>NC_140650.1:37584767-38184767 GCF_978046115.1 Saccoglossus kowalevskii
ACAGTTAGAGCTAAGTTACAGACTCTGTAGCGATTATAATGCTCGATACATTACACAGTACTAGTTAAGTTACAGGGCTATGTAGCGATTATAATACTTGATACATTACTCATTACGAGACACGTTACAGTCTCTGTAGCGATTATAATACTTGATATATTACACAGTACAAGCTAAGTTACAGGACTTTGTAGCGATTATAATACTCGACATATCACACAGTACGAGCTAAGTTACTGGACTTTTTAGCGTTTATAATACTCGACACATTACACAGTGCGAGCTAAGTAACAGGGCTATGTAGCGATTAATATACTTAATACATTACACAGTACGAGCTAGTTTCAGGGCTATGTAGCGATTGTATTACTAGATACATTACACTGTACGAGCTAAGATACAGGGCTATGTAGAGATTATAATACTTGATACATTACCCATTACGAGCCAAGTTACAGGCTCTGTAGCGATTATAATACTTGATACATTACCCACTACGAGCTACGTTACAGGCTCCGAGGCGATTATAATACTTAATACATTACACAGTACGAGCTAAGTTACAGGCTCTGTATCGATTATAATACTTGATACATTACACAATCCGAGCTAAGTTACAGACTCTGTAGCGATTCTAATACTCGACACATTACTCAGTACGAGATAAGTTACAGGGCTATGTAGCGATTATAATACTTAATACATTACACAGTACGAGCTAAGGTACAGGCTCTGTAGCGATTATAATACTTGATACATTACACAGTTAGAGCTAAGTTACAGACTCTGTAGCGATTATAATGCTCGATACATTACACAGTACTAGTTAAGTTACAGGGCTATGTAGCGATTATAATACTTGATACATTACTCATTACGAGACACGTTACAGTCTCTGTAGCGATTATAATACTTGATATATTACACAGTACAAGCTAAGTTACAGGAATTTGTAGCGATTATAATACTCGACATATCACACAGTACGAGCTAAGTTACTGGACTTTTTAGCGTTTATAATACTCGACACATTACACAGTGCGAGCTAAGTAACAGGGCTATGTAGCGATTAATATACTTAATACATTACACAGTACGAGCTAGTTTCAGGGCTATGTAGCGATTGTATTACTTGATACATTACACTGTACGAGCTAAGTTACAGGGCTATGTAGAGATTATAATACTCGACACATTACACATTACGAGCTAAGTTGCAGTACTCTGTAGCGATTATAATACTTAATATATTACACAGTACGAGATAAGTTACAGACTCTGTAGCGATTAAAATACTTGATACATTACACAGAACGTGCTAAGTTACAGGCTCCGTAGCGAATATAATACATAATACATTACACAGTACGAGCTAAGTTACAGGCTCTGTATCAATTATAATACTTGATACATTACACAGTCCGAGCTAAGTTACACGGCTATGTAGCGATTATAATACTTGATACATTACAGTATACGAGCTAGTTTCAGGGTTATGTAGCGAGTATAAAACTTGATACTTTACACAGTACGAACTAAGTTACAGTATCTGTAGCCATTATAATAATTAATACATTACACAGTACGAGATAAGTTACAGACTCTGTAGCGATTATAATACTCGACATATTACACAGTACGAGCTAAGTTACATGCTCTGTAGCGATTATAATTCTTGATACATTACCCATTACGAGCTACGTTACATACTCTGTAGCGATTATAATAATCGATACATTACAAAGTACGAGCTAAGTTACACGGCTATGTAGCGATTATAATACTTGATACATTACACAGTACGAGCTAAGTTACAGGCTCAGTAGCGATTATAATACTTGATACATTACACAGTACTAGTTAAGTTACAGGGCTATGTAGCGGTTATATTACTTGATGCATTACCCATTACGAGCCAAGTTACAGGCTCTGTAGCGAGTATAATACTTGAAACATTACCCACTATGAGCTAAGTTACAGGATCTGTAGCGATTATAATAAGTAATACATTACACAGTACGAGCTAAGTTACAGACTCTGTAGCGATTATAATACTTGATACATTACACAGTACGAGCTAAGTTACAGGCTCTGTAGCGATTATAATACTTGATACATTACACAGTACTAGTTAAGTTACAGGGCTATGTAGCGAATATAATATTTGATACATTACACAATCCGAGCTAAGTTACAGACTCTGTAGCGAGTCTAATACTCGACACATTACACAGTACGAGATAAGTTACAGGGCTATGCAGCGATTATAATACTCGATACATTACACAGTACGAGCTAAGTTACAGGGGTATGTAGCGATTTTAAAACTTGATTCATTACACAGTACGAGCTAATTTAAAGGGCTATGTAGCGATTATAATACTTGATACATTACACAGTACGAGCTAAGTTACAGGACTTTGTAGCGATTATAATACTTGATACATTACACAGTACTAGTTAAGTTACAGGGCTATGTAGCGGTTATAATACTAGATACATTACCCATTACGAGCCAAGTTACAGGCTCTGTAGCGAGTATAATAGTTGATACATTACACAGTACGAGCTAAGTTACAGACTCTGTAGCGATTATAATACTTGATACATTACACAGTACGAGCTAAGTTACAGGCTCTGTAGCGATTATAATACTTGATACATTACACAGTACAAGCTTAGTTACAGACTCTGTAGCAGTTATAATACTTGATACATTACACAGTACGAGCTATGTTACAGGGCTATGTAGCGATTATAATACTTGATACAATACCCATTACGAGCCAAGTTACAGGCTCTGTAGCGATTATAATACTTGATATATTACTCAGTACAAGCTAAGTTACAGGACTCTGTAGCGATTATAATACTCGACATATTACACAGTACGAGCTAATTTACAGGACTTTTTAGCGATTATAATACTCGACACATTACACACCGCGAGCTAATTTACAGGGCTTTGTAGCGATTATAATACTTGATACATTACCCATTACGAGCCAAGTTACAGGCTCTGTAGCGATTATAATACTTGATACATTACACAGTACTAGTTAAGTTACAGGGCTATGTAGCGAATATAATACTTGATACATTGCCCATTACGAGCCAAGTTACAGGCTCTGTAGCGATTATAATACTTGATACATTACACAGTACTAGTTAAGTTACAGGGCTATGTAGCGAATATAATATTTGATACATTACACAATCCGAGCTAAGTTACAGACTCTGTAGCGAGTCTAATACTCGACACATTACACAGTACGAGATAAGTTACAGGGCTATGCAGCGATTATAATACTCGATACATTACACAGTACGAGCTAAGTTACAGGGGTATGTAGCGATTTTAAAACTTGATTCATTACACAGTACGAGCTAATTTAAAGGGCTATGTAGCGATTATAATACTTGATACATTACACAGTACGAGCTAAGTTACAGGACTTTGTAGCGATTATAATACTTGATACATTACACAGTACTAGTTAAGTTACAGGGCTATGTAGCGGTTATAATACTAGATACATTACCCATTACGAGCCAAGTTACAGGCTCTGTAGCGAGTATAATAGTTGATACATTACACAGTACGAGCTAAGTTACAGACTCTGTAGCGATTATAATACTTGATACATTACACAGTACGAGCTAAGTTATAGGCTCTGTAGCGATTATAATACTTGATACATTACACAGTACAAGCTTAGTTACAGACTCTGTAGCAGTTATAATACTTGATACATTACACAGTACGAGCTATGTTACAGGGCTATGTAGCGATTATAATACTTGATACATTACCCATTACGAGCCAAGTTACAGGCTCTGTAGCGATTATAATACTTGATATATTACTCAGTACAAGCTAAGTTACAGGACTCTGTAGCGATTATAATACTCGACATATTACACAGTACGAGCTAATTTACAGGACTTTTTAGCGATTATAATACTTGATACATTACATAGTACTAGTTAAGTTACAGGGCTATGTAGCGGTTATAATACTTGATGCATTACCCATTACGAGCCAAGTTACAGGCTCTGTAACGAGTATAATACTTGATACATTACCCACTATGAGCTAAGTTACAGGATCTGTAGCGATTATAATAAGTAATACATTACACAGTACGAGCTAAGTTACAGACTCTGTAGCGATTATAATACTTGATACATTACACAGTACGAGCTAAGTTACAGGCTCTGTAGCGATTATAATACTTGATACATTACACAGTACTAGTTAAGTTACAGGGCTATGTAGCGAATATAATATTTGATACATTACACAATCCGAGCTAAGTTACAGACTCTGTAGCGAGTCTAATACTCGACACATTACACAGTACGAGATAAGTTACAGGGCTATGCAGCGATTATAATACTCGATACATTACACAGTACGAGCTAAGTTACAGGGGTATGTAGCGATTTTAAAACTTGATTCATTACACAGTACGAGCTAATTTAAAGGGCTATGTAGCGATTATAATACTTGATACATTACACAGTACGAGCTAAGTTACAGGACTTTGTAGCGATTATAATACTTGATACATTACACAGTACTAGTTAAGTTACAGGGCTATGTAGTGGTTATAATACTAGATACATTACCCATTACGAGCCAAGTTACAGGCTCTGTAGCGAGTATAATAGTTGATACATTACACAGTACGAGCTAAGTTACAGACTCTGTAGCGATTATAATACTTGATACATTACACAGTACGAGCTAAGTTACAGGCTCTGTAGCGATTATAATACTTGATACATTACACAGTACAAGCTTAGTTACAGACTCTGTAGCAGTTATAATACTTGATACATTACACAGTACGAGCTATGTTACAGGGCTATGTAGCGATTATAATACTCGATACATTACCCATTACGAGCCAAGTTACAGGCTCTGTAGCGATTATAATACTTGATATATTACTCAGTACAAGCTAAGTTACAGGACTCTGTAGCGATTATAATACTCGACATATTACACAGTACGAGCTAATTTACAGGACTTTTTAGCGATTATAATACTTGATACATTACACAGTACTAGTTAAGTTACAGGGCTATGTAGCGGTTATAATACTTGATGCATTACCCATTACGAGCCAAGTTACAGGCTCTGTAGCGAGTATAATACTTGATACATTACCCACTATGAGCTAAGTTACAGGATCTGTAGCGATTATAATAAGTAATACATTACACAGTACGAGCTAAGTTACAGACTCTGTAGCGATTATAATACTTGATACATTACACAGTACGAGCTAAGTTACAGGCTCTGTAGCGATTATAATACTTGATACATTACACAGTACTAGTTAAGTTACAGGGCTATGTAGCGAATATAATATTTGATACATTACACAATCCGAGCTAAGTTACAGACTCTGTAGCGAGTCTAATACTCGACACATTACACAGTACGAGATAAGTTACAGGGCTATGCAGCGATTATAATACTCGATACATTACACAGTACGAGCTAAGTTACAGGGGTATGTAGCGATTTTAAAACTTGATTCATTACACAGTACGAGCTAATTTAAAGGGCTATGTAGCGATTATAATACTTGATACATTACACAGTACGAGCTAAGTTACAGGACTTTGTAGCGATTATAATACTTGATACATTACACAGTACTAGTTAAGTTACAGGGCTATGTAGCGGTTATAATACTAGATACATTACCCATTACGAGCCAAGTTACAGGCTCTGTAGCGAGTATAATAGTTGATACATTACACAGTACGAGCTAAGTTACAGACTCTGTAGCGATTATAATACTTGATACATTACACAGTACGAGCTAAGTTACAGGCTCTGTAGCGATTATAATACTTGATACATTACACAGTACAAGCTTAGTTACAGACTCTGTAGCAGTTATAATACTTGATACATTACACAGTACGAGCTATGTTACAGGGCTATGTAGCGATTATAATACTCGATACATTACCCATTACGAGCCAAGTTACAGGCTCTGTAGCGATTATAATACTTGATATATTACTCAGTACAAGCTAAGTTACAGGACTCTGTAGCGATTATAATACTCGACATATTACACAGTACGAGCTAATTTACAGGACTTTTTAGCGATTATAATACTCGACACATTACACAGTGCGAGCTAATTTACAGGGCTATGTAGCGATTATAATACTTGATACATTACCCATTACGAGCCAAGTTACAGGCTCTGTAGCGATTATAATACTTGATACATTACACAGTACTAGTTAAGTTACAGGGCTATGTAGCGAATATAATACTTGATACATTACCCATTACGAGCCAAGTTACAGGCTCTGTAGCGATTATAATACTTGATACATTACCCACTACGAGCTACGTTACAGGCTCCGAGGCGATTATAATACTTAATACATTACACAGTACGAGCTAAGTTACAGGCTCTGTATCGATTATAATACTTGATACATTACACAATCCGAGCTAAGTTACAGACTCTGTAGCGATTCTAATACTCGACACATTACTCAGTACGAGATAAGTTACAGGGCTATGTAGCGATTATAATACTTAATACATTACACAGTACGAGCTAAGGTACAGGCTCTGTAGCGATTATAATACTTGATACATTACACAGTTAGAGCTAAGTTACAGACTCTGTAGCGATTATAATGCTCGATACATTACACAGTACTAGTTAAGTTACAGGGCTATGTAGCGATTATAATACTTGATACATTACTCATTACGAGACACGTTACAGTCTCTGTAGCGATTATAATACTTGATATATTACACAGTACAAGCTAAGTTACAGGACTTTGTAGCGATTATAATACTCGACATATCACACAGTACGAGCTAAGTTACTGGACTTTTTAGCGTTTATAATACTCGACACATTACACAGTGCGAGCTAAGTAACAGGGCTATGTAGCGATTAATATACTTAATACATTACACAGTACGAGCTAGTTTCAGGGCTATGTAGCGATTGTATTACTTGATACATTACACTGTACGAGCTAAGATACAGGGCTATGTAGAGATTATAATACTTGATACATTACCCATTACGAGCCAAGTTACAGGCTCTGTAGCGATTATAATACTTGATACATTACCCACTACGAGCTACGTTACAGGCTCCGAGGCGATTATAATACTTAATACATTACACAGTACGAGCTAAGTTACAGGCTCTGTATCGATTATAATACTTGATACATTACACAATCCGAGCTAAGTTACAGACTCTGTAGCGATTCTAATACTCGACACATTACTCAGTACGAGATAAGTTACAGGGCTATGTAGCGATTATAATACTTAATACATTACACAGTACGAGCTAAGGTACAGGCTCTGTAGCGATTATAATACTTGATACATTACACAGTTAGAGCTAAGTTACAGACTCTGTAGCGATTATAATGCTCGATACATTACACAGTACTAGTTAAGTTACAGGGCTATGTAGCGATTATAATACTTGATACATTACTCATTACGAGACACGTTACAGTCTCTGTAGCGATTATAATACTTGATATATTACACAGTACAAGCTAAGTTACAGGAATTTGTAGCGATTATAATACTCGACATATCACACAGTACGAGCTAAGTTACTGGACTTTTTAGCGTTTATAATACTCGACACATTACACAGTGCGAGCTAAGTAACAGGGCTATGTAGCGATTAATATACTTAATACATTACACAGTACGAGCTAGTTTCAGGGCTATGTAGCGATTGTATTACTTGATACATTACACTGTACGAGCTAAGTTACAGGGCTATGTAGAGATTATAATACTCGACACATTACACATTACGAGCTAAGTTGCAGTACTCTGTAGCGATTATAATACTTAATATATTACACAGTACGAGATAAGTTACAGACTCTGTAGCGATTAAAATACTTGATACATTACACAGAACGTGCTAAGTTACAGGCTCCGTAGCGAATATAATACATAATACATTACACAGTACGAGCTAAGTTACAGGCTCTGTATCAATTATAATACTTGATACATTACACAGTCCGAGCTAAGTTACACGGCTATGTAGCGATTATAATACTTGATACATTACAGTATACGAGCTAGTTTCAGGGTTATGTAGCGAGTATAAAACTTGATACTTTACACAGTACGAACTAAGTTACAGTATCTGTAGCCATTATAATAATTAATACATTACACAGTACGAGATAAGTTACAGACTCTGTAGCGATTATAATACTCGACATATTACACAGTACGAGCTAAGTTACATGCTCTGTAGCGATTATAATTCTTGATACATTACCCATTACGAGCTACGTTACATACTCTGTAGCGATTATAATAATCGATACATTACAAAGTACGAGCTAAGTTACACGGCTATGTAGCGATTATAATACTTGATACATTACACAGTACGAGCTAAGTTACAGGCTCAGTAGCGATTATAATACTTGATACATTACACAGTACTAGTTAAGTTACAGGGCTATGTAGCGGTTATATTACTTGATGCATTACCCATTACGAGCCAAGTTACAGGCTCTGTAGCGAGTATAATACTTGAAACATTACCCACTATGAGCTAAGTTACAGGATCTGTAGCGATTATAATACTTGATACATTACACAGTACGAGCTAAGTTACAGGCTCTGTAGCGATTATAATACTTGATACATTACACAGTACTAGTTAAGTTACAGGGCTATGTAGCGAATATAATATTTGATACATTACACAATCCGAGCTAAGTTACAGACTCTGTAGCGAGTCTAATACTCGACACATTACACAGTACGAGATAAGTTACAGGGCTATGCAGCGATTATAATACTCGATACATTACACAGTACGAGCTAAGTTACAGGGGTATGTAGCGATTTTAAAACTTGATTCATTACACAGTACGAGCTAATTTAAAGGGCTATGTAGCGATTATAATACTTGATACATTACACAGTACGAGCTAAGTTACAGGACTTTGTAGCGATTATAATACTTGATACATTACACAGTACTAGTTAAGTTACAGGGCTATGTAGCGGTTATAATACTAGATACATTACCCATTACGAGCCAAGTTACAGGCTCTGTAGCGAGTATAATAGTTGATACATTACACAGTACGAGCTAAGTTACAGACTCTGTAGCGATTATAATACTTGATACATTACACAGTACGAGCTAAGTTACAGGCTCTGTAGCGATTATAATACTTGATACATTACACAGTACAAGCTTAGTTACAGACTCTGTAGCAGTTATAATACTTGATACATTACACAGTACGAGCTATGTTACAGGGCTATGTAGCGATTATAATACTTGATACAATACCCATTACGAGCCAAGTTACAGGCTCTGTAGCGATTATAATACTTGATATATTACTCAGTACAAGCTAAGTTACAGGACTCTGTAGCGATTATAATACTCGACATATTACACAGTACGAGCTAATTTACAGGACTTTTTAGCGATTATAATACTCGACACATTACACACCGCGAGCTAATTTACAGGGCTTTGTAGCGATTATAATACTTGATACATTACCCATTACGAGCCAAGTTACAGGCTCTGTAGCGATTATAATACTTGATACATTACACAGTACTAGTTAAGTTACAGGGCTATGTAGCGAATATAATACTTGATACATTGCCCATTACGAGCCAAGTTACAGGCTCTGTAGCGATTATAATACTTGATACATTACACAGTACTAGTTAAGTTACAGGGCTATGTAGCGAATATAATATTTGATACATTACACAATCCGAGCTAAGTTACAGACTCTGTAGCGAGTCTAATACTCGACACATTACACAGTACGAGATAAGTTACAGGGCTATGCAGCGATTATAATACTCGATACATTACACAGTACGAGCTAAGTTACAGGGGTATGTAGCGATTTTAAAACTTGATTCATTACACAGTACGAGCTAATTTAAAGGGCTATGTAGCGATTATAATACTTGATACATTACACAGTACGAGCTAAGTTACAGGACTTTGTAGCGATTATAATACTTGATACATTACACAGTACTAGTTAAGTTACAGGGCTATGTAGCGGTTATAATACTAGATACATTACCCATTACGAGCCAAGTTACAGGCTCTGTAGCGAGTATAATAGTTGATACATTACACAGTACGAGCTAAGTTACAGACTCTGTAGCGATTATAAAACATTACACAGTACGAGCTATGTTACAGGGCTATGTAGCGATTATAATACTTGATACATTACCCATTACGAGCCAAGTTACAGGCTCTGTAGCGATTATAATACTTGATATATTACTCAGTACAAGCTAAGTTACAGGACTCTGTAGCGATTATAATACTCGACATATTACACAGTACGAGCTAATTTACAGGACTTTTTAGCGATTATAATACTTGATACATTACATAGTACTAGTTAAGTTACAGGGCTATGTAGCGGTTATAATACTTGATGCATTACCCATTACGAGCCAAGTTACAGGCTCTGTAACGAGTATAATACTTGATACATTACCCACTATGAGCTAAGTTACAGGATCTGTAGCGATTATAATAAGTAATACATTACACAGTACGAGCTAAGTTACAGACTCTGTAGCGATTATAATACTTGATACATTACACAGTACGAGCTAAGTTACAGGCTCTGTAGCGATTATAATACTTGATACATTACACAGTACTAGTTAAGTTACAGGGCTATGTAGCGAATATAATATTTGATACATTACACAATCCGAGCTAAGTTACAGACTCTGTAGCGAGTCTAATACTCGACACATTACACAGTACGAGATAAGTTACAGGGCTATGCAGCGATTATAATACTCGATACATTACACAGTACGAGCTAAGTTACAGGGGTATGTAGCGATTTTAAAACTTGATTCATTACACAGTACGAGCTAATTTAAAGGGCTATGTAGCGATTATAATACTTGATACATTACACAGTACGAGCTAAGTTACAGGACTTTGTAGCGATTATAATACTTGATACATTACACAGTACTAGTTAAGTTACAGGGCTATGTAGTGGTTATAATACTAGATACATTACCCATTACGAGCCAAGTTACAGGCTCTGTAGCGAGTATAATAGTTGATACATTACACAGTACGAGCTAAGTTACAGACTCTGTAGCGATTATAATACTTGATACATTACACAGTACGAGCTAAGTTACAGGCTCTGTAGCGATTATAATACTTGATACATTACACAGTACAAGCTTAGTTACAGACTCTGTAGCAGTTATAATACTTGATACATTACACAGTACGAGCTATGTTACAGGGCTATGTAGCGATTATAATACTCGATACATTACCCATTACGAGCCAAGTTACAGGCTCTGTAGCGATTATAATACTTGATATATTACTCAGTACAAGCTAAGTTACAGGACTCTGTAGCGATTATAATACTCGACATATTACACAGTACGAGCTAATTTACAGGACTTTTTAGCGATTATAATACTTGATACATTACACAGTACTAGTTAAGTTACAGGGCTATGTAGCGGTTATAATACTTGATGCATTACCCATTACGAGCCAAGTTACAGGCTCTGTAGCGAGTATAATACTTGATACATTACCCACTATGAGCTAAGTTACAGGATCTGTAGCGATTATAATAAGTAATACATTACACAGTACGAGCTAAGTTACAGACTCTGTAGCGATTATAATACTTGATACATTACACAGTACGAGCTAAGTTGCAGGCTCTGTAGCGATTATAATACTTGATACATTACACAGTACTAGTTAAGTTACAGGGCTATGTAGCGAATATAATATTTGATACATTACACAATCCGAGCTAAGTTACAGACTCTGTAGCGAGTCTAATACTCGACACATTACACAGTACGAGATAAGTTACAGGGCTATGCAGCGATTATAATACTCGATACATTACACAGTACGAGCTAAGTTACAGGGGTATGTAGCGATTTTAAAACTTGATTCATTACACAGTACGAGCTAATTTAAAGGGCTATGTAGCGATTATAATACTTGATACATTACACAGTACGAGCTAAGTTACAGGACTTTGTAGCGATTATAATACTTGATACATTACACAGTACTAGTTAAGTTACAGGGCTATGTAGCGGTTATAATACTAGATACATTACCCATTACGAGCCAAGTTACAGGCTCTGTAGCGAGTATAATAGTTGATACATTACACAGTACGAGCTAAGTTACAGACTCTGTAGCGATTATAATACTTGATACATTACACAGTACGAGCTAAGTTACAGGCTCTGTAGCGATTATAATACTTGATACATTACACAGTACAAGCTTAGTTACAGACTCTGTAGCAGTTATAATACTTGATACATTACACAGTACGAGCTATGTTACAGGGCTATGTAGCGATTATAATACTCGATACATTACCCATTACGAGCCAAGTTACAGGCTCTGTAGCGATTATAATACTTGATATATTACTCAGTACAAGCTAAGTTACAGGACTCTGTAGCGATTATAATACTCGACATATTACACAGTACGAGCTAATTTACAGGACTTTTTAGCGATTATAATACTCGACACATTACACAGTGCGAGCTAATTTACAGGGCTATGTAGCGATTATAATACTTGATACATTACCCATTACGAGCCAAGTTACAGGCTCTGTAGCGATTATAATACTTGATACATTACACAGTACTAGTTAAGTTACAGGGCTATGTAGCGAATATAATACTTGATACATTACCCATTACGAGCCAAGTTACAGGCTCTGTAGCGATTATAATACTTGATACATTACCCACTACGAGCTACGTTACAGGCTCCGAGGCGATTATAATACTTAATACATTACACAGTACGAGCTAAGTTACAGGCTCTGTATCGATTATAATACTTGATACATTACACAATCCGAGCTAAGTTACAGACTCTGTAGCGATTCTAATACTCGACACATTACTCAGTACGAGATAAGTTACAGGGCTATGTAGCGATTATAATACTTAATACATTACACAGTACGAGCTAAGGTACAGGCTCTGTAGCGATTATAATACTTGATACATTACACAGTTAGAGCTAAGTTACAGACTCTGTAGCGATTATAATGCTCGATACATTACACAGTACTAGTTAAGTTACAGGGCTATGTAGCGATTATAATACTTGATACATTACTCATTACGAGCCACGTTACAGTCTCTGTAGCGATTATAATACTTGATATATTACACAGTACAAGCTAAGTTACAGGACTTTGTAGCGATTATAATACTCGACATATCACACAGTACGAGCTAAGTTACTGGACTTTTTAGCGTTTATAATACTCGACACATTACACAGTGCGAGCTAAGTAACAGGGCTATGTAGCGATTAATATACTTAATACATTACACAGTACGAGCTAGTTTCAGGGCTATGTAGCGATTGTATTACTTGATACATTACACTGTACGAGCTAAGATACAGGGCTATGTAGAGATTATAATACTCGACACATTACACATTACGAGCTAAGTTGCAGTACTCTGTAGCGATTATAATACTTAATATATTACACAGTACGAGATAAGTTACAGACTCTGTAGCGATTAAAATACTTGATACATTACACAGAACGTGCTAAGTTACAGGCTCCGTAGCGAATATAATACATAATACATTACACAGTACGAGCTAAGTTACAGGCTCTGTATCAATTATAATACTTGATACATTACAGTATACGAGCTAGTTTCAGGGTTATGTAGCGAGTATAAAACTTGATACTTTACACAGTACGAACTAAGTTACAGTATCTGTAGCCATTATAATAATTAATACATTACACAGTACGAGCTAAGTTACAGACTCTGTAGCGATTATAATACTCGACATATTACACAGTACGAGCTAAGTTACATGCTCTGTAGCGATTATAATTCTTGATACATTACCCATTACGAGCTACGTTACATACTCTGTAGCGATTATAATAATCGATACATTACAAAGTACGAGCTAAGTTACACGGCTATGTAGCGATTATAATACTTGATACATTACACAGTACGAGCTAAGTTACAGGCTCAGTAGCGATTATAATACTTGATACATTACACAGTACTAGTTAAGTTACAGGGCTATGTAGCGGTTATAATACTTGATGCATTACCCATTACGAGCCAAGTTACAGGCTCTGTAGCGAGTATAATACTTGATACATTACCCACTATGAGCTAAGTTACAGGATCTGTAGCGATTATAATAAGTAATACATTACACAGTACGAGCTAAGTTACAGACTCTGTAGCGATTATAATACTTGATACATTACACAGTACGAGCTAAGTTACAGGCTCTGTAGCGATTATAATACTTGATACATTACACAGTACTAGTTAAGTTACAGGGCTATGTAGCGAATATAATATTTGATACATTACACAATCCGAGCTAAGTTACAGACTCTGTAGCGAGTCTAATACTCGACACATTACACAGTACGAGATAAGTTACAGGGCTATGCAGCGATTATAATACTCGATACATTACACAGTACGAGCTAAGTTACAGGGGTATGTAGCGATTTTAAAACTTGATTCATTACACAGTACGAGCTAATTTAAAGGGCTATGTAGCGATTATAATACTTGATACATTACACAGTACGAGCTAAGTTACAGGACTTTGTAGCGATTATAATACTTAATATATTACACAGTACGAGATAAGTTACAGACTCTGTAGCGATTATAATACTTAATACATTACACAGTACGTGCTAAGTTACCGGCTCCGTAGCGATTATAATACATAATACATTACACAGTACGAGCTAAGTTACATACTCTGTAGCAGTTATAATACTTGATACATTACACAGTACAAGCTAAGTTACAGACTCTGTAGCAATTATAATACTCGATACATTACAAAGTACGAGCTAAGTTACACGGCTATGTAGCTATTATAATACTTGATACATTACACAGTACGAGCTTACTTACAGACTCTGTAGCAGTTATAATACTTGATACATTACACAGTACAAGCTAAGTTACAGACTCTGTAGCGATTATAATACTCGATACATTACAAAGTACGAGCTAAGTTACACGGCTATGCATCGATTATAATACTTGATACATTACACAGTACGAGCTAAGTTACAGGCTCTGTAGCGATTATAATACTTGATACATTACACAGTACTTGTTAAGTTACAGGGCTATGTAGCGGTTATAATACTTGATACATTACCCATTACGAGCCAAGTTACAGGCTCTGTAGCGAGTATAATAGTTGATACATTACACAGTACGAACTAAGTTACAGGATCTGTAGCCATTATAATAATTAATACATTACACAGTACGAGCTAAGTTACAGACTCTGTAGCGATTATAATACTTGATACATTACACAGTACGAGCTAAGTTACAGGCTCTGTAGCGATTACAATACTTGATACATTACACAGTACGAGCTTAGTTACAGACTCTGTAGTAGTTATAATACTTGATACATTACACAGAACGAGCTAAGTTACAGGGCTATGTAGCGATTATAATACTTGATACATTACCCATTACGAGCCAAGTTACAGGCTCTGTAGCGATTATAATACTTGATATATTACTCAGTACAAGCTAAGTTACAGGACTCTGTAGCGATTATAATACTCGACACATTACACAGTGCGAGCTAATTTACAGGGCTATGTAGCGAATATAATACTTGATACATTACCCATTACGAGCCAAGTTACAGGCTCTGTAGCGATTATAATACTTGATACATTACCCACTACGAGCTACGTTACAGGCTCCGAGGCGATTATAATACTTAATACATTACACAGTACGAGCTAAGTTACAGGCTCTGTATCGATTATAATACTTGATACATTACACAATCCGAGCTAAGTTACAGACTCTGTAGCGATTCTAATACTCGACACATTACACAGTACGAGATAAGTTACAGGGCTATGTAGCGATTATAATACTTAATACATTACACAGTACGAGCTAAGTTACAGGCTCTGTAGCGATTATAATACCTGATACATTACACAGTAAGAGCTAAGTAACAGACTCTGTAGCGATTATAATGCTCGATACATTACACAGTACGAGCTAAGTTACAGGGCTGTGTAGCGATTATAATACTTGATACAGTACACAGTACTAGTTAAGTTACAGGGCTATGTAGCGATTATAATACTTGATACATTACCCATTACGAGCCACGTTACAGGCTCTGTAGCGATTATAATACTTGATATATTACACAGTACAAGCTAAGTTACAGGACTCTGTAGCGAATATAATACTCGACATATCACACAGTACGAGCTAAGTTACTGGACTTTTTAGCGTTTATAATACTCGACACATTACACAGTGCGAGCTAAGTTAGAGGACTCTGCAGCGATTATAATACTTAATACATTACACAGTACGAGCTAAGATACAGGGCTATGTACCAATTAAAATACTTGATACATTACCTATTACGAGCTAAGTTACAGGATCTGTAGCGATTATAATACTTGATACATTACCCATTACGAGCTAAGTTACAGGGCTATGTAGCGATTATAATACTTAATACATTACACAGTACGAGCTAAGTTACAGGGCTATGTAGCAATAATAATACTTGATACATTACCCATTACGAGCTAAGTTACAGGATCTGTAGCGATTATAATACTTGATACGTTACACAGTACGAGCTAAGTTACAGGGCTATGTAGCAATTACAATACTTGATACATTACCCATTACGAGCCAAGTTACAGGCTCTGTAGCGAGTATAATAATTGATACATTACACAGTACGAGCTAAGTTACAGGCTCTGTAGCGATTATAATACTTGATACATTACACAGTACTAGGTAAGTTACAGGGCTATGTAGCGAATATAATACTTGATACATTACCCATTATGAGCCAAGTTACAGGCTCTGTAGCGATTATAATAATTGATACATTACCCACTAGGAGCTACGTTACAGGCTCCGAGGCGATTATAATACTTAATACATTACACAGTACGAGCAAAGTTACAGGCTCTGTATCGATTATAATACTTGATACATTACACAATCCGAGCTAAGTTACAGACTATGTAGCGATTCTAATACTCGACACATTACACAGTAGGAGATAAGTTACAGGGCTATGTAGCGATCATAATACTTAATACATTACACAGTACGAGCTAAGTTAAGGCTCTGTAGCGATTATAATACTTTATACATTACACAGTAAGAGCTAAGTTACAGACTCTGTAGCGATTATAATGCTCGATACATTACACAGTACGAGCTAAGTTACAGGGCTGTGTAGCGATTATAATACTTGATACATTACACAGAACTAGTTAAGTTACAGGGCTATGTAGCGATTATAATACATGATACATTACCCATTACGAGCCAAGTTACAGGCTCTGTAGCGATTATAATACTTGATATATTACGCAGTACAAGCTATGTTACAGGACTCTGTAGCGATTATAATACTCGACATATCACACAGTACGAGCTAAGTTACAGGACTTTTTAGCGATTATAATACTCGACACATTACACAGTGCGAGCTAAGTTACAGGACTCTGCAGCGATTATAATACTTAATACATTACACAGTACGAGCTAAGTTACAGGGCTATGTACCAATTATAATACTTGATACATTACACAGTACGAGCTCTATATTACATGACTCTGTAGCGCTTTTAATACTTAATACATTACAGAGTACGAGATAAGTTATAGGGCTCTGTAGCGATTATAATACTTGATACATTACACAGAATGAGCTCTATATTACATGACACTGTAGCGATTATAATACTTAATACATTACACAGTACGAGATAAGTTACAGGGCTATGTAGCGATTATAATACTTGATACATTACACAGTACTAGTTAAGTTACAGGGCTATGTAGCGATTATAATACTTGATACATTACCCATTACGAGCTAAGTTACAGGCTCTGTAGCGATTATAATACTTGATACATTACACAGTACGAGCTAAGTTACAGACTCTGTAGCGATTATAATACTCGAAACATTACACAGTACGAGATAAGTTCCAGGGCGATGTAGCGATTATAATACTCGACACATTACACAGTACGAGCTCTATATTACATGACACTGTAGCGATTATAATACTTAATACATTACACAGTACGAGATAAGTTACAGGGCTCTGTAGCGATTATAATACTTGATACATTACACAGTACGAGCTCTATATTATATGACTCTGTAGCGATTATAATACTTAATACATTACAGAGTGCGAGATAAGTTACAGGGCTCTGTAGCGATTATAATACTTGATACATTACACAGTACGAGCTCTATATTACATGACACTGTAGCGATTATAATACTTAATACATTACACAGTACGAGATAAGTTACAGGGCTCTGTAGCGATTATAATACTTGATACATTACACAGTACGAGCTCTATATTATATGACTCTGTAGCGATTATAATACTTAATACATTACAGAGTGCGAGATAAGTTACAGGGCTCTGTAGCGATTATAATACTCGACACATTACACAGTGCGAGCTAAGTTACAGGGCTATGTAGCGATTATAATACTTAATACATTACACAGTACGAGCTAAGTTACAGGGCTATGTCCAATTATAATACTTGATACATTACCCATTACGAGCTAAGTTACAGGATCTGTAGCGATTATAATACTTGATACATTACCCATTACGAGCTAAGTTACAGGGCTATGTAGCGATTACAATACTTGATACATTACACAGTACGAGCTAAGTTACAGGACTCTGTAGCGATTATAATACTTAATACATTACACAGTACGAGCTAAGTTACAGGGCTATGTAGCAATTATAATATTTGATACATTACCCATTACGAGCTAAGATACAGGATCTGTAGCGATTATAATACTTGATACGTTACACAGTACGAGCTAAGTTACAGGGCTATGTAGCAATTATAATACTTGATACATTACCCATTACGAGCTAAGTTACAGGATCTGTAGCGATTATAATACTTGATACGTTACACAGTACGAGCTAAGTTACAGGGCTATGTAGCAATTATAATACTTGATACATTACCCATTACGAGCTAAGTTACAGGCTCTGTAGCGATTATAATACTTGATACATTACACAGTACGAGCTAAGTTACAGACTCTGTAGCGATTATAATACTCGAAACATTACACAGTACGAGATAAGTTCCAGGGCGATGTAGCGATTATAATACTCGACACATTACACAGTACGAGCTCTATATTACATGACACTGTAGCGATTATAATACTTAATACATTACACAGTACGAGATAAGTTACAGGGCTCTGTAGCGATTATAATACTTGATACATTACACAGTACGAGCTCTATATTATATGACTCTGTAGCGATTATAATACTTAATACATTACAGAGTGCGAGATAAGTTACAGGGCTCTGTAGCGATTATAATACTTGATACATTACACAGTACGAGCTCTATATTACATGACAATGTAGCGATTATAATACTTATACATTACACAGTACGAGATAAGTTACAGGGCTCTGTAGCAAATATAATACTTGGTACATTACACAGTCCGAGCTAAGTTACAGTCTCTGTAGCGATTATAATACTCGATACATTACACAGTACGAGATAAGTTACAGGGCTATGTAGCGATTATAATACTTGATACATTACACAGTACTAGTTAAGTTACAGGGCTATGTAGCGATTATAATACTTGATACATTACCCATTACGAGCCAAGTTACAGACTCTGTAGCGATTATAATACTTGATACATTACCCATTACTTGATACATTACCCATTACGAGCTAAATTACAGGATCTGTAGCGATTATAATAATTAATACATTACACAGTATGAGCAAAGTTACAGGCTCTGTATCGATTATACTTGATACATTACACAATCCGAGCTAAGTTACAGACTCTGTAGCGATTCTAATACTCGACACATTACACAGTACGAGATAAGTTACAGGGCTATGTAGCGATCATAATACTTAATACATTACACAGTACGAGCTAAGTTAAGGCTCTGTAGCGATTATAATACTTTATACATTACACAGTAAGAGCTAAGTTACAGACTCTGTAGCGATTATAATGCTCGATACATTACACAGTACGAGCTAAGTTACTGGGCTGTGTAGCGATTATAATACTTGATACATTACACAGAACTAGTTAAGTTACAGGGCTATGTAGCGATTATAATACATGACACATTACCCATTACGAGCCAAGTTACAGGCTGTGTAGCGATTATAATACTTGATATATTACACAGTACAAGCTATGTTACAGGACTCTGTAGCGATTATAATACTCGACATGTCACACAGTACGAGCTAAGTTACAGGACTTTTTAGCGATTATAATACTCGACACATTACACAGTGCGAGCTAAGTTACAGGACTCTGCAGCGATTATAATACTTAATACATTACACAGTACGAGCTGAGTTACAGGGCTATGTACCAATTATAATACTTGATACATTACACAGTACGAGCTCTATATTACATGACTCTGTAGCGATTATAATACTTAATACATTACAGAGTACGAGATAAGTTATAGGGCTCTGTAGCGATTATAATACTTGATACATTACACAGTATGAGCTCTATATTACATGACACTGTAGCGATTATAATACTTAATACTTTACACAGTACGAGATAAGTTACAGGGCTCTGTAGCGAATATAATACTTGGTACATTACACAGTACGAGCTAAGTTACAGACTCTGTAGCGATTATAATACTCGACACATTACACAGTACGAGCTAAGTTACAGGGCTATGTAGCGATTATAATACTTAATACATTACACAGTACTAGTTAAGTTACAGGGCTATGTAGCGATTATAATACTTGATACATTACCCATTACGAGCCAAGTTACAGGCTCTGTAGCGATTATAATACTTGATATATAACACAGTACAAGCTAAGTTACAGGACTCTGTAGCGATTATAATACTCGACATATTACACAGTACGAGCTAATTTACAGGACTTTTTAGCGATTATTATACTCGACACATTACACAGTGTGAGCTAAGTTACATGGCTATTTAGCGATTATAATACTTAATACATTACCCATTACGAGCTAAGTTACAGGATCTGTAGCGATTATAATACTTGATACATTACCCATTACGAGCTAAGTTACAGGGCTATGTAGCGATTACAATACATGATACATTACACAGCACGAGCTAAGTTACAGGACTCTGTAGCGATTATAATACTTAATACATTACACAGTACGAGCTAAGTTACAGGGCTATGTAGCAATTATAATACTTGATACATTACCCATTACGAGCTAAGATACAGGATCTGTAGCGATTATAATACTTGATACGTTACACAGTACGAGCTAAGTTACAGGGCTATGTAGCAATTATAATACTTGATACATTACCCATTACGAGCTAAGTTACAGGATCTGTAGCGATTATAATAATTAATACATTACACAGTACGAGCTAAGTTACAGGCTCTGTGGCGATTATAATACTTGATACATTACACAGTACGAGCTAAGTTACAAGGCTATGTAGCGATTATAATACTTGATACATTACACAGTACGAGCTAAGTTACAGACTCTGTAGCGATTATAATACTCGAAACATTACACAGTACGAGATAAGTCACAGGGCTATGTAGCTATTATAATACTCGACACATTACACAGTACAAGCTCTATATTACACGACACTGTAGTGATTATAATACTTAATATATTACACAGTACGAGATAAGTTACAGGACTCTGTAGCGATTATAATACTTAATACATTACACAGTACGAGCTAAGTTACAGGGCTCTGTAGCAATTATAATACTTAATACATTACCCATTACGAGCTAAGTTACAGGATCTGTAGCGATTCTAATACTTGATACGTTACACAGTACGAGCTAAGTTACAGGGCTATGTAGCAATTATAATACTTGATACATGACCCATTACGAGCTAAGTTACTGGCTCTGTAGCGATTATAATACTCGATACATTACACAGTACGAGCTAAGTTACAGGGCTATGTAGCGATTATAATACATGATACATTACACAGTACTAGTTAAGTTACAGGGCTATGTAGCGATTATAATACTTGATACATTACCCATTACGAGCCAAGTTACAGGCTCTGTAGCGATTATAATACTTGATATATCACACAGTACAAGCTAAGTTACAGGACTCTGTAGCGATTATAATACTCGACATATTACACAGTACGAGCTAATTTACAGGACTTTTTAGCGATTATAATACTCGACACATTACACAGTGCGAGCTAAGTTACAGGGCTATGTAGCGATTATAATACTTAATACATTACACAGTACGAGCTAAGTTACAGGCTCTGTGGCGATTATAATACTTGATACATTACACAGTACGAGCTAAGTTACAGGGCTATGTAGCGATTATAATACTTGATACATTACCCATTACGAGCTAAGTTACAGGGCTATGTAGCGATTACAATACTTGATACATTACACAGTACGAGCTAAGTTACAGGACTCTATAGCGATTATAATACTTAATACATTACACAGTACGAGCTAAGTTACAGGGCTATGTAGCAATTATAATACTTGATACATTACCCATTACGAGCTAAGATACAGGATCTGTAGCGATTATAATACTTGATACGTTACACAGTACGAGCTAAGTTACAGGGCTATGTAGCAATTATAATACTTGATACATTACCCATTACGAGCTAAGTTACAGGATCTGTAGCGATTATAATAATTAATACATTACACAGTACGAGCTAAGTTACAGGCTCTGTGGCGATTATAATACTTGATACATTACACAGTACGAGCTAAGTTACAGGGCTATGTAGCGATTATAATACTTGATTCATTACACAGTACGAGCTAAGTTACAGACTCTGTAGCGATTATAATACTCGAAACATTACACAGTACGAGATAAGTCACAGGGCTATGTAGCGATTATAATACTCGACACATTACACAGTACGAGCTTTATAATACACGACACTGTAGCGATTATAATACTTAATATATTACACAGTACGAGATAAGTTACAGGACTCTGTAGCGATTATAATACTTAATACATTACACAGTACGAGCTAAGTTACAGGGCTATGTAGCAATTATAATACTTGATACATTACCCATTACGAGCTAAGTTACAGGATCTGTAGCGATTATAATACTTGATACGTTACACAGTACGAGCTAAGTTACAGGGCTATGTAGCAATTATAATACTTGATACATTACCCATTACGAGCTAAGTTACAGGCTCTGTAGCGATTATAATACTTGATACATTACACAGTACGAGCTAAGTTACAGGGCGATGTAGCGATTATAATACTCGACACATTACACAGTACGAGCTCTATATTACATGACACTGTAGCGATTATAATACTTAATACATTACACAGTACGAGATAAGTTACAGGGCTCTGTAGCGATTATAATACTTGATACATTACACAGTACGAGCTCTATATTATATGACTCTGTAGCGATTATAATACTTAATACATTACAGAGTGCGAGATAAGTTACAGGGCTCTGTAGCGATTATAATACTTGATACATTACACAGTACGAGCACTATATTACATGACACTGTAGCGATTATAATACTTATACATTACACAGTACGAGATAAGTTACAGGGCTCTGTAGCAAATATAATACTTGGTACATTACACAGTACGAGCTAAGTTACAGACTCTGTAGCGATTATAATACTCGATACATTACACAGTACGAGATAAGTTACAGGGCTATGTAGCGATTATAATACTTGATACATTACACAGTACTAGTTAAGTTACAGGGCAATGTAGCGATTATAATACTTGATACATTACCCATTACGAGCAAAGTTACAGACTCTGTAGCGATTATAATACTTGATACATTACCCATTACTTGATACATTACCCATTACGAGCTAAGTTACAGGATCTGTAGCGATTATTATAATTAATACATTACACAGTACGAGCTAAGTTACAGGCTCTGTAGCGATTATAATACTTGATACATTACACAGTACGAGCTAAGTTACAGACTCTGTAGCGATTATGATACTCGATACATTACACAGTACGAGATAAGTCACAGGGCTATGTAGCGATTATAATACTTGATACATTACCCATTACGAGCTAAGTTACAGGCTCTGTAGCGATTATAATAATTAATACATTACACAGTACGAGCTAAGTTACAGGCTCTGTAGCGATTATAATACTTGATACATTACACAGTACGAGCTAAGTTACAGACTCTGTAGCGATTATAATACTCGATACATTACACAGTACGAGATAAGTCACAGGGCTATGTAGCGATTATAATACTCGACACATTACACAGTACGGGCTCTATATTACATGACACTGTAGCGATTATAATACTTAATACATTATACAGTACGAGATAAGTTACAGGGTTCTGTAGCGATTATAATACTTGATACATTACACAGTACGAGCTCTATATTACATGACACTGTAGCGATTATAATACTTAATACATTACACAGTACGAGATAAGTTACAGGGCTCTGTAGCGAATATAATACTTGGTACATACTCACTATTTTCATTCATATCTCCATATCCAGGCGCAACAAACATTTCAGTGATCACTGAAGTAACAATAATATATAACAATACACGTCCTAACAACGAAAATTGATTATAAAATAATTATGCTTATAACAGTGATTTTTTTATTCTTTTAACTATTCATCTGTCTAGATAATGATAATGTAAAATGGGAATGTTATATGTAACATTATATGTGAAATCAAGTGACACATGTAGCATAATTCGATACTTTATATTAGTACATCTGTCAATGATAGACTATAAATCAGGATATACTGGATCAGGATAAATTTGTATTCCAATATTTCTACCACAGACCAAATTGATGAATAGTGAATATATTTGTTAGCACACAGTAACGATGTACTAGTTATTTGTATCACATTAAATTATATTAAATTACAAGTACAAGGAAGAAGTGAAAATCATATACACTCTGACAGTACGCGGTTGCCTAGACCTCCGCTGCGCGTCGGACTATACTCTGCCGTAATCTTCGTGCATAGTTTTCGGTATCCTCGTAATAACCTTATTGTTATCGATCTTTTCCTTCCAAGGATACATCTAGGGAATGCCAGAATACAGATTAGAACAGATTGAGCGAACTGTTTTGTATGGGACCCGGTCAAACCCCGGGGCGGCCATGTTTGTTTTTATTATCTTGGGACGCTTGCGCGCGTAATCGTTCCATATTTCGAATTCGCATTTCCTAATATGGTAGGATGAAAATATCCCGTGAAATACCGCAAAATAAACACACGCTGTGACAGATGTATATAGCTTACTGTACTGTTCATTATTTATATCATAACAGGTCACATTACACACACGGTGCGTAAGATTCTCAATGTCGAAAGAGTTCACCTTTATCTCAGTGGTGAATAGTTGTATTACACATCACGTTTTTTGATACATATTTTTACACTTGAAGAATCACATGTCACTGGGGACTGATTGATACTGTACTGAACATGTCGTAGATAATGGAATTATGAAGCACTTAATAATGCCCCCAATAAGGGCATCATCCGTGTCTTACCTGCGCTGGAGATGACATTGCTTCATCGTGTGTCATATTAGTGGGATTGCGCCAACATATACTTATTTCTCACTCCAAATATATCGGCGCATTTTAACTTTGTCTCTGTTTGTATCTGTCGATTAATAACAACGGATTTAAATGCAAGGGACTGTGTATATCATATGCATTTGACATACGCTTTTTTCTATATTAGAGAATATTGTGATCAACAACTGTTACAGTTTATGTGTACCATTCAGCCAGTCAATCAACTATAATAAAAAAATGACTGTCATTTCGGTTGATAGAGTGTAAATTAATTTTGTGCAATGCTACATTTCAAATCATCAGTCTACAAAATAGAGTATCATGGAATAAGATTCCTTTATATAATCAAAGTAAGTTTCTCTGTCCTTTATTGCAAAGTTAATGATGCTGTCATTGCAACGGATTTAAACTATTATTCTGACTTCGTCAACCAAGCTGGATTACATGTTGCATGTCGCATTGTTCCCGATACATCATGATGAAGGTTTCGTGTGATGGATTGCTGACACATTGTCACATTAATATATGCACAAATTTTGCATTTTACATAAACATCTATAACCAAAAACTATAAAAGTATAGGACGTTGATGAATAAGACCAACTAACATATCAAACCCTACATGTATGTATTCGTGACGGTCCAATCAACTTATTGCTAAATACCTAACTTATCAGCCTATGATTACAACAACGGAAAAGCTTCCATCAAGCACCAGCTGGGACTACTTACGGAATTGTATGTCTCCACGTAACGTAGCCTCACGCAAACTGGTATACGTGATTTTATCTAAATTCCCATATCGCTACAAATTAACGGTCTGAGATGCGATTATTTGAATTCTGATCACCCTTGTAGAATATTTTCTGCATGTCACGCTGCTTGATTACTTAAACTAATCCCCACTGGTGAGTATGATTCGAGGCGCCACTGCATGGATTAAATGGACATATATGTCGTGTGTTTGTCTGTAACTGGCATTTTCAGCTACACTAGTCATAACCGCCGTCTATACAATTATTAAATATTGCTTTTGTTTTTCATCCAATATTCAAAATCAGAATCGACGAAAAGCACTTATTCCTAATTTATCAACTATTATTCAGTTTCGATCTTCAATTATCAAAAAAATTAAGTAATACTGCGAAATGGAGATTATACGCTAATTAAAATGTGCATAGTTTGTTCTTAAAACTACATCCAAAACACTGACATACAAAAAAATGTCGTAAAATGTTAGATCATATATTCTAGTCGTAGTTTTCCGCTCGTTACTTTAGGTATACTGTCTCTAGCTTATAATTTATTCAGCGGATAAATAATTTATATTAAACAGGGCTTTGACAACGGATTAGTGTGAATTATAATAATCAATCCTTAAACATGTTTCCGCTGGCTATTAACTAATATCCATAACATCGGCGCCGGAAGAGGGAGATTTGTCGACTGCCTCAAACGTCAACAGTTTAAAAGTTAAAAAGGTATATCAAGCTTTTTGTATGAGAGCCTTGATAATTGTGATACGCCAAAACATTATATTATGTTTTCAAGTGAGCCATCTAGCTGTCTTTCGTATTCCGTATATTATTACGAAGTCCTACATTTAGAATTAACTTATATGAAATTGTGATATTACAGTTAAATGCCAACAGGTGATACACATACTAGCATTGATATTGGAATACTATAGTTAAATGTCAACAGGTGATATACATATCAGCATTGACATTGGAATACTATAGTTAAATGCCAACAGGTGATACACATACCAGCATTGATATTGGAATACTATAGTTAAATGCCAACAGGTGATACACATACCAGCATTGACATTGGAATACTATAGTTAAATGTCAACAGGAGATACAGATACTAGCATTGACACTGGAATACTATAGTTAAATGTCAACAGGTGATACACATACTAGCATTGACACTGGAATACTATAGTTAAATGTCAACAGGTGATACACATACCAGCATTGACATTGGAATAATATAGTTAAATGTCAACAGGTGATACACATACCAGCATTGACATTGGAATAATATAGTTAAATGTCAACAGGTGATACACATACCAGCATTGATATTGGAATATTATAGTTAAATGTCAACAGGAGATACAGATACTAGCATTGACACTGGAATACTATAGTTAAATGTCAACAGGTGATACACATACCAGCATTGACATTGGAATAATATAGTTAAATGTCAACAGGTGATACACATACCAGCATTGACATTGGAATAATATAGTTAAATGTCAACAGGTGATACACATACCAGCATTGATATTGGAATATTATAGTTAAATGTCAACAGGAGATACAGATACTAGCATTGACACTGGAATACTATAGTTAAATGTCAACAGGTGATACACATACTAGCATTGACACTGGAATACTATAGTTAAATGTCAACAGGTGATACACATACCAGCATTGACATTGGAATAATATAGTTAAATGTCAACAGGTGATACACATACCAGCATTGACATTGGAATAATATAGTTAAATGTCAACAGGTGATACACATACCAGCATTGATATTGGAATATTATAGTTAAATGTCAAAAAGTGATACACATAGAAGCATTGACATTGGAATACTGTAGTTAAATGTCAACAGGTGATACACATACCAGCATTGACATTGGAATAATATAGTTAAATGTCAACAGGTGATACACATACCAGCATTGATATTGGAATATTATAGTTAAATGTCAAAAAGTGATACACATAGAAGCATTGACATTGGAATAATATAGTTAAATGTCAACAGGTGATACACATACCAGCATTGACATTGGAATAATATAGTTAAATGTCAACAGGTGATACACATACCAGCATTGATATTGGAATATTATAGTTAAATGTCAAAAAGTGATACACATAGAAGCATTGACATTGGAATACTATAGTTAAATGCCAACAGGTGATACGCATACCAGCATTGACATTGGAATACAATAGTTAAATGTCAACAGGTGATACACATACCAGCATTGACATTGGAATAATATAGTTAAATGTCAACAGGTGATACACATACCAGCATTGATATTGGAATATTATAATTAAATGTCAAAAAGTGATACACATAGAAGCATTGACATTGGAATACTATAGTTAAATGCCAACAGGTGATACACATACCAGCATTGACATTGGAATACTATAGTTAAATGTCAACAGGTGATACACATACCAGCATTGACATAGGAATAATATAGTTAAATGTCAACAGGTGATACACATACCAGCATTGATATTGGAATATTATAGTTAAATGTCAAAAAGTGATACACATAGAAGCATTGACATTGGAATACTATAGTTAAATGCCAACAGGTGATACGCATACCAGCATTGACATTGGAATACTATAGTTAAATGTCAACAGGTGATACACATACCAGCATTGACATTGGAATAATATAGTTAAATGTCAACAGGTGATACACATACCAGCATTGATATTGGAATATTATAATTAAATGTCAAAAAGTGATACACATAGAAGCATTGACATTGGAATACTATAGTTAAATGCCAACAGGTGATACACATACCAGCATTGACATTGGAATACTATAGTTAAATGTCAACAGGTGATACACATACCAGCATTGACATTGGAATAATACAGTTAAATGTCAACAGGTGATACACATACCAGCATTGATATTGGAATATTATAGTTAAATGTCAAAAAGTGATACACATAGAAGCATTGACATTGGAATACTATAGTTAAATGCCAACAGGTGATACACATACCAGCATTGACATTGGAATACTATAGTTAAATGTCAACAGGTGATACACATACCAGCATTGACATTGGAATAATACAGTTAAATGTCTACAGGTGATACACATACCAGCATTGACATTGGAATAATACAGTTAAATTTCAACAGGTGATACACATACCAGCATTGACATTGGAATAATACAGTTAAATGTCAACAGGTGATACACATACCAGCATTGACATTGGAATACTATAGTTAAATGCCAACAGGTGATACACATAGAAGCATTGACATTGGAATACTATAGTTAAATGTCAACAGGTGATACACATAGAAGCATTGACATTGGAATACTATAGTTAAATGCCAACAGCTGATACACATAGAAGCATTGACATTGGAATACTATAGTTAAATGTCAACAGGTGATACACAGACCAGCATTGATATTGGAATATTATAGTTAAATGTCAAAAAGTGATACACATGGAAGCATTGACATTGGAATACTATAGTTAAATGTCAACAAGTGATACACATAGAAGCATTGATATTGGAATACTATAGTTAAATGCCAACAGGTGATACACATAGAAGCATTGACATTGGAATACTATAGTTAAATGTCAACAGGTGATACACATAGAAGCATTGACATTGGAATAATATAGTTAAATGCCAACAGCTGATACACATAGAAGCATTGACATTGGAATACTATAGTTAAATGTCAACAGCTGATACACATAGAAGCATTGACATTGGAATACTATAGTTAAATGTCAACAGGTGATACACATACCAGCATTGACATTGGAATACTCTAGTTAAATGCCAACAGGTGATACACATACCAGCATTGACACTCTAATACTATAGATAAATGCCAACAGCTGATACACATAGAAGCATTGACATTGGAATACTATAGTTAAATGTCAACAGGTGATACACATAGAAGCATTGACATTGGAATACTATAGTTAAATGCCAACATGTGATACACATAGAAGCATTGACATTGGAATACTATAGTTAAATGCCAACATGTGATACACATACCAGCATTGACATTGTAATACTATAGTTAAATGCCAACAGGTGATACACATACTAGCATTGACATTGGAATACTATAGATAAATGCCAACAGGTTATACACATACCAGCATTGACATTGGAATACTATATTTAAATGCCAACATGTGATACACATAGAAGCATTGACATTGGAATACTATAGTTAAATGCCAACATGTGATACACATACCAGCATTGATATTATAATACTATAGTTAAATGCCAACACGTGATACACATAGCAGCATTGACATTGGAATACTATAGTTAAATGCCAACATGTGATACACATACCAGCAATGATATTATAATACTATAGTTAAATGCCAACAGGTGATACACATAGAAGCATTGACATTGGAATACTATAGTTAAATGTCAACATGTGATACACATACCAGCATTAACATTGGAATACTATAGATAAATGCCAACAGGTGATACACATAGAAGCAAGGACATTGGAATACTATAGTTAAATGCCAACAGGTGATACACATAGAAGCATTGATATTGGAATACTATAGTTAAATGTCAACACGTGATACACATACCAGTATTGATATTGGAATACTATAGTTAAATGCCAACAGCTGATACACATAGAAGCATTGACATTGGAATACTATAGTTAAATGCCAACAGGTGATACACATAGAAGCATTGACATTGGAATACTATAGTTAAATGTCAACATGTGATACACATAGAAGCATTGATATTGGAATACTATAGTTAAATGCCAACACGTGATACACATAGAAGCATTGACATTGGAATACTATAGTTAAATGCCAACACGTGATACACATAAAAGCATTGACATTGGAATACTATAGTTAAATGCCAACACGTGATACACATAGAAGCATTGACATTGGAATACTATAGTTAAATGCCAACAGGTGATACACATAGAAGCATTGATATTGGAATACTATAGTTAAATGTCAACAGGTGATACACATAGAAGCATTGATATTGGAATACTATAGTTAAATGTCAACACGTGATACACATACCAGCATTGATATTGGAATACTATAGTTAAATGTCAAGATGTGATACACATAGAAGCATTGATATTGGAATACTATAGTTAAATGCCAACACGCGATACACATAGAAGCATTGACATTGGAATACTATAGTTAAATGCCAACACGTGATACACATAGAAGCATTGACATTGGAATACTATAGTTAAATGCCAACAGGTGATACACATAGAAGCATTGAAATTGGAATACTATAGTTAAATGCCAACAGGTGATACACATAAAGGCATTGATATTGGAATACTATAGTTAAATGTCAACACGTGATACACATAGAAGCATTGATATTGGAATACTATAGTTAAATGCCAACACGTGATACACATAGAAGCATTGACATTGGAATATTATAGTTAAATGCCAACACGTGATACACATAGAAGCATTGACATTGGAATACTATAGTTAAATGCCAACACGTGATACACATAGAAGCATTGACATTGGAATACTATAGTTAAATGCCAACAGGTGATACACATAGAAGCATTGATATTGGAATAATATAGTTAAATGTCAACACGTGATACACATACCAGCATTGATATTGGAATACTATAGTTAAATGCCAACAGCTGATACACATATAAGCATTGACATTGGCATACTATAGTTAAATGCCAACAGGTGATACACATAGAAGCATTGACATTTGAATACTATAGTTAAATGTCAACATGTGATACACATAGAAGCATTGATATTGGAATACTATAGTTAAATGCCAACACGTGATACACATAGAAGCATTGACATTGGAATACTATAGTTAAATGCCAACACGTAATACACATAGAAGCATTTATATTGGAATACTATAATTAAATGCCAACAGGTGATACACATAGAAGCATTGAAATTGGAATACTATAGTTAAATGCCAACAGGTGATACACCTAGAAGCATTGATATTGGAATACTATAGTTAAATGTCAACACGTGATACACATAGAAGCATTGATATTGGAATACTATAGTTAAATGCCAACACGTGATACACATAGAAGCATTGACATTGGAATACTATATTTAAATGCCAACACGTGATACACATATAAGCATTGACGTTGGAATACTATAGTTAAATGCCAACAGCTGATACACATATAAGCATTGACATTGGCATACTATAGTTAAATGCCAACAGGTGATACACATAGAAGCATTGACATTTGAATACTATAGTTAAATGTCAACATGTGATACACATAGAAGCATTGATATTGGAATACTATAGTTAAATGCCAACACGTGATACACATAGAAGCATTGACATTGGAATACTATAGTTAAATGCCAACACGTAATACACATAGAAGCATTTATATTGGAATACTATAATTAAATGCCAACAGGTGATACACATAGAAGCATTGAAATTGGAATACTATAGTTAAATGCCAACAGGTGATACACCTAGAAGCATTGATAATGGAATACTATAGTTAAATGTCAACACGTGATACACATAGAAGCATTGATATTGGAATACTATAGTTAAATGCCAACACGTGATACACATAGAAGCATTGACATTGGAATACTATATTTAAATGCCAACACGTGATACACATATAAGCATTGACGTTGGAATACTATAGTTAAATGCCAACAGGTGATACACATAGAAGCATTGACATTGGGATACTATAGTTAAATGCCAACAGGTGATACACATAGAAGCATTGATATTGGAATACTATAGTTAAATGTCAACACGTGATACACATACCAGCATTGATATTGGAATACTATAGTTAAATGCCAACAGGTGATACACATACCAGCATTGATATTGGAATACAATAGTTAAATGCCAACAGGTGATACACATACCAGCATTGATATTGGAATACTATAGTTAAATGCTAACAGGTGATACACATACCAGCATTGACATAGGAATACTATAGTTAAATGTCAACAGGTGATATACATACCAGCATTGACTTTGGAATATTATAATTAAATGTCAACATGTGATACACATACCAGCATTGACTTTGGAATATTATAATTAAATGTCAACAGGTGAGACACATACCAGCATGGACATTGGAATATTGTAATTAAATGTCAACATGTGATACACATACCAGCATTGACATTGGAATACTATAGTTAAATGCCAACAGCTGATACACATAGAAGCATTGACATTGGAATACTATAGTTAAATGCCAACAGGTGATACACATAGAAGCATTGACATTGGAATACTATAGTTAAATGTCAACATGTGATACACCTAGAAGCATTGATATTGGAATACTGTAGTTAAATGTCAACACGTGATACACATAGAAGCATTGATATTGGAATACTATAGTTAAATGCCAACACGTGATACACATAGAAGAATTGACATTGGAATACTATAGTTAAATGCCAACAGGTGATACACATAGAAGCATTGACATTGGAATACTATAGTTAAATGCCAACAGGTGATACACATACCAGCATTGATATTGGAATACTCTAGTTAAATGCCAACAGCTGATACACATAGAAGCATTGACATTGGAATACTATAGTTAAATGCCAACAGGTGATACACATAGAAGCATTGACATTGGAATACTATAGTTAAATGTCAACATGTGATACACATAGAAGCATTGATATTGGAATACTATAGTTAAATGCCAACACGTGATACACATAGAAGCATTGACATTGGAATACTATAGTTAAATGCTAACACGTGATACATATAAAAGCATTGACATTGGAATACTATAGTTAAATGCCAACAGGTGATACACATAGAAGCATTGACATTGGAATACTATAGTTAAATGCCAACAGGTGATACACATAGAAGCATTGATATTGGAATACTATAGTTAAATGTCAACAGGTGATACACATAGAAGCATTGATATTGGAATACTATAGTTAAATGTCAACACGTGATACACATACCAGCATTGATATTGGAATACTATAGTTAAATGTCAACAGCTGATACACATAGAAGCATTGACATTGGAATACTATAGTTAAATGCAAACAGGTGATACACATAGAAGCATTGACATTGGAATACTATAGTTAAATGTCAACACGTGATACACATAGAAGCATTGACATTGGAATACTATAGTTAAATGCCAACACGTGATACACATAGAAGCATTGACATTGGAATATTATAGTTAAATGCCAACAGGTGATACACATAGAAGCATTGACATTGGAATACTATAGTTAAATGCCAACAGGTGATACACATAGAAGCATTGATATTGGAATACTATAGTTAAATGTCAACAAGTGATACACATACCAGCATTGATATTGGAATACTATAGTTAATTGCCAACAGGTGATACAAATACTAGCATTGACATTGGAATACTATAGACAAATGCCAACACGTGATACACATACTAGCATTGACATTGGAATACTATAGATAAATGCCAACAGGTGATACAGATACTAGCATTGACACTGGAATACTATAGACAAATGCCAACACGTGATACACATACTAGCATTGACATTGGAATACTATAGATAAATGCCAACAGGTGATACAGATACTAGCATTGACACTGGAATACTATAGTTAAATGTCAACAGGTGATATACATACCAGCATTGACTTTGGAATATTATAATTAAATGTCAACATGTGATACACATACCAGCATTGACTTTGGAATATTATAATTAAATGTCAACAGGTGAGACACATACCAGCATTGACATTGGAATATTGTAATTAAATGTCAACATGTGATACAAATACCAGCATTGACATTGGAATACTATAGTTAAATGTCAACACGTGATACACATACTAGCATTGATATTGGAATACCATAGATAAATGCCAACAGGTGATACACATACCAGCCTTGACACTGGAATACTATAGTTAAATGTCAACAGGTGATACACATACCATCATTGACACTGGAATACTATAGATAAATGTCTACAGGAGATACAGATACTATCATTGACACTGGAATACTATAATTAAATGTCAACAGGTGATACACATACTAGCATTGAAACTGGAATACTATAGTTAAATGTCAACAGGTGATATACATACTAGCATTGACATTGGAATACTATAGACAAATGCCAACACGTGATACACATACTAGCATTGACATTGGAATACTATAGATAAATGCCAACAGGTGATACAGATACTAGCATTGACACTGGAATACTATAGTTAAATGTCTACAGGAGATACAGATACTATCATTGACACTGGAATACTATAATTAAATGTCAACAGGTGATACACATACTAGCATTGAAACTGGAATAATATAGTTAAATGTCAACACGTGATACACATACCAGCATTGATATTGGAATACTATAGTTAAATGCCAACAGCTGATACACATAGAAGCATTGACATTGGAATACTATAGTTAAATGCCAACAGGTGATACACATAGAAGCATTGACATTGGAATACTATAGTTAAATGTCAACATGTGATACACATAGAAGCATTGATATTGGAATACTATAGTTAAATGCCAACACGTGATACACATAGAAGCATTGACATTGGAATACTATAGTTAAATGCCAACACGTGATACACATAAAAGCATTGACATTGGAATACTATAGTTAAATGCCAACAGGTGATACACATAGAAGCATTGACATTGGAATACTATAGTTAAATGCCAACAGGTGATACACATAGAAGCATTGATATTGGAATACTATAGTTAAATGTCAACAGGTGATACACATAGAAGCATTGATATTGGAATACTATAGTTAAATGTCAACACGTGATACACATACCAGCATTGATATTGGAATACTATAGTTAAATGTCAACAGCTGATACACATAGAAGCATTGACATTGGAATACTATAGTTAAATGCCAACAGGTGATACACTTAGAAGCATTGACATTGGAATACTATAGTTAAATGTCAACACGTGATACACATAGAAGCATTGACATTGGAATACTATAGTTAAATGCCAACACGTGATACACATAGAAGCATTGACATTGGAATACTATAGTTAAATGCCAACAGGTGATACACATACCAGCATTGACATTGGAATACTATAGTTAAATGCCAACAGGTGATACACATAGAAGCATTGATATTGGAATACTATAGTTAAATGTCAACACGTGATACACATACCAGCATTGATATTGGAATACTATAGTTAAATGTCAACATGTGATACACATAGAAGCATTGATATTGGAATACTATAGTTAAATGCCAACACGCGATACAGATAGAAGCATTGACATTGGAATACTATAGTTAAATGCCAACACGTGATACACATAGAATCATTGACATTGGAATACTATAGTTAAATGCCAACAGGTGATACACATAGAAGCATTGAAATTGGAATACTATAGTTAAATGCCAACAGGTGATACACATAAAGGCATTGATATTGGAATACTATAGATAAATGCCAACAGGTGATACAGATACTAGCATTGACACTGGAATACTATAGTTAAATGTCAACAGGTGATATACATACCAGCATTGACTTTGGAATATTATAATTAAATGTCAACATGTGATACACATACCAGCATTGACTTTGGAATATTATAATTAAATGTCAACAGGTGAGACACATACCAGCATTGACATTGGAATATTGTAATTAAATGTCAACATGTGATACACATACCAGCATTGACATTGGAATACTATAGTTAAATGTCAACACGTGATACACATACTAGCATTGATATTGGAATACCATAGATAAATGCCAACAGGTGATACACATACCAGCCTTGACACTGGAATACTATAGTTAAATGTCAACAGGTGATACACATACCATCATTGACACTGGAATACTATAGATAAATGTCTACAGGAGATACAGATACTATCATTGACACTGGAATACTATAATTAAATGTCAACAGGTGATACACATACTAGCATTGAAACTGGAATACTATAGTTAAATGTCAACAGGTGATATACATACTAGCATTGACATTGGAATACTATAGACAAATGCCAACACGTGATACACATACTAGCATTGACATTGGAATACTATAGATAAATGCCAACAGGTGATACAGATACTAGCATTGACACTGGAATAATATAGTTAAATGTCTACAGGAGATACAGATACTATCATTGACACTGGAATACTATAATTAAATGTCAACAGGTGATACACATACTAGCATTGAAACTGGAATAATATAGTTAAATGTCAACACGTGATACACATACCAGCATTGATATTGGAATACTATAGTTAAATGCCAACAGCTGATACACATAGAAGCATTGACATTGGAATACTATAGTTAAATGCCAACTGGTGATACACATAGAAGCATTGACATTGGAATACTATAGTTAAATGTCAACATGTGATACACATAGAAGCATTGATATTGGAATACTATAGTTAAATGCCAACACGTGATACACATAGAAGCATTGACATTGGAATACTATAGTTAAATGCCAACACGTGATACACATAAAAGCATTGACATTGGAATACTATAGTTAAATGCCAACAGGTGATACACATAGAAGCATTGACATTGGAATACTATAGTTAAATGCCAACAGGTGATACACATAGAAGCATTGATATTGGAATACTATAGTTAAATGTCAACAGGTGATACACATAGAAGCATTGATATTGGAATACTATAGTTAAATGTCAACACGTGATACACATACCAGCATTGATATTGGAATACTATAGTTAAATGTCAACAGCTGATACACATAGAAGCATTGACATTGGAATACTATAGTTAAATGCCAACAGGTGATACACTTAGAAGCATTGACATTGGAATACTATAGTTAAATGTCAACACGTGATACACATAGAAGCATTGACATTGGAATACTATAGTTAAATGCCAACACGTGATACACATAGAAGCATTGACATTGGAATACTATAGTTAAATGCCAACAGGTGATACACATAGAAGCATTGACATTGGAATACTATAGTTAAATGCCAACAGGTGATACACTTAGAAGCATTGATATTGGAATACTATAGTTAAATGTCAACACGTGATACACATACCAGCATTGATATTGGAATACTATAGTTAAATGTCAACATGTGATACACATAGAAGCATTGATATTGGAATACTATAGTTAAATGCCAACACGCGATACAGATAGAAGCATTGACATTGGAATACTATAGTTAAATGCCAACACGTGATACACATAGAATCATTGACATTGGAATACTATAGTTAAATGCCAACAGGTGATACACATAGAAGCATTGAAATTGGAATACTATAGTTAAATGCCAACAGGTGATACAGATACTAGCATTGACACTGGAATACTATAGTTAAATGTCAACAGGTGATATACATACCAGCATTGACTTTGGAATATTATAATTAAATGTCAACATGTGATACACATACCAGCATTGACTTTGGAATATTATAATTAAATGTCAACAGGTGAGACACATACCAGCATTGACATTGGAATATTGTAATTAAATGTCAACACGTGATACACATACCAGCATTGATATTGGAATACTATAGTTAAATGTCAACAGCTGATACACATAGAAGCATTGACATTGGAATACTATAGTTAAATGCCAACAGGTGATACACTTAGAAGCATTGACATTGGAATACTATAGTTAAATGTCAACACGTGATACACATAGAAGCATTGACATTGGAATACTATAGTTAAATGCCAACACGTGATACACATAGAAGCATTGACATTGGAATACTATAGTTAAATGCCAACAGGTGATACACATACCAGCATTGACATTGGAATACTATAGTTAAATGCCAACAGGTGATACACATAGAAGCATTGATATTGGAATACTATAGTTAAATGTCAACACGTGATACACATACCAGCATTGATATTGGAATACTATAGTTAAATGTCAACATGTGATACACATAGAAGCATTGATATTGGAATACTATAGTTAAATGCCAACACGCGATACAGATAGAAGCATTGACATTGGAATACTATAGTTAAATGCCAACACGTGATACACATAGAATCATTGACATTGGAATACTATAGTTAAATGCCAACAGGTGATACACATAGAAGCATTGAAATTGGAATACTATAGTTAAATGCCAACAGGTGATACACATAAAGGCATTGATATTGGAATACTATAGATAAATGCCAACAGGTGATACAGATACTAGCATTGACACTGGAATACTATAGTTAAATGTCAACAGGTGATATACATACCAGCATTGACTTTGGAATATTATAATTAAATGTCAACATGTGATACACATACCAGCATTGACTTTGGAATATTATAATTAAATGTCAACAGGTGAGACACATACCAGCATTGACATTGGAATATTGTAATTAAATGTCAACATGTGATACACATACCAGCATTGACATTGGAATACTATAGTTAAATGTCAACACGTGATACACATACTAGCATTGATATTGGAATACCATAGATAAATGCCAACAGGTGATACACATACCAGCCTTGACACTGGAATACTATAGTTAAATGTCAACAGGTGATACACATACCATCATTGACACTGGAATACTATAGATAAATGTCTACAGGAGATACAGATACTATCATTGACACTGGAATACTATAATTAAATGTCAACAGGTGATACACATACTAGCATTGAAACTGGAATACTATAGTTAAATGTCAACAGGTGATATACATACTAGCATTGACATTGGAATACTATAGACAAATGCCAACACGTGATACACATACTAGCATTGACATTGGAATACTATAGATAAATGCCAACAGGTGATACAGATACTAGCATTGACACTGGAATAATATAGTTAAATGTCTACAGGAGATACAGATACTATCATTGACACTGGAATACTATAATTAAATGTCAACAGGTGATACACATACTAGCATTGAAACTGGAATAATATAGTTAAATGTCAACACGTGATACACATACCAGCATTGATATTGGAATACTATAGTTAAATGCCAACAGCTGATACACATAGAAGCATTGACATTGGAATACTATAGTTAAATGCCAACTGGTGATACACATAGAAGCATTGACATTGGAATACTATAGTTAAATGTCAACATGTGATACACATAGAAGCATTGATATTGGAATACTATAGTTAAATGCCAACACGTGATACACATAGAAGCATTGACATTGGAATACTATAGTTAAATGCCAACACGTGATACACATAAAAGCATTGACATTGGAATACTATAGTTAAATGCCAACAGGTGATACACATAGAAGCATTGACATTGGAATACTATAGTTAAATGCCAACAGGTGATACACATAGAAGCATTGATATTGGAATACTATAGTTAAATGTCAACAGGTGATACACATAGAAGCATTGATATTGGAATACTATAGTTAAATGTCAACACGTGATACACATACCAGCATTGATATTGGAATACTATAGTTAAATGTCAACAGCTGATACACATAGAAGCATTGACATTGGAATACTATAGTTAAATGCCAACAGGTGATACACTTAGAAGCATTGACATTGGAATACTATAGTTAAATGTCAACACGTGATACACATAGAAGCATTGACATTGGAATACTATAGTTAAATGCCAACACGTGATACACATAGAAGCATTGACATTGGAATACTATAGTTAAATGCCAACAGGTGATACACATAGAAGCATTGACATTGGAATACTATAGTTAAATGCCAACAGGTGATACACTTAGAAGCATTGATATTGGAATACTATAGTTAAATGTCAACACGTGATACACATACCAGCATTGATATTGGAATACTATAGTTAAATGTCAACATGTGATACACATAGAAGCATTGATATTGGAATACTATAGTTAAATGCCAACACGCGATACAGATAGAAGCATTGACATTGGAATACTATAGTTAAATGCCAACACGTGATACACATAGAATCATTGACATTGGAATACTATAGTTAAATGCCAACAGGTGATACACATAGAAGCATTGAAATTGGAATACTATAGTTAAATGCCAACAGGTGATACAGATACTAGCATTGACACTGGAATACTATAGTTAAATGTCAACAGGTGATATACATACCAGCATTGACTTTGGAATATTATAATTAAATGTCAACATGTGATACACATACCAGCATTGACTTTGGAATATTATAATTAAATGTCAACAGGTGAGACACATACCAGCATTGACATTGGAATATTGTAATTAAATGTCAACATGTGATACACATACCAGCATTGACATTGGAATACTATAGTTAAATGTCAACACGTGATACACATACTAGCATTGATATTGGAATACCATAGATAAATGCCAACAGGTGATACACATACCAGCCTTGACACTGGAATACTATAGTTAAATGTCAACAGGTGATACACATACCATCATTGACACTGGAATACTATAGATAAATGTCTACAGGAGATACAGATACTATCATTGACACTGGAATACTATAATTAAATGTCAACAGGTGATACACATACTAGCATTGAAACTGGAATACTATAGTTAAATGTCAACAGGTGATATACATACTAGCATTGACATTGGAATACTATAGACAAATGCCAACACGTGATACACATACTAGCATTGACATTGGAATACTATAGATAAATGCCAACAGGTGATACAGATACTAGCATTGACACTGGAATACTATAGTTAAATGTCTACAGGAGATACAGATACTATAATTGACACTGGAATACTATAATTAAATGTCAACAGGTGATACACATACTAGCATTGAAACTGGAATAATATAGTTAAATGTCAACACGTGATACACATACCAGCATTGACACTGGAATACTATAGTTAAATGCCAACAGCTGATACACATAGAAGCATTGACATTGGAATACTATAGTTGAATGCCAACAGGTGATACACATAGAAGCATTGACATTGGAATACTATAGTTAAATGTCAACATGTGATACACATAGAAGCATTGATATTGGAATACTATAGTTAAATGCCAACACGTGATACACATAGAAGCATTGACATTGGAATACTATAGTTAAATGCCAACACGTGATACACATAAAAGCATTGACATTGGAATACTATAGTTAAATGCCAACAGGTGATACACATAGAAGCATTGACATTGGAATACTATAGTTAAATGCCAACAGGTGATACACATAGAAGCATTGATATTGGAATACTATAGTTAAATGTCAACAGGTGATACACATAGAAGCATTGATATTGGAATACTATAGTTAAATGTCAACACGTGATACACATACCAGCATTGATATTGGAATAATATAGTTAAATGTCAACAGCTGATACACATAGAAGCATTGACATTGGAATACTATAGTTAAATGCCAACAGGTGATACACATAGAAGCATTGACATTGGAATACTATAGTTAAATGTCAACACGTGATACACATAGAAGCATTGACATTGGAATACTATAGTTAAATGCCAACACGTGATACACATAGAAGCATTGACATTGGAATACTATAGTTAAATGCAAACAGGTGATACACATAGAAGCATTGACATTGGAATACTATAGTTAAATGCCAACAGGTGATACACATAGAAGCATTGATATTGGAATACTATAGTTAAATGTCAACACGTGATACACATACCAGCATTGATATTGGAATACTATAGTTAAATGTCAACATGTGATACACATAGAAGCATTGATATTGGAATACTATAGTTAAATGCCAACACGCGATACAGATAGAAGCATTGACATTGGAATACTATAGTTAAATGCCAACACGTGATACATATAGAAGCATTGACATTGGAATACTATATTTAAATGCCAACAGGTGATACACATAGAAGCATTGAAATTGGAATACTATAGTTAAATGCCAACAGGTGATACACATAAAGGCATTGATATTGGAATACTATAGTTAAATGTCAACACGCGATACACATAGAAGCATTGATATTGGAATACTATAGTTAAATGCCAACACGTGATACACATAGAAGCATTGACATTGGAATATTATAGTTAAATGCCAACACGTGATACACATAGAAGCATTGCCATTGGAATACTATAGTTAAATGCCAACACGTGATACACATAGAAGCATTGACAATGGAATACTATAGTTAAATGCCAACAGGTGATACACATAGAAGCATTGACATTGGAATACTATAGTTAAATGCCAACAGGTGATACACATATAAGCATTGATATTGGAATACTATAGTTAAATGTCAACACGTGATACACATACCAGCATTGATATTGGAATACTATAGTTAAATGCCAACAGGTGATACACATAGAAGCATTGATTTTGGAATACTATAGTTAAATGCCAACAGGTGATACACATAGAAGCATTGACATTGGAATACTATAGTTAAATGCCAACAGGTGATACACATAGAAGCATTGATATTGGAATAATATAGTTAAATGTCAACACGTGATACACATACCAGCATTGATATTGGAATACTATAGTTAAATGCCAACAGGTGATACACATACCAGCATTGATATTGGAATACTATAGTTAAATGCCAACAGGTGATACACATACCAGCATTGATATTGGAATACTATAGTTAAATGCCAACACGTGATACACATAGAAGCATAGACATTGGAATACTATAGTTAAATGCCAACAGGTGATACACATAGAAGCATTGACATTGGAATACTATAGTTAAATGCCAACAGGTGATACACATAGAAGCATTGATATTGGAATACTATAGTTAAATGTCAACACGTGATACACATACCAACATTGATATTGGAATACTATAGTTAAATGCCAACAGGTGATACACATACCAGCATTGATATTGGAATACTATAGTTAAATGCCAACAGGTGATACACATACCAGCATTGATATTGGAATACTATAGTTAAATGCCAACAGGTGATACACATACCAGCATTGACATAGGAATACTATAGTTAAATGTCAACAAGTGATATACATACCAGCATTGACATTGGAATACTATAGTTAAATGCCAACAAGTGATATACATACCAGCATTGACATTGGAATACTATAGTTAAATGCCAACAGGTGATACACATACCAACATTGATATTGGAATACTATAGTTAAATGCCAACAGGTGAAAGACATACTAGCATTGATACTGAAATACTATAGTTAAATGTCAACAGGTGATACACATACTAGCATTGACACTGGAATACTATAGTTAAATGTCAACAGGAGATACAGATACTAGCATTGACACTGGAATACTATAGTTAAATGTCAACAGGTGATATACATACTAGCATTGACACTGGAATACTATATTTAAATGTCAACAGGTGATATACATACCAGCATTGATATTGGCATACTATAGTTAAATGTCAACAGGAGATACAGATACTAGCATTGACACAGGAATACTATAGTTAAATGTCAACAGGTGATACAGATACTAGCATTGACACTGGAATACTATAGTTAAATGTCAACAGGTGATATACATACCAGCATTGACTTTGGAATATTATAATTAAATGTCAACATGTGATACACATACCAGCATTGACTTTGGAATATTATAATTAAATGTCAACAGGTGAGACACATACCAGCATTGACATTGGAATATTGTAATTAAATGTCAACATGTGATACACATACCAGCATTGACATTGGAATACTATAGTAAAATGTCAACACGTGATACACATACTAGCATTGATATTGGAATACTATAGATAAATGCCAACAGGTGATACACATACCAGCCTTGACACTGGAATACTATAGTTAAATGTCAACAGGTGATACACATACCATCATTGACACTGGAATACTATAGTTAAATGTCTACAGGAGATACAGATACTATCATTGACACTGGAATACTATAATTAAATGTCAACAGGTGATACACATACTAGCATTGAAACTGGAATACTATAGTTAAATGTCAACAGGTGATATACATACTAGCATTGACACTGGAATACTATAGTTAAATGTGAACAGGTGATATACATACCAGCATTGATATTGGAATAATATAGTTAAATGTCAACAGGAGATACAGATACTAGCATTGACACTGGAATACTATGATTAAATGTCAACAGGTGATACACATACTAGCATTGACACTGGAATACTATAGTTAAATGTCAACAGGTGATATACATACTAGCATTGACATTGGAATACTATAGTTAAATGTCAACACGTGATACACATACTAGCATTGATATTGGAATACTATAGATAAATGCCAACAGGTGATACACATACCAGCCTTGACACTGGAATACTATAGTGAAATGTCAACAGGTGATACACATACCATCATTGACACTGGAATACTATAGTTAAATGTCTACAGGAGATACAGATACTATCATTGACACTGGAATACTATAATTAAATGTCAACAGGTGATACACATACTAGCATTGAAACTGGAATACTATAGTTAAATGTCAACAGGTGATATACATACTAGCATTGACACTGGAATACTATAGTTAAATGTGAACAGGTGATATACATACCAGGATTGATATTGGAATAATATAGTTAAATGTCAACAGGAGATACAGATACTAGCATTGACACTGGAATACTATGATTAAATGTCAACAGGTGATACACATACTAGCATTGACACTGGAATACTATAGTTAAATGTCAACAGGTGATATACATACTAGCATTGACACTGGAATACTATAGATAAATGTCAACAGGTGATATATACATACCAGCATTGATATTGGAATACTATAGTTAAATGTCAACAGGAGATACAGATACTAGCATTGACACTGGAATATTATAGTTAAATGTCAACAGGTGATACACATACTAGCATTGACACTGGAATACTATAGTTAAATGTCAACAGGTGATATACATACCAGCATTGACATTGGAATACAAAAGTTGGTGATACAACAGGTGATACACATACTAGCTTTGACATTGGAATACTATAGTTAATTGTCAACAGGTGATATACATACCAGCATTGACATTGGAATCCTATAGTTAAATGCCAACAGGTGATACACATACCAACATTGATATTGGAATACTATAGTTAAATGCCAACAGGTGATACACATACTAGCATTGACATTGGAATACTGCAGTTAAATGCCAACAGGTGATACACATATCATCATTGACATTGGAATACTATAGTTAAATGCCAACAGGTGATACACATGCCATCATTGACACTGGAATACTATAGTTAAATGTCAAGAGGTGATACACATACTAGCATTGATATTGGAATATTTTAATTAAATGTCAACATGTGATACACATATCAGCATTGACATTGGAATACTATAGTTAAATGTCAACACGTGATACACATACTAGCATTGATATTGGAATACTATAGATAAATGCCAACAGGTGATACACATACCAGCTTTGACACTGAAATACTATAGTTAAATGTCAACAGGTGATACACATACAATCATTGACACTGGAATACTATAGTTAAATGTCAACAGGAGATACAGATACTAGATTTGGCACTGGAATACTATAGTTAAACGTCAACATGTGATATACATACTAGCATTGACACTGGAATACTATAGTTAAATGTCAACAGGTGATATACATACCAGCATTGATATTGGAATACTATAGTTAAATGTCAACAGGAGATACAGATACTAGCATTGACACTGGAATACTATAGTTAAATGTCAACAGGTGATACACATACTAGCATTGCCACTGGAATACTATAGTTAAATGTCAACAGGTGATATACATACCAGCATTGACATTGGAATACAAAAGTTGATGATACAACATTTGATACACATACTAGCGTTGACATTGGAATACTATAGTTAAATGTCAACAGGTGATATACATACTAGCATTGACATTGGAATACTATATTTAAATGTCAACAGGTGATACAAATACTAGCATTGATACTGGAATACTAGAGTTAAATGCCAACAGGTGATACACATACTAGCATTGACACTGGAATACTATAGTTAAATGTCAAGTGGTGATACACATTCTAGCATTGATATTGGAATACTATAGATAAATGCCAACAGGTGATACACATACCAGCCCTGACACTGGAATACTATAGTTAAATGTCAACAGGTGATACACATACAATCATTGACACTGGAATACTATAGTTAAATGTCAACAGGAGATACAGATACTAGCATTGACACTGGAATACTATAGTTAAATGTCAACAGGTGATGCACATACTAGCATTGACACTGGAATACTATAGTTAAATGTCAACAGGAGATACAGATACTAGCATTGACACTGGAATACTATAGTTAAATGTCAACAGGTGATACACATACTAGCATTGACACTCTAATACTATAGTTAAATGTCAACAGGTGATATACATACTAGCATTGACACTGGAATGCTATAGTTAAATGTCAACAGGTGATATACAAACCAGCATTGATATTGGAATACTATAGTTAAATGTCAACAAGTGATATACATACTAGCATTGACATTGGAATACAAAAGTTGGTGATACAACAGGTGAAACACATACAAGCTTTGACATTGGAATACTACAGTTAAATGTCAACAGGTGATATACATATCAGCATTGACATTGGAATACTATAGTTAAATGCCAACAGGTGATACACATACTAGCATTGACATTGGAATACTATAGATAAATGCCAAAAAGGTGATACACATACCAGCATTGACATTGAAATACTATAGATAAATGCCAACAGGTGATACTCATATCAGCATTGATATTGGAATACTATAGATAAATGTCATCAGGAGATACAGATACTAGCATTGACACTGGAATACTGTAGTTAAATGTCAACAGGTGATATACATACCACCATTGACTTTGGAATACTATAATTAAATGTCAACATGTGATACACATACCAGCCTTGATATTGGAATACTATAGTTAAATGTCAACAGGAGATACAGATACTAGCATTGACACTGGAATATTATAATTAAATGTCAACATGTGATACACATACCAGCATTGACATTGGAATGCTATAGCTAAATGTCAACACGTGATACACATACCATCATTGACACTGGAATACTATAGTTAAAGGTCAACAGGAGATACAGATACTATCATTGACACTGGAATACTATAATTAAATGTCAACAGGTGATACACATACTAGCATTGACACTGGAATACTATAGTTAAATGTCAACAGGTGATACACATACTAGCATTGACACTGGAATACTATAGTTAAATGTCAACAGGTGATATACATACTAGCATTGACACTGGAATACTATAGTTAAATGTGAACAGGTGATATATACATACCAGCATTGATATTGGAATACTATAGTTAAATGTCAACAGGAGATACAGATACTAGCATTGACACTGGAATATTATAGTTAAATGTCAACAGGTGATACACATACTAGCATTGACACTGGAATACTATAGTTAAATGTCAACAGGTGATATACATACCAGCATTGACATTGGAATACAAAAGTTGGTGATACAACAGGTGATACACATACTAGCTTTGACATTGTAATACTATAGTTAAATGTCAACAGGTGATATACATACCAGCATTGACATTGGAATACTATAGTTAAATGCCAACAGGTGATACACATACCAACATTGATATTGGAATACTATAGTTAAATGTCAACAGGTGATACACATACTAGCATTGACATTGGAATACTATAGTTAAATGCCAACAGGTGATACACATACCAACATTGATATTGGAATACTATAGTTAAATGCCAACAGGTGATACACATACTAGCATTGACATTGGAATACTGCAGTTAAATGCCAACAGGTGATACACATACCAGCATTGACACTGGAATACTATAGTTAAATGCCAACAGGTGATACACATACCAGCATTGACACTGGAATACTAGAGTTAAATGTCAACAGGCGATGCACATACCAGCATTGAGATTATAATACTATAGTTAAATGCCAACTGGTGATATTCATATCAGCATTGACATTGGAATACTACAGTTAAATGCCAACAGGTGATATACATACCAGCATTGATATTTGAATACTATAGTTAAATACCAACAGTTGATATACATACCAGCATTGGCACTTGAATACTATAGTTAATGCCAACAGGTGATGCACATACTAGCATTGATATTGGAATACTATAGTTAAATAACAACAGGTGATACACATACCAGCATTGATAATGGAATACTATAGTTGAACGTTAACACGTGATACACATACTAGCATTGATATTGGAATACTATAGTTAAATGTCAACAGGTGATACACATATTAGCATTGACATTGGAATAATATAGTTAAATGTCAACACGTGATACACATACCAGCATTGATATTGGAATACTATAGTTAAATGTCAACACGTGATGCACATACTAGCATCGATATTGGAATACTATAGATAAATGCCAACATGTGATACACATACCAGCATTGACACTGGAATACTATAGTTAAATGTCAACAGGTGCTACACATACTAGCTTTAACATTGGCATACTATAGTTAACTGTCAACATGTTCTGCACGTACTAGCATTGACATTGGAACACTATAGTTAAGTTTCAATAGATGATATACATACCAGCATTGATATAGGAATACTATGGTTAAATGCCAACACGTGATACACATACCAGCACTGACATTGGAATACTATAGTTGAACGTTAACACGTGATACACATACTAGCATTGACATTGGAATACTATAGTTAAATGTCAACAGGTGATACACATACCAGCATTGATATTGGAATACTATAGTTAAATGTCAACAGGAGATACAGATACTAGCATTGACACTGGAATACTATAGTTAAATGTCAACAGGTGATACACATACTAGCATTGACACTGGAATACTATAGTTAAATGTCAACAGGTGACATACATACCAGCATTGACATTGGAATACAAAAGTTGGTGATACAACAGGTGATACACATACTAGCTTTGACATTGGAATACTATAGTTAAATGTCAACAAGTGATATACATACCAGCATTGACATTGGAATACTATAGTTAAATGCCAACAGGTGATACACATACCAACATTGATATTGGAATACTATAGTTAAATGCAAACAGATGAAAGACATACTAGCTTTGATACTGAAATACTATAGTTAAATGTCAACAGGTGATACACATACTAGCATTGACACTGGAATACTAGAGTTAAATGCCAACAGGCGATGCACATACCAGCATTGATATTATAATACTATAGTTAAGTGTCAATAGATTATATACATACCAGCATTGATATTGGAATACTATGGTTAAATGCCAACACGTGATACACACACCAGCACTGACATTGGAATACTATAGTTGAACATTAACACGTGATACACATACTAGCATTGACATTGGAATACTATAGTTAAATGTCAACAGGTGATACACATACCAGCATTGATATTGGAATACTATAGTTAAATGTCAACAGGAGATACAGATACTAGCATTGACACTGGAATACTATAGTTAAATGACAACAGGTGATACACATACTAGCATTGACACTGGAATACTATAGTTAAATGTCAACAGGTGATATACATACCAGCATTGACATTGGAATACAAAAGTTGGTGATACAACAGGTGATACTCATACTAGCTTTGACATTGGAATACTATAGTTAAATGTCAACAAGTGATATACATACCAGCATTGACATTGGAATACTATAGTTAAATGCCAACAGGTGATACACATACCAACATTTATATTGGAATACTATAGTTAAATGCCAACAGATGATACACATACTAGCATTGATACTGGAATACTATAGTTAAATGTCAACAGGTGATATACATACCAGCATTGACATTGGAATACAAAAGTTGGTGATACAACAGGTGATACTCATACTAGCTTTGACATTGGAATACTATAGTTAAATGTCAACAAGTGATATACATACCAGCATTGACATTGGAATACTATAGTTAAATGCCAACAGGTGATACACATACCAACATTTATATTGGAATACTATAGTTAAATGCCAACAGGTGATACACATACTAGCATTGACATTGGATTACTATAGTTAAATGTCAACAGGTGATACACATACTAGCATTGATACTGGAATACTATAGTTAAATGCCAACATGTGATACACATACTAGCATTGACACTGGAATACTATAGTTAAATGTCAAGAGGTGATACACATACTAGCATTGATATTGGAATACTATAGTTAAATGCCAACAGGTGATATACATATCAGCATTGACATTGGAATACTACAGTTAAATGCCAACAGGTGATATACATATCAGCATTGACATTGGAATACTACAGTTAAATGCCAACAGGTGATATACATACCAGCATTGACATTTAAATATTATAGTTAAATACCAACAGTTGGTATACATACCAGCATTGACACTTGAATACTATAGTTAATGCCAACAGGTGATGCACATACTAGCATTGATATTGGAATACTATAGTTAAATTTCAACAGGTGATACACATATTAGCATTGACATTGGAATACTATAGTTAAATGTCAACACGTGATACACATACCAGCATTGATATTGGAATACTATAGTTAAATGTCAACACGTGATACACATACGAGCATCGATATTGGAATATTATAGATAAATGCCAACAGGTGATACACATACCAGCATTGACACTGGAATACGATAGTTAAATGTCAACAGGTGTTACACATACTAGCTTTGACATTGGAATACTATAGTTAAGTGTCAATAGATTATATACATACCAGCATTGATATTGGAATACTATGGTTAAATGCCAACACGTGATACACACACCAGCACTGACATTGGAATACTATAGTTGAACATTAACACGTGATACACATACTAGCATTGACATTGGAATACTATAGTTAAATGTCAACAGGTGATACACATACCAGCATTGATATTGGAATACTATAGTTAAATGTCAACAGGAGATACAGATACTAGCATTGACACTGGAATACTATAGTTAAATGTCAACAGGTGATACACATACTAGCATTGACATTGGAATACTACAGTTAAATGCCAACAGGTGATATACATACCAGCATTGACATTTAAATATTATAGTTAAATACCAACAGTTGGTATACATACCAGCATTGACACTTGAATACTATAGTTAATGCCAACAGGTGATGCACATACTAGCATTGATATTGGAATACTATAGTTAAATTTCAACAGGTGATACACATATTAGCATTGACATTGGAATACTATAGTTAAATGTCAACACGTGATACACATACCAGCATTGATATTGGAATACTATAGTTAAATGTCAACACGTGATACACATACGAGCATCGATATTGGAATATTATAGATAAATGCCAACAGGTGATACACATACCAGCATTGACACTGGAATACGATAGTTAAATGTCAACAGGTGTTACACATACTAGCTTTGACATTGGAATACTATAGTTAAGTGTCAATAGATTATATACATACCAGCATTGATATTGGAATACTATGGTTAAATGCCAACACGTGATACACACACCAGCACTGACATTGGAATACTATAGTTGAACATTAACACGTGATACACATACTAGCATTGACATTGGAATACTATAGTTAAATGTCAACAGGTGATACACATACCAGCATTGATATTGGAATACTATAGTTAAATGTCAACAGGAGATACAGATACTAGCATTGACACTGGAATACTATAGTTAAATGTCAACAGGTGATACACATACTAGCATTGACACTGGAATACTATAGTTAAATGTCAACAGGTGATATACATACCAGCATTGACATTGGAATACAAAAGTTGGTGATACAACAGGTGATACTCATACTAGCTTTGACATTGGAATACTATAGTTAAATGTCAACAAGTGATATACATACCAGCATTGACATTGGAATACTATAGTTAAATGCCAACAGGTGATACACATACCAACATTTATATTGGAATACTATAGTTAAATGTCAACAGGTGATACACATACTAGCATTGACATTGGAATACTACAGTTAAATGCCAACAGGTGATATACATACCAGCATTGACATTTAAATATTATAGTTAAATACCAACAGTTGGTATACATACCAGCATTGACACTTGAATACTATAGTTAATGCCAACAGGTGATGCACATACTAGCATTGATATTGGAATACTATAGTTAAATTTCAACAGGTGATACACATATTAGCATTGACATTGGAATACTATAGTTAAATGTCAACACGTGATACACATACCAGCATTGATATTGGAATACTATAGTTAAATGTCAACACGTGATACACATACGAGCATCGATATTGGAATATTATAGATAAATGCCAACAGGTGATACACATACCAGCATTGACACTGGAATACGATAGTTAAATGTCAACAGGTGTTACACATACTAGCTTTGACATTGGAATACTATAGTTAAGTGTCAATAGATTATATACATACCAGCATTGATATTGGAATACTATGGTTAAATGCCAACACGTGATACACACACCAGCACTGACATTGGAATACTATAGTTGAACATTAACACGTGATACACATACTAGCATTGACATTGGAATACTATAGTTAAATGTCAACAGGTGATACACATACCAGCATTGATATTGGAATACTATAGTTAAATGTCAACAGGAGATACAGATACTAGCATTGACACTGGAATACTATAGTTAAATGTCAACAGGTGATACACATACTAGCATTGACACTGGAATACTATAGTTAAATGTCAACAGGTGATATACATACCAGCATTGACATTGGAATACAAAAGTTGGTGATACAACAGGTGATACTCATACTAGCTTTGACATTGGAATACTATAGTTAAATGTCAACAAGTGATATACATACCAGCATTGACATTGGAATACTATAGTTAAATGCCAACAGGTGATACACATACCAACATTTATATTGGAATACTATAGTTAAATGCCAACAGGTGATACACATACTAGCATTGACATTGGATTACTATAGTTAAATGTCAACAGGTGATACACATACTAGCATTGATACTGGAATACTATAGTTAAATGCCAATATGTGATACACATACTAGCATTGACACTGGAATACTATAGTTAAATGTCAAGAGGTGATACACATACTAGCATTGATATTGGAATACTATAGTTAAATGCCAACAGGTGATACACATACCAGCCTTGACACTGGAATACTATAGTTAAATGTCAACAGGTGATACACATACCATCATTGACACTGGAATACTATAGTTAAATGTCAACAGGAGATACACATACCATCATTGACCCTGGAATACTATAGTTAAATGTCAACAGGAGATACACATACTAGCATTGACACTGGAATACTATAGTTAAATGTCAACAGGAGATACAGATACTAGCATTGACACTGGAATACTATAGTTAAATGTCAACAGGTGATACACATACTAGCATTGACACTCTAATACTATAGTTAAATGTCAACAGGTGATACACATACTAGCATTGACACTGGAATGCTATAATTAAATGTCAACAGGTGATATACATACCAGCATTGATATTGGAATACTATAGTTAAATGTCAACAGGTGATACACATACTAGCATTGACACTCTAATACTATAGTTAAATGTCAACAGGTGATGCACATAGAAGCATTGACATAGGAATACTATAGTTAAATGTCAACAGGTGATACACATACCATCATTGACACTGGAATACTATAGTTAAATGTCAACAGGAGTTACAGATACTAGCATTGACACTGGAATATTATAGTTAAATGTCAACAGGTGATACACATACTAGCATTGACACTCTAATACTATAGTTAAATGTCAACAGGTGATACACATACTAGCATTGACACTGGAATGCTATAATTAAATGTCAACAGGTGATATACATACCAGCATTGATATTGGAATACTATAGTTAAATGTCAACAGGTGATACACATACTAGCATTGACACTCTAATACTATAGTTAAATGTCAACAGGTGATGCACATAGAAGCATTGACATAGGAATACTATAGTTAAATGTCAACAGGTGATACACATACCATCATTGACACTGGAATACTATAGTTAAATGTCAACAGGAGTTACAGATACTAGCATTGACACTGGAATATTATAGTTAAATGTCAACACGTGATACACATACTAGCATTGATATTGGAATACTATAGATAATTGCCAACAGGTGATACACAAACCAGCCTTGACACTGGAATACTATAGTTAAATGCCAACAGGTGATACACATACCAGCATTGACATAGGAATACTATAGTTAAATGTCAACAGGTGATACACATACCATCATTGACACTGGAATACTATAGTTAAATGTCAACAGGAGTTACAGATACTAGCATTGACACTGGAATATTATAGTTAAATGTCAACAGGTGATACACATACTAGCATTGACACTCTAATACTATAGTTAAATGTCAACAGGTGATACACATACTAGCATTGACACTGGAATGCTATAATTAAATGTCAACAGGTGATATACATACCAGCATTGATATTGGAATACTATAGTTAAATGTCAACAGGTGATACACATACTAGCATTGACACTCTAATACTATAGTTAAATGTCAACAGGTGATGCACATAGAAGCATTGACATAGGAATACTATAGTTAAATGTCAACAGGTGATACACATACCATCATTGACACTGGAATACTATAGTTAAATGTCAACAGGAGTTACAGATACTAGCATTGACACTGGAATATTATAGTTAAATGTCAACACGTGATACACATACTAGCATTGATATTGGAATACTATAGATAATTGCCAACAGGTGATACACAAACCAGCCTTGACACTGGAATACTATAGTTAAATGCCAACAGGTGATACACATACCAGCATTGACATAGGAATACTATAGTTAAATGTCAACAGGTGATACACATACCATCATTGACACTGGAATACTATAGTTAAATGTCAACAGGAGTTACAGATACTAGCATTGACACTGGAATATTATAGTTAAATGTCAACAGGTGATACACATACTAGCATTGACACTCTAATACTATAGTTAAATGTCAACAGGTGATATACATACTAGCATTGACACTGGAATGCTATAGTTAAATGTCAACAGGTGATATAAATACCAGCATTGATATTGGAATACTATAGTTAAATGTCAACAGGAGATACAGATACTAGCATTGACACTGGAATACTATAGTTAAATGTCAACAGGTGATACACATACTAGCATTGACACTGGAATACTATAGTTAAATGTCAACAGGAGTTACAGATACTAGCATTGACACTGGAATACTATAGTTAAATGTCAACAGGTGATACACATACTAGCATTGACACTGGAATAATATAGTTAAACGTCAACAGGTGATACACATACCAGCATTGACACTGGAATACTATAGTTAAATGTCAACAGGTGATATACATAACAGCATTGACATTGGAATACAAAAGTTGGTGATACAACAGGTGATACACATACTAGCTTTGACATTGGAATACTACAGTTAAATGTCAACAGGTGATATACATATCAGCATTGACATTGGAATACTATACTTAAATGCCAACAGGTGATACACATACCATCATTTATATTGGAATACTATAGTTAAATGTCAACAGGTGATACACATACTAGCATTGACATTGGATTACTATAGTTAAATGTCAACAGGTGATACACATACTAGCATTGACACTGGAATACTATAGTTAAATGTCAACAGGTGATGCACATACTAGCATTGATATTGGAATACTGTAGTTAAATGTCAACAGGTGATATACATACCAGCATTGACTTTGGAATATTATAATTAAATGTCAACAGGTGATACACATACCAGCATTGACATTGGAATATTATAATTAAATGTCAACATGCGATACACATACCAGCATTGACATTGGAATACTATAGTTAAATGTCAACACGTGATACACATACTAGCATTGGTATTGGAATACTATAGATAAATGCCAACAGGTGATACACATACCAGCCTTGACACTGGAATACTATAGTTAAATGTCAAAAGGTGATACACATACCATCATTGATACTGGAATACTATAGTTAAATGTCAACAGGAGATACAGATACTAGCATTGACACTGGAATACTATAGTTAAATGTCATCAGGTGATACACATACTAGCATTGACACCGGAATACTATAGTTAAATGTCAACAGGTGATATACATACTAGCATTGACACTGGAATACTATAGTTAAATGTCAACAGGTGATACACATACCAGCATTGATATTGGAATACTATAGTTAAATGTCAACAGGAGATACAGATACTAGCATTGACACTGGAATACTATAGTTAAATGTCAACAGGTGATACACATACTAGCATTGACACTGGAATACTATAGTTAAATGTCAACAGGTGACATACATACCAGCATTGACATTGGAATACAAAAGTTGGTGATACAACAGGTGATACACATACTAGCTTTGACATTGGAATACTATAGTTAAATGTCAACAAGTGATATACATACCAGCATTGACATTGGAATACTATAGTTAAATGCCAACAGGTGATACACATACCAACATTGATATTGGAATACTATAGTTAAATGCAAACAGATGAAAGACATACTAGCTTTGATACTGAAATACTGTAGTTAAATGTCAACAGGTGATACACATACTAGCATTGACACTGGAATACTAGAGTTAAATGCCAACAGGCGATGCACATACCAGCATTGATATTATAATACTATAGTTAAATGTCAAGAGGTGATTTACATACCAGCATTGATATTAGAATACTATAGTTAAATGCCAACAGGTGATATACATATCAGCATTGACATTGGAATACTACAGTTAAATGCCAACAGGTGATATACATACCAGCATTGACATTTAAATATTATAGTTAAATACCAACAGTTGGTATACATACCAGCATTGACACTTGAATACTATAGTTAATGCCAACAGGTGATGCACATACTAGCATTGATATTGGAATACTATAGTTAAATGTCAACAGGTGATACACATATTAGCATTGACATTGGAATACTATAGTTAAATGTCAACACGTGATACACATACCAGCATTGATATTGGAATACTATAGTTAAATGTCAACACGTGATACACATACGAGCATCGATATTGGAATATTATAGATAAATGCCAACAGGTGATACACATACCAGCATTGACACTGGAATACGATAGTTAAATGTCAACAGGTGCTACACATACTAGCTTTGACATTGGAATACTATAGTTAAGTGTCAATAGATTATATACATACTAGCATTGATATTGGAATACTATGGTTAAATGCCAACACGTGATACACACACCAGCACTGACATTGGAATACTATAGTTGAACATTAACACGTGATACACATACTAGCATTGACATTGGAATACTATAGTTAAATGTCAACAGGTGATACACATACCAGCATTGATATTGGAATACTATAGTTAAATGTCAACAGGAGATACAGATACTAGCATTGACACTGGAATACTATAGTTAAATGTCAACAGGTGATACACATACTAGCATTGACACTGGAATACTATAGTTAAATGTCAACAGGTGATATACATACCAGCATTGACATTGGAATACAAAAGTTGGTGATACAACAGGTGATACTCATACTAGCTTTGACATTGGAATACTATAGTTAAATGTCAACAAGTGATATACATACCAGCATTGACATTGGAATACTATAGTTAAATGTCAACACGTGATACACATACCAGCATTGATATTGGAATACTATAGTTAAATGCCAACAGGTGATACACATACTAGCATTGACATTGGATTACTATAGTTAAATGTCAACAGGTGATACACATACTAGCATTGATACTGGAATACTATAGTTAAATGCCAACATGTGATACACATACTAGCATTGACACTGGAATACTATAGTTAAATGTCAAGAGGTGATACACATACTAGCATTGACATTGGAATACTATAGTTAAATGTCAACACGTGATACACATACTAGCATTGATATTGGAATACTATAGATAAATGCCAACAGGTGATACACATACCAGCCTTGCCACTGGAATACTATAGTTAAATGTCAACAGGTGATACACATACCATCATTGACACTGGAATACTATAGTTAAATGTCAACAGGAGATACACATACCATCATTGACCCTGGAATACTATAGTTAAATGTCAACAGGAGATACACATACTAGCATTGACACTGGAATACTATAGTTAAATGTCAACAGGAGATACAGATACTAGCATTGACACTGGAATACTATAGTTAAATGTCAACAGGTGATACACATACTAGCATTGACCCTCTAATACTATAGTTAAATGTCAACAGGTGATACACATACTAGCATTGACACTGGAATGCTATAATTAAATGTCAACAGGTGATATACATACCAGCATTGATATTGGAATACTATAGTTAAATGTCAACAGGTGATACACATACTAGCATTGACACTCTAATACTATAGTTAAATGTCAACAGGTGATGCACATACTAGCATTGATATTGGAATACTATAGTTAAATGCCAACAGGTGATACACATACCAGCATTGACACTGGAATACTATAGTTAAATGTCAACAGGTGATACACATACCATCATTGACACTGGAATACTATAGTTAAATGTCAACAGGAGTTACAGATACTAGCATTGACACTGGAATATTATAGTTAAATGTCAACAGGTGATACACATACTAGCATTGACACTCTAATACTATAGTTAAATGTCAACAGGTGATATACATACTAGCATTGACACTGGAATGCTATAGTTAAATGTCAACAGGTGATATAAATACCAGCATTGATATTGGAATACTATACTTAAATGTCAACAGGAGATACAGATACTAGCATTGACACTGTAATACTATAGTTAAATGTCAACAGGTGATACACATACTAGCATTGACACTGGAATACTATAGTTAAATGTCAACAGGAGTTACAGATACTAGCATTGACACTGGAATACTATAGTTAAATGTCAACAGGTGATACACATACTAGCATTGACACTGGAATACTATAGTTAAACGTCAACAGGTGATACACATACCAGCATTGACACTGGAATACTATAGTTAAATGTCAACAGGTGATATACATAACAGCATTGACATTGGAATACAAAAGTTGGTGATACAACAGGTGATACACATACTAGCTTTGACATTGGAATACTACAGTTAAATGTCAACAGGTGATATACATATCAGCATTGACATTGGAATACTATACTTAAATGCCAACAGGTGATACACATACCATCATTTATATTGGAATACTATAGTTAAATGTCAACAGGTGATACACATACTAGCATTGACATTGGATTACTATAGTTAAATGTCAACAGGTGATACACATACTAGCATTGACACTGGAATACTATAGTTAAATGTCAACAGGTGATGCACATACTAGCATTGATATTGGAATACTGTAGTTAAATGTCAACAGGTGATATACATACCAGCATTGACTTTGGAATATTATAATTAAATGTCAACAGGTGATACACATACCAGCATTGACATTGGAATATTATAATTAAATGTCAACATGCGATACACATACCAGCATTGACATTGGAATACTATAGTTAAATGTCAACACGTGATACACATACTAGCATTGGTATTGGAATACTATAGATAAATGCCAACAGGTGATACACATACCAGCCTTGACACTGGAATACTATAGTTAAATGTCAAAAGGTGATACACATACCATAATTGATACTGGAATACTATAGTTAAATGTCAACAGGAGATACAGATACTAGCATTGACACTGGAATACTATAGTTAAATGTCATCAGGTGATACACATACTAGCATTGACACCGGAATACTATAGTTAAATGTCAACAGGTGATATACATACTAGCATTGACACTGGAATACTATAGTTAAATATCAACAGGTGATACAGATACTAGCATTGACACTGGTATACTATAGTTAAATGTCAACAGGTGATACACATACTAACATTGACACTGGAATACTATAGTTAAATGTCAACAGGTGATATACATACCAGCATTGACATTGGAATACAAAAGTTGGTGATATAACAGGTGATACACATACCAGCATTGACACTGGACTACTATAATTAAATGACAACAGGTGATACACATAGTAGAATTGACACTAGAATACTATAGTTAAATGTCAACATATAATATACATACCAGTATTGACATTGGAATACTATAGTTAAATGTCTACACGTGATACACATACCAGCATTGACACTGGAATACTATAGTTAAATGTCAACAGTGATATACATAACAGCTTTGACATTGGAATACAAAAGTTGGTGATACAACAGGTGATACACATACTAGCTTTGACATTGGAATACTACAGTTAAATGTCAACAGGTGATATACATATCAGCATTGACATTGGAATACTATAGTTAAATGCCAACAGGTGATACACATACCAACATTTATATTGGAATACTATAGTTAAATGCCAACAGGTGATACACATACTAGCATTGACATTGGATTACTATAGTTAAATGTCAACAGGTGATAGACATACTAGCATTGACACTGGAATACTATAGTTAAATGTCAACAGGTGATATACACACCAGCATTGACATTGGAATACAAAAGTTGGTGATATAACAGGTAATACACATACCAGCATTGACACTGGACTACTATAGTTAAATGACAACAGGTGATACACATAGTAGAATTGACACTGGAATACTATAGTTAAATGTCAACATATAATATACATACCAGTATTGACATTGGAATACTATAGTTAAATGTCTACACGTGATACACATACTAGCATTGACATGGGAATACTATAGTTAAATGACAACAGGTGATACACATACCAGCATTGACTTTGGAATACTATATTTATATGCCCACAGGTGATACACATACCAGCATTGACACTAGAATACTATAGTTAAATGTCAACACGTGATACACATACTAGCATTGATATTGGAATACTATAGTTAAATGTCAACACGTGATACACATACTAGCATTGGTATTGGAATACTATAGATAAATGCCAACAGGTGATACACATACCAGCCTTGACACTGGAATACTATAGTTAAATGTCAAAAGGTGATACACATACCATCATTGATACTGGAATACTATAGTTAAATGTCAACAGGAGATACAGATACTAGCATTGACACTGGAATACTATAGTTAAATGTCATCAGGTGATACACATACTAGCATTGACACCGGAATACTATAGTTAAATGTCAACAGGTGATATACATACTAGCATTGACACTGGAATACTATAGTTAAATATCAACAGGTGATACAGATACTAGCATTGACACTGGTATACTATAGTTAAATGTCAACAGGTGATACACATACTAACATTGACACTGGAATACTATAGTTAAATGTCAACAGGTGATATACATACCAGCATTGACATTGGAATACAAAAGTTGGTGATATAACAGGTGATACACATACCAGCATTGACACTGGACTACTATAATTAAATGACAACAGGTGATACACATAGTAGAATTGACACTAGAATACTATAGTTAAATGTCAACATATAATATACATACCAGTATTGACATTGGAATACTATAGTTAAATGTCTACACGTGATACACATACCAGCATTGACACTGGAATACTATAGTTAAATGTCAACAGTGATATACATAACAGCTTTGACATTGGAATACAAAAGTTGGTGATACAACAGGTGATACACATACTAGCTTTGACATTGGAATACTACAGTTAAATGTCAACAGGTGATATACATATCAGCATTGACATTGGAATACTATAGTTAAATGCCAACAGGTGATACACATACCAACATTTATATTGGAATACTATAGTTAAATGCCAACAGGTGATACACATACTAGCATTGACATTGGATTACTATAGTTAAATGTCAACAGGTGATAGACATACTAGCATTGACACTGGAATACTATAGTTAAATGTCAACAGGTGATATACACACCAGCATTGACATTGGAATACAAAAGTTGGTGATATAACAGGTAATACACATACCAGCATTGACACTGGACTACTATAGTTAAATGACAACAGGTGATACACATAGTAGAATTGACACTGGAATACTATAGTTAAATGTCAACATATAATATACATACCAGTATTGACATTGGAATACTATAGTTAAATGTCTACACGTGATACACATACTAGCATTGACATGGGAATACTATAGTTAAATGACAACAGGTGATACACATACCAGCATTGACTTTGGAATACTATATTTATATGCCCACAGGTGATACACATACCAGCATTGACACTAGAATACTATAGTTAAATGTCAACACGTGATACACATACTAGCATTGATATTGGAATACTATAGATAAATGCCAACAGGTGATACACATACCAGCCTTGACACTGGAATACTATAGTTAAATGTCAACAGGTAATATACATACCAGCATTGACATTGGAATACTATAGTTAAATGTGAACATGTGATGCACATACTAGCATTGATATTTGAATACTATAGTTAAATGTCAACATATAATATACATACCAGTATTGACATTGGAATACTATAGTTAAATGTCAACAGGAGATACAGATACTAGCATTGACATTGGAATACTATAGTTAAATGCCAACAGGTGATACACATACCAGCATTGACATTGGAATACTATAGTTATATGCCAACAGGTGATGCACATACCGGCATTGACACTAGAATACTATAGTTAAATGTCAACACATGATACACATACTAGCATTGATATTGGAATACTATAGATAAATGCCAACAGGTGATACACATACCAGCCTTGACACTGGAATACTATAGTTAAATGTCAACAGGTGATATACATACCATCATTGACACTGGAATACTATAGTTAAATGTCAACACGTAATGCACATACTAGCATTGACATTGGAATACTATAGTTAAATGTCAACAGGTGATTCACATACCAACATTAACTTGTGAATATTATTGTTAAATGTCGACAGATAATACATATGCCATCCTTGAGATCTGATTATCAAATTTAAATGTTAACATATTGTACATGTACGATCATTAATATTGGAATGTATTAAACTATAATAAACATGAACTACACATAAGATTATCGACATTGGAATAGTATGGTCAATATGTGATACACATACGACTATTAACATTGAATGATTTAATGGTTTAATATGAGTATATTATGCATATACCATCATTGAAATTGGACAGTATTATACTTTCTAATTATTTAAATGGAATAACGTTATTTAGATAAAAATGGCCAAGTAGTGTAGAGTTTTGCGTGTTCGCTTCGCATCAAGAAGGTATTGAGTTTGATCAACAAGTCACTACATACTTCTCATATCACGAATGCTTATTAGTTTATGTTTGTTTTTATATTAGATAACATATCTATATATATATATATATATATATATGGTGCTCTCTTATGATGAAGCGCTTTTGTGACGTAAATATGTGTAATGCCGAATAACTTTATTGAGTTTAGCTGCAAAAGCGATATTTTTAGGAAATCAATTAACATATTTTTCTCTATTGTCTCAGTTTGAACAATTTCCTGTATATGTTATTATAATATTGTGTTTTTTTCTTTTCAACATATGCATAACTTTCGCAAATCCCTGTCATGTCGCTGGATTGGCTAGTCGTCATCAGTATTAATCAATGTTTTCATTGAATTTCTAGTGTACCACATGTGGACCAGGAGGCAAGGGACAATGTGTTATGTACGGAGTATGCTGTAGTCTTGAAATTGGTTGTTCAATGCTTACCAAAGAAACCGAAGAGTGTACGACTAGTCCTCTCGTTGGTGAATGCGGTAGAAGCGACGTTCAATGTGGTAACGGAGGAAGATGCGTTGCTAATGGCGTATGTTGCACCAAAGAGACCCAGTCATGTAAAATTGACCAGGAGTGTAACGTTAGGTGGTAGGAAATTTATTACGACAAGAACATACCATTGCAAAGACGCACGATAAAAATGTTCCCCATTCTGCATATTCAGAGATGAGTTGTAAAGAGTAATGCGTACGATGAATAACAATGAATACCCAACTATTATCACGAACGCGAGAAGCTACTCACATCTATGTCAAGCAAAGATTTGTTTTAGCTCCATTTATATTGAGGACTGACACTTATCGAGATAGCGTCCATTAACCATGCAAATCATAGTCTGTACAATTCTGTCGCCATCACTTTATCGATCTTTTACGCGAAAATTAAAACCTTGCTTCAGTAAATCTCTTGAATACACATCCTGGTTTAGTAATTTGTTTATGTTACATGGTAATAATTGTAGCTAATTGTATCTCCTGAAAACTTGATGCTAATATAATATGTACCACATGATATCAGTGGGATCGTCATTCATATTCCTTCAGATTAAGAGTTATTTGTCGCTGTTATGCGATGCCCCAATCAGAATGTGATACTTTGTCTACATCACAATGAAATGTAACTTGACTATGGTCACAAAACTACCTTGCCTGTAAAAAATGCTCTAATTTTATTTAAATCTGCTAAACATAGGTTTTGTGTTAAGATATGTTGTTGTTTTCTGTAAGTGGCATGCAATGTCACATTTCCTAAACGTCAATATTTGCAGTATTTTGAAACATGCATACATCTACATATACATAATTACTGTTTACATGTGGATATATTCGGCACAGGCAAAAACTGTAGTTTATGGCGAAACCTGGTGGTATACTCGAAGATCCCGAATTGTCCATATCGAATTTCTAACATAGCATTCCCAATTAGTTTCTAGCGTGTATTACTGTTTAATAAATCTGATATTGTAGGGTCATTCATACGCGATCTTCTGAATAGATGTTATAGATGTTGGGAACACAACCATCGATGTGTTCTGGTACGTATGTATGTGAATATACATTTTGAGAAACGGATTTTAAGACGGAAATATATTTTATCGTAGTTTGAGAAATATATTCTTTAATAATAATGATTATCTCCTAACAAAATTAATAGACAAGCTAACAGGTGTTGAGCAGTTTCAAGTGTCACTTTCAATAAATATATCAAATAATAGGTTAACATATGTAGTTTTGTTGATTGTTTAACCATTATGTAATTGTCGTAATTAAAACAATATATAATATATATATTTACTGAATTCTCTCAAAATTAATGTGGGTTTAATATTGTTGTACAAACTCTTAATATGTTATTGCTTATAATTAATTGTCCTCATAAGTTAGATGGCGTAGTTTATTAAACGGGTGCGTACACTGTGATACAATGGGTTATGTCTTTACTCATGTACATGACAGAGCAGTTACGTCATTGTTTGAATTGTCATTCCAATTTCTGCATACATGTAAAACATCAGTCTCCGAACAAATTTAAAACATAAATTATGTCAAGGGTTGTTTTAGCCAAGAATATGGTACGTTAAATATAGATATCCTGTACCCACTTTTAGCTCATTTCATTTTGAGTGCACTGAAGGGCCTTAGGCAAATATACCTATATTGTAACTGGCCGTCAAGGTCCAGCAAAGCATCGTAATTTAGTAAGTATATATTGTTTACTATTGTGGCCTGCATACATATAATTTCTTTGGAAAGTGGGAATGCACGTTTGTTGTATGTGTGTCTTCCTTTTCAGGATTTTCATTTGGGGTTTTGAAAAACCTATTACGTGAATCGTTATAGCATCTGCACAAAACCTCACTTGCTTTAGCTTTTAATTTGTCAGTAACAAGAACTTATAGTAGCACTTCTTTAGGATTGACCACAGTCTCGTATGATAGCGGGACGGTGGATTGACGTGCGAGAATGAATGGATTCAAGTATCAGTTGATGACGTAACGACTAGCCCTCTAGAAGCGAAATGCCCCAAAGCAAAGAGCATGTTTGTCGTCTACTTCACAGCCCGTTTTATACATGATATGTGTGGCATTTCGCAGCACATGCAAGTTTTTGTGTTTTCGACAGAATTCATTCATTCGTCTCAAATTTCTTGTACAGAGCAGCAAAAGCCAGAATTCTGCTTACCTTCAACTTTCAACTCGGGGTACTAGTATTGTCACTATATCGCATAAATGGAAATTTACTCATGTCGCTGTCCCAGATGAAATAATCCTCAATACCTCGGCATGTTTATTGATTCTTTCTCGTCGACACTTCTATTCACCTTCCTTGGGGAACTAATATCTGTGTAATACTCTAGTTGCTTTACGGATGAGACTCGACCTGACACTGTCGATGACCTCTGGTTAATCAAATCCTGCCGGTTATCGACACGTTTCTCACTGTCTCTCAAACATTGCTATAGTTTTGTCTCTTAATGCTGACTTTGTATGATGCACTGATGTTGACATGCCGTGACTTTGACAACTAAATGAATATCTTTCGAATGTTAATGACGATGAGTTCCCCAGCACGTATTCATACAATTTTTGTGAACAAAGCGTTATGTTCAGGGAAACATTCACACGCTGGGTTACCAGCTTCGACCAAATGGAATACACATTAGTTCAATACCAATAGTACAGCTTTATTCATCCAAATTCTCAGCTAAGGTAACTCCTCGCTGTCTACTTCTTCTCTTCTTCTCCCCTTCCCTTGCTAGTTGTTATACAAATTCAGTTCTCTAATACGTGCGTTCTGATGTGGCACTTGATATTTACATTGAATGCTACACTGTCAGAGAAAGTATTATTAACAAGACTTTCTACATGTGCCTGCTGTCATACAGTCTCGCTAATCACAGTGTATCTTCATAAACTATACGGCAATATCCCAAGTGTACAGAATACGTGTCACAAATAAATGCAGTGTGACAAATATAAGTTGTATGTCATATCCCTCGACTCTGGTTGCATATTCAAAAAAATAGCCGCACAATTAACATTGTAAAAGCCTAATTTTTACTATGATCCATTCGGTAGATACGTTTATGTTTACATTTATATTTATATTATTTATATTTATATTGATATTATATTTAGATCTAAATTAAAACATATGAAATAACTGCCCGGTGTTGGTTAGAATTGCACTAATTTACAAACAATTGATATCAATGATAAAGTACAAAAAATACCAAATATTTGGTGGGTCTCACTCTCATGCAAGTCTGACATGATTGTTATTGATTTTAAACATGTTTTTCTTATGAAAAAAAAAACAAAAATGTGCCCAGTTGTTGTTTATTCATGGTACAATGTAAGTACTGCCTCCTTATTATTCACGATTGTCAAACATAACTAAACTACAACACGCTCATGTTGGTGTAAATGAAGATAAGCTCATATGTTTATCAATTACATTTATAGGTAAAATGTACATAATGGTTATTTCCAAAAGAACGTCCCCTGAAATCGGCAAAAGGCAAAAAACATTATCGAAAAACGATAAATCCATCCTACCAAAACGGATAAAGTAATGGCAAACCCACTCTACTAGAATAAGTAGATTAAAATAATTGGAAATATGCGTTTACATCACATTTGAACACTTTGACATATTTAGAATTCTGTTACTGAACGCAAGCGTTCACACATCGCATACCCGTTTGTTTTGGCCATTTCTGGCTGCTATTTATCATTTAATCGTCATTTTATTAAATATAAAATAAATTATGTAAGTTATAAATTTGCAAAACAGTGCAAATATGGAGACCATTGAAACAACATACAGAAGATACTTTAGCTTCGATTTAAATATTTAGTACAAATTTAGTTACTATATGCAGTATATAATTCATGTAGATTGTAAAAACTATGAAAAAAAATTATCTGTGTGCCAATGTCAATATATTTGTGTATTATCCTCTCAGAGATCGAAGACGTAATATTCGGCTTCTGCGCTTGCGCATATGCTATGATTGTTCTAAACAATGCTGATACATCGTTTACGTTTGGCGTCGTTTTTACGGGGAATTGCATTTCATTCGGACAACTGTAACATTATCTGCTCAACAAGGTATCTTGCATTATTTGGGACGATTTATGTTAATACTTACAACTGGGAGATAGTAATCGAACAATACGACTACATTGGTCGGTCAGTCCGACCGTAGGCGCCGCATCGTGTACGTAGCTAGTGGGGGTCACTCTATATTAAAACCTTACACCATGTGCGTTCTTGCTAAAATAATAGACCCCTAGGGCTGGCAGCATATTTCCAATCCATACCCCTTATTGCGGGCGCACTGTAAATTTAGTACATCCTAGAGCAGACATATTGAAGAAAAAAAAACACCCCCTTATTGCAGACATATATTGAGAACATCCTGCAGCTATTGCGAGCATTCTCTGTCATTTTTTTTCACTCAAGTGGGGTGTGATCAACTTAAACAAGCTATGGCCTAGGGTGGTGTATGGGAGTGGTTGTTGCAAGAGGGGCCTACAGCGGGCACAGCAACCCTCTGAGTTTATTCCGGAGGCCTATTGCAGATATTAGAAATTTAAAGGGGGCCTATTTGCCTTCCGCGCTGGTCAGCTTTAGAAGATGAAAAACACCCCCTTCCCCGCTAAATTTGGAACGCACATGGGGTAGAAACGGCATATAGAGGGATAACTTGAAATTTGCACGGTATTTCTGCATTTGTTGACGTCGTATACCGACATATGGTGCTTCTATTTATCAAAATGTTATATTTTGTTTTATTTAGGTCCGAGTGGTCTGAATGTAGTATGCGGTTTTTGTCTATGTGCGCGCGCGTCATGTGTCATATTCGCAGCTTCTGAAATGTCAAAACAGCCGCCCGTAGCAAGTTGATGCCTATGCAAATCTTAAATGTGACAACAATTTTGGAAAGTGTTATGAAATATAAATACATACGAACCATTGGAAGTGTGGTTAAACAGATATTTCTGAATAGAAAAAATTCTGAATGTTGTCATTGAAAACTTGGGCGGGCGATATCTTACAATGCAGCCTTTTACAAATTGTGTGTTTTTTTATATAATACAATTATTTACCAGCTCGGTCGATATACAGCCAAATGCTCTCAGAGGGTCAATAAATTTGTCAATAAATGAGCGTTTTTGCTAGAAGTCCAAGATGGTTGCCAAAACATGTGACTGATCAAAATTATTTTGTCACATAATAGGTTTAGCCATACATTATATACTTAATATCAAGTTGATCGGTAAAATCACACTAGGTAGATACTTGATACCAAATCGGTGTACATACTGGGTGTCGAATAACATGAAAAAAGAAAGAAAATGATTTACAGTGCATTGAACAAGTCCGATTTCTTTCAAAAACATTTTTCAATGTACTGCCCTATAGTTCAAACACAGTGATAAATTCAAAGTGAACTTCAGCAAGACACTCAGAAATTGATGTTCATAGAATACAGCCAAAATTATTTGGCCTCAAATAAAATACACCTATTTGAATTCAAGGTAACCTGTAAATACATAATGGAATGCCCGTTTTAAATACATTATGCCCCATCTTTAGTATGGTATCAATAGTCACACTGTTAGCATTCATTATCATTAATTATACAAAGGTTTCAAGACTTTTTTTGTCACGCGTGTACTCGCTCCAGTGGTGGTACCTGAATATTTAACAGACCCTTGATGAGCATGCAAAAACTAAATTACCTTGACCTGTTATTTCTCTCTATATCACCACTAAGCAACATAATCATTCTAGTATTGTACAAATAAAGTTGCATAAATCAACACAGGAAAAAATTTCAGTGTTTTATTACAAACTTCAGTTTGTGTACCATGAAAAATTCATGTGGAAACGTATTTTCATGTTATTTAACCATAACTTCGCTTCTTTTTATCAGATTCACTGAAACGCACATTTGAACAAATGAGTTCAAACAAGTGACCTTGTATGTAGATGGCGCTGTGACAGCAACGTGACCCACTATATATTACAATATGGCGCTTGTGTTGGCCGAAAGTTACGGTAGAGCGTCACGATATCAGCATAGCTATAGTTGAGACTATTTAACAATTCAGTTAGATAAACGCTGAGTATCACTATCAAACTAAGGGAATCTAAATCATAAAGTCGCATTTAGTCAATGACACTTCGATATTGCGTATCATGGAATGCCGTTCGATTTGACGATTCCGACAAATCTGCTTGTTTGCTGCCGGCCGTTGTTGACCAACATCGACACGGTTAAAACGGGAATTTCAACAAAACATACCAACATCAATTAGCTATAAACATACATTACTGTGACCATCAGACAAAAACATCAAACGCAAGAGATTATTATTTACATAAATAATCGATTGCGAGTACAATTATACTCAATGTAAAAAGTGCAGTCCACTAGTCCAGTGATCGGCAGCTGGAGACATGATCAAAGACTCAATAGATTAGCAACGACACAAGTCTCGAACATTCATATATCGTTTGTTTACTTCACTTAAGCGAATTTGCTCCCAAGTTGGGACACATTATCTGAACTCAAAGACAATTCTGGGAAATGCAGGATCTAGATATTCTGTAATAATACTGATAATCTTTATTGCAATCTTAATCTAATCAGGATATATAAACAAAATACAAATAAAGGCAGCAAACTGACAAATGAACAATACTACTACTTTATTGACATTAACTCGACAACACAAAACAGATATATATATATATAATTTAAGCCCCTCTTAATCATGCACATTCCTAGGTTTAAAATAGTTGTCAAAATCTAATCACAAAAAAGCTTCACGTGTCTAAGTATACCAGTCCTCTATGACACGTATGTGAACCAAATTTGAATGCACGCACACATGCACGCCCACACGGAACCAAAATTACTAGTCCCTGTTTTCGAACTACCATCCGAATGGGAACTACTAAGGCATACGCCTGGGTATAAGGAATAGTAGATGGCAATGGGAAATGTTGATACTAAAATACATAAATACATTTACAGATTAGCACATCATATGCTCCAGTTTTATTTGATTATTTATTCCTATCTATTTTTACTGTCCTCAATGTTTGCTACCACCTTTACTTAATTTTGTTGTTCTTTTGTATTGTCATTCTACGTATGCATCTGACTCAATGCCGAAATGAATATTGTTAAATCAACAACTTATCTTGATTTATGTTACTAAACAGTCTTACATATATGGTGAGATGTGTTGGGAATTTCTGTAAAATAGATCAACTTAATTAAGACTAAGTTAAATCATAACATGTAATTACATTACATTGTCCATGTGAGTTATCATGTTTATGATGTATGTATATAAGTTGAGAGTATGACTGATATTTGGCCTTAGAACTACGTTCATCAATACAAAATGACTACCAGTCGGCTATTTTGAATCTGATCTGAAAAAATAAAATACTGTTCTGCATCAGGGTGTTGAATAAATTATTAATACAATTGTTGTTTTTTTTTACAAATATTATTCAATCAAGTTATCTGACTTGAACAATGAATTCAATTAATCCAATTGTATTACTTTTCTTTAGTCTAAGAATGGTCCCACTGCTTGCACTTATTGACCCCAGTGTCACCCGGCGTGTGATTCTCACACGTGTTTACAAAAGAAACGTAACGAGAACCACAAAACAACAGACATAGATTATGTACCTAGATCAAATCTAGGATTAGTGAATAATCCGAGTTGTCATAACGTGTCATGGCAACTTTTTAAAACTAATATGTATTCCGCATCAATTGATAAATTAGGGGTCAATCCTCATTTAGACTGATTTACATAGACAAAATGAATATACTAAAAATATGTCAAGTAAATACATATCGGGCAACCTTTAAACTGACCAAATATTTCCAGGAAACTCTTGGTTCCTCCAATATACCGTTGTAAAAAATCCTCGACGACGTCCGTAACTGGCACGCAAACCGCCATGTTCTGGAGCTCCGGGAAAGAGCCGCGCATGCGCTAAACTCATACGAAAAGTATTTGCATTGCATTCTTGGGCTTACACAAGGAAAAATGTTGCTTATTCATTCGGTTCAGGCATTAATAGGGCGCTCATAAACATCCAAATGCTGATCCAAATTAAGTTTATGAACAAATACTAATGCTCGTGGAAATTCGAGAGTAAAAAAGCGTATCCCCATTTTAGACCAATATATACGCAAATTCATATCCCTATTCTGGACCAAATGTCTGAAAATATCTACATGAGCGCGGTGCGTCTCTAGGCCAGATCTTCATTTTCATTAAGTGCCTCGGGCTATGGTTATATAAAAACTATATGCCAAATATTATGCTGAACGGTCAAAGCACTGCTAAGAAGCAAATGCTCCAAGAAGGTGGCGAAATAATATAAAAATGCAACATGACAAAATTCTAATTAAAATGTTGCATCAGTGAAAACTAGATCGTGTTCAGAAGAAATTAAAGATGGCCTAATCGGATCTCAATTAGAGGCATGCAACATGTCATTGATCCTATGGTTGCAATGACATTTTGAATGCACATCAAAAAGGTCAAATTTGCATATAATTCATATCTCATGCTGAATAATATGCCTTAAGACACAGTGAGTATATATTGGATAATGATTATTATTATTATAAATATTGTTTAAAAAAAGCAAAATATCCAGAAGAAATAGAAGGAAATGCAAATTGAGTATTACTCTTGCTCATAGTCTTATACAGCGCCTTCTTTGACAGTATTTCGATTAATAGGGCAGCCACTACAATAAGGTTAGGTTGTTGGAGGGTCGGCAATGGGGTATTTTCGTAAGCTGTAATCAATTGTTTTTATTTTCGTAATAATGTAATTTAAATAAATAAAAGACGTGAATTCGTAAACATGGACAAGGTGTAAAATGTAATCAGCTTTTTTATTCTTCCGTAATTTGTACAAAGATACTATTTTTTGTAAGCGTATAAAGCATTTTCCAAATTAAATGTCGTAATTCATACGCAATTTAAATTATCAAAAATATTATAAAATTGTATAATGTAATTAGGAATTTGTTTGATCTGTAAAGTTTTTAAATCCATTTTTTACTATGAATGGAACTTTCATTTTATTTCCTGTGATAACGTAAAATACCGTTTTTATTTTTTGTAATCTGATCTAGCTATTGCCATTGCCCTCCTTTTTGTTGGACATGTGTAAGAGAAAACTTAAAGATTATTTGTAAGCATTACATCCAATTAAAAATAAGTATATCGACAAACATTAACCTATTACTTTGTACAACAGAATGCGAAAAAACAGACAATTTACAGAAAATTAAATACAGAAAGTGTGAATTTGCACAGCATATAAGCATGTCATGGTGATAGCGCCACCATTATAAATTATTTGTGACTTTTGTTTTTGCCATGGAAAATTAGATGGCGCTGTTGGCATTACTATTACTATATAAGTGAATCCACATAGGCAGGTAAGAAAACCTGAAGTTCTACAATGAAGCTGAAGTATTACTAAATACAGTTTCCAGAAGTTGGTGAGTATTCCAGCCATTTACCTAAAGTTCAGCACTGAAGTTTCTGCCTAATCTAGTTTAGCACTGAAGATCCTGCACCATCTAGTTCAGCACTGAAGATCCTGCACCATCTAGTTCAGCACTGAAGATCCTGCACAATCTAGTTCAGCACTGAAGATCCTGCTCCATCTAGTTCAGCACTGTAGGTCTATCTTATCTAGATCTGCACTAAAGGCCAAACAGGAGGATCCATTGTAGAGTAGTTTGGCTCTGGTGAGTAATCAAGCCACTAGTTCCTCATCCAGTAATTTCTCTTGAACAAAGCATACTACAGGTCATCAAAAAATAGGGAAATTAAACGACATTTACTGGGAACTGAGCTTTTACAAGCAATCAGCTAATACGTTAGATTGAAGAATAGTCTGTGTTTATTTCACAACATAGATAATAATATATATGTAATATTCGAATAAAATACATCAATCGTTGTAAAGTGTATAGAACAATGTTTATCGGTGTAGAAGACAGTGAAGCTTTCCCGGAGCATGGTTTGAATATTTGATATCTAATGGCCACTTTGACTTTCGGTATCTAATCAATGAGAACAGAAAATAGAATAGTAAAATGAGCTAATGAAACTCATTCATATTTAACAGTAATATAATCAAAATAAACCAGACCATTCTGGTTTAACCAACTATGAGGTAATACAGAGTCGCATCGAGTAGTGTTGCATCGACCGATGATGAGGATATATTTTTTACAACTGTTTTCTCTTGTGAACCAGCAGAAATATTTCAATTTACATATACATTTCATATTTCACATTATTGTGAGCATTTTTGTTGAAATTATAAACAAACAGTTTCAGCTTCTATTCTCAATATTATTGTGAGCTAGTATCATTGCACCATTCAAGTAACGCTTGTTACCCAGACTGACATTCTCGTATCACGTCAATAACAAAGTCACACTACAAAATTCACCTACTGATGCACACAAAATGGTAATACTATTGATATTTTAATTTTTTTATTATACATTTCGAAGAAAAGGCTCAACCCCTCCAAATTAATTAAGCGTATAATTTTAACACAACATTTTCAGACTTTGTGGCAACACTTGAACTATTTCCATTGTACCACTATATTCAGTTTACCTTACAGTGTGCACGAATGGCCTACTACTGAATAGTTAAATCTATATCCAATTTACCTTACTGTGTGCACGAATGGTATTCTAACAACTAGTTAAATCTATATTCAAATCACCTTGCTGTGTGCACGAATTGTCTTCTACCGTGTAGTTAAATCTATATCCAATTTACCTAACGGTGTGCACGAATGGTATTCTAATACATAGTTAAATCTATATTCAATTCAAATTACTGTGTGCACGAATTGTCTTCTACCGTATAGTTAAATCTATATTCAATTCACCTTACTGAGTGCACGAATTGTCTTCTACCGTATAGTTAAATCTATATTCAATTCACCTTACTGAGTGCACGAGTGGTCTTCTACCGTATAGTTAAAATTGTATTAAATTTACCTTATTGTGTGTACGAATGGTATTCTAACACATAGTTAAATCTATATTCAAATCGCCTTACTGTGTGCACGAGTGGTCTTCTACCGTATAGTTAAAATTGTATTTAATTTAACTTATAGTGTGTGCGAATGTTATTCTAACACATAGTTAAATCTGTATTCAAATCACCTTACTGTGTGCACGAGTGGTCTTCTACCATATAGTTAAAATGGTATTCAATTCACCTTATAGTGTGTACGAATGGTATTCTAACACATAGTTAAATCTATATTCAAATCGCCTTACTGTGTGCACGAGTGGTCATCTACCGTATAGTTAAAATTGTATTTAATTTACCTTATTGTGTGCACGAATGTTATTCTAACACATAGTTAAATCTATATTCAATTCAAATTACTGTGTGCACGAATTGTCTTCTACCGTATAGTTAAATCTATATTCAATTCACCTTACTGTGTGCACGAATTGTCGTCAACCGTATAGTTAAATCTATATCCAATTTACCTAACTGTGTGCACGAATGGTATTCTAACACATGGTTAAATCTATATTCAAATCGCCTTACTGTGTGCACAAGTGGTCATCTACCATATAGTTAAAATTGTATTTAATTTACCATATTGTGCATACGAATGGTATTCTAACACATAGTTAAATCTATATTCAAATCGCATTACTGTGTGCACGAGTGGTCTTCTACCATATAGTTAAAATTGTATTCAATTCACCTTATTGTGTGTACGAATGGTATTCTAACACATAGTTAAATCTATATTCAAATCGCCTTATTGTGTGCACGAGTGGTCATATGCCATATAGTTAAAATTGTATTTAATTTACCTTATTGTGTGCACGAATGGTATTCTAACACATAGTTTAATCTATATTCAATTCACCTTACTATGTGCACGAATTGTCTTCTACCGTATAGTTAAATCTATATTCAATTCACCTTACTGTGTGCACAAATTGTCTTCTATCCTATAGTTAAATCTATATCCAATTTACCTAACTGTGTGCACGAATGGTATTCTAACACATAGTTAAATTCATATTCAAATCGCCTTACTATGTGCACGAGTGGTCTTCTACCGTATAGTTAAAATTGTATTTAATTTACCTTATTGTGTGTACGAATGGTATTCTAACACATTGTTAAATCTATATTCAAATCGCCTTATGTGTGCACGATTGGTCTTGTGCCATATAGTTAAAATTGTATTTAATTCACCTTATTGTGTGTACGAATGGTATTCCAACACATAGTTAATCTATATATTCAATTCACCTTACTGTGTGCACGAGTGGTCTTCTACCGTATAGTTAAAATGGTATACAATTCACCTTATTGTGTGTACGAATGGTATTCTAACACATAGTTAAATCTATATTCAAATCGCCTTACTGTGTGCACGAGTGGTCATCTACCATATAGTTAAAATTGTATTTAATTTACCTTATTGTGTGCACGAATTATCTCCTACCGTATGGTTGAATCTATATCCAATTTACCTAGCTGTGTGCACGAACGGTATTCTAACACATATTTAAATATATATTCAATTCACCTTACTGTGTGCACAAATTGTCTTCTATCCTATAGTTAAATCTATATCCAATTTAGCTAACTGTGTGCACGAATGGTATTATAACACATTGTTAAATTTATATTCAAATCGCCTTACTGTGTGCACGAGTGGTCTTCTACCGTATAGTTAAATTTGTATTTAATTTACCTTATAGTGTGTACGAAAGTTATTCTAACACATAGTTAAATCTGTATTCAAATCACCTTACTGTGTGCACGAGTGGTCTTCTACCGTATAGTTAAAATGGTATTCAATTCACCTTATTGTGTGTACGAATGGTATTCTAACACATAGTTAAATCTATATTCAAATCGCCTTACTGTGTGCACGAGTGGTCATCTACCGTATAGTTAAAATTGTATTTAATTTACCTCATTGTGTGCACGAATGTTATTCTAACACATAGTTAAATCTATATTCAATTCAAATTACTGTGTGCACGAATTGTCTTCTACCGTATAGTTAAATCTATATTCAATTCACCCTACTGTGTGCACGAATTGTCTTCAACCGTATAGTTATATCTATATCCAATTTACCTAACTGTGTGCACGAATGGTATTCTAACACATGGTTAAATCTATATTCAAATCGCCTTACTGTGTGCACAAGTGGTCATCTACCATATAGTTAAAATTGTATTTAATTTACCATATTGTGCATACGAATGGTATTCTAACACATAGTTAAATCTATATTCAAATCGCATTACTGTGTGCACGAGTGGCCTTCTACCATATAGTTAAAATTGTATTCAATTCACCTTATTGTGTGTACGAATGGTATTCTAACACATAGTTAAATCTATATTCAAATCGCCTTATTGTGTGCACGAGTGGTCATATGCCATATAGTTAAAATTGTATTTAATTTACCTTATTGTGTGCACGAATGGTATTCTAACACATAGTTTAATCTATATTCAATTCACCTTACTATGTGCACGAATTGTATTCTACCGTATAGTTAAATCTATATTCAATTCACCTTACTGTGTGCACGAGTGGTCTTCTACCGTATAGTTAAAATGGTATTCAATTCACCTTATTGTGTGTACGAATGGTATTCTAACACATAGTTAAATCTATATTCAAATCGCCTTACTGTGTGCACGAGTGGTCATCTACCATATAGTTAAAATTGTATTTAATTTACCTTATTGTGTGCACGAATTGTCTCCTACCGAATAGTTGAATCTATATCCAATTTACCTAGCTGTGTGCACGAACGGTATTCTAACACATATTTAAATATATATTCAATTCACCTTACTGTGTGCACAAATTGTCTTCTATCCTATAGTTAAATCTATATCCAATTTACCTAACTGTGTGCACGAATGGTATTATAACACATAGTTAAATTTATATTCAAATCGCCTTACTGTGTGCACGAGTGGTCTTCTAGCGTATAGTTAAAATTGTATTTAATTTACCTTATTGTGTGTACGAATGGTATTCTAACACATAGTTAAATCTATATTCAAATCGCCTTACTGTGTGCACGAGTGGTCTTCTACCGTATAGTTAAAATTGTATTAAATTTACCTTATTGTGTGTACGAATGGTATTCTAACACATAGTTAAATCTATATTCAAATCGCCTTACTGTATGCACGAGTGGTCTTCTACCGTATAGTTAAAATTGTATTTAATTTACCTTATAGTGTGTACGAATGTTATTCTAACACATAGTTAAATCTGTATTCAAATCACCTTACTGTGTGCACGAGTGGTCTTCTACCGTATAGTTAAAATGGTATTCAATTCACCTTATTGTGTGTACCAATGGTATTCTAACACATAGTTAAATCTATATTCAAATCGCCTTACTGTGTGCACGAGTGGTCATCTACCATATAGTTAAAATTGTATTTAATTTACCTTATTGTGTGCACGTATTGACTCCTACCGTATAGTTGAATCTATATCCAATTTACCTAGCTGTGTGCATGAACGGTATTCTAACACATATTTAAATATATATTCAATTCACCTTACTGTGTGCACAAATTGTCTTCTATCCTATAGTTAAATCTATATCCAATTTACCTAACTGTGTGCACGAATGGTATTATAACACATAGTTAAATTTATATTCAAATCGCCTTACTGTGTGCACGAGTGGTCATCTACCATATAGATGAAATTGTATTTAATTTACCATATTGTGCATACGAATGGTATTCTAACACATAGTTAAATCTATATTCAAATCGCCTTACTGTGTGCACGAGTGGTCTTCAACCATATAGTTAAAATTGTATTCAATTCACCTTATTGTGTGTACGAATGGTATTCTAACACATAGTTAAATCTATATTCAATTCACCTTACTATGTGCACAATTTTCTTCTACCGTATAGTTAAATCTATATTCAATTCACCTTACTGTGTGCACAAATTGTCTTCTATCCTATATTTAAATCTATATCCAATTTACCTATCTGTGTGCACGAATGGTATTCTAACACATAGTTAAATTTATATTCAAATCGCCTTACTATGTGCACGAGTGGTCTTCTACCGAACAGTTAAAATTGTATTTAATTTACCTTATTGTGTGTACGAATGGTCTTCCAACACATAGTTAATCTATATATTCAATTCACCTTACTGTGTGCACGAATTGTCTTCTAGCGTATAGTTAAAATTGTATTTAATTTACCTTGCTTTGTGCGCGAATGGTATTCTAACACATAGTTAAATCTATAATCAATTCACCTTACTATGTGCATGAATTGTCTTCTACCGTATAGTTAAATCTATATTCAATTCACCTTACTGTGTGCACGAATTGTCTTCAACTGTATAGTTAAATCTATATCCAATTTACCTAACTGTGTGCACGAATGGTATTCTAACACATAGTTAAATCTATATTCAAATCGCATTACTGTGTGCACGAGTGGTCTTCTACCATATAGATAAAATTGTATTTAATTTACCTTATTGTGTGCACGAATTGTCTCCTACCGTATAGTTGAATCTATATCCAATTTACCGAGCTGTGTGCACGAATGGTATTCTAACACATAGTTAAAACTATATTCAATTCACCTTACTGTGTGCACGAATTGTCTTCAACCGTATAGTTAAATCTATATCCAATTTACCTAACTGTGTGCACGAATGGTATTCTAACACATAGTTAAATATATATATTCAAATCGCCTTAGTGTGTGCACGAGTGGTCTTCTACCGTATATTTAAAATTGTATTTAATTTACCTTATTGTGTGCACGAATTGTCTCCTACTGTATAGTTGAATCTATATCCAATTTACCGAGCTGTGTGCACGAATGGTATTCTAACACATAGTTAAATCTATATTCAATTCACCTTACTGTGTGCACGAATTGTCTTCAACCGTATAGTTAAATCTATATCCAATTTACCTAACTGTGTGCACGAATGGTATTCTAACACATAGTTAAATCTATATTCAAATCGCATTACTGTGTGCACGAGTGGTCTTCTACCATATAGATAAAATTGTATTTAATTTACCTTAATGTGTGCACGAATTGTCTCCTACCGTATGGTTGAATCTATATCCAATTTACCTAGCTGTGTGCACGAACGGTATTCTAACACATATTTAAATATATATTCAATTCACCTTACTGTGTGCACAAATTGTCTTCTATCCTATAGTTAAATCTATATCCAATTTAGCTAACTGTGTGCACGAATGGTATGATAACACAAAGTTAAATTTATATTCAAATCGCCTTACTGTGTGCACGAGTGGTCTTCTACCGTATAGTTAAAATTGTATTTAATTTACCTTATTGTGTGTACGAATGGTATTCTAACACATAGTTAAATCTATATTCAAATCGCCTTACTTTGTGCACGAGTGGTCTTCTACCATATAGTTAAAATTGTATTAAATTTACCTTATTGTGTGTACGAATGGTATTCTAACACATAGTTCAATCTATATTCAAATCGCCTTACTGTGTGCACGAGTGGTCTTCTACCGTATAGTTAAAATTGTTTTTAATTTACCTTATAGTGTGTATGAAAGTTATTCTAACACATAGTTAAATCTGTATTCAAATCACCTTACTGTGTGCACGAGTGGTCTTTTACCGTATAGTTAATATGGTATTCAATTCACCTTATTGTGTGTACGAATGGTCTTCCAACACATAGTTAAATCTATATATTCAATTCACCTTATTGTGTGCACGAATGTTATACTAACACATAGTTAAATCTATATTCAATTCACCTTGGTGTGTGCACGAATTTTCTTCTACCATATAGTGAATTCTATATCCAATTTACCTAACTGTGTGCACGAATGGTATTCTAACACATAGTTAAATCTATATTCAATTCAAATTACTCTGTGCGCGAATTGTCTTCTACCGTAGTTAAATCTATATTCAATTCACCTTACTGTGTGCACGAATTGTCTTCAACTGTATAGTTAAATATATATCCAATTTACCTAACTGTGTGCACGAATGGTATTATAACACATAGTTAAATCTATATTCAAATCGCCTTACTATGTGCACGAGTGGTCTTCTACTGTATATTAAAATTGTATTTAATTTACCTTATTGTGTGTACGAATGGTATTCTAACACATAGTTAAATCTATATTCAAATCGCCTTATTGTGTGCACGAGTGGTCTTCTGCCGTATAGTTAAAATTGTATTTAATTTACCTTATTGTGTGTACGAATGGTCTTCCACCACATAGTTAGTCTATATATTCAATTCACCTTACTGTGTGCACGAATGGTATTTCAACACATAGTTGAATCTATATCCAATTTACTTTACTGTGTGCACGAATTGTCTTCTACCGTATAGTTAAATCTATATTCAATTCACCTTGCTGTGTGCACGATTTGTCTTCTACCGTATAGTGAAATTTATATCCCATTTACCTAACTGTGTGCACGAATGGTATTCTAACACATAGTTAAATCTATATTCAATTCAAATTACTGTGTGCACGAATTTTCTTCTACCGTATAGTTAAATCTATATTCAATTCACCTTACTGTGTGCACGAATTGTCTTCAACCGTATAGGTAAATCTATATCCAATTTACCTTATTGTGCGTACGAATGGTATTCTAACACATAGTTAAATATATATTAAAATCGCCTTACTGTTTGCACGAGTGGTCTTCTACCATATAGTTAAAATTGTATTTAATTTACCTTATAGTGTGTACGAATGTTATTCTAACACATCGTTAAATCTGTATTCAAATCACCTTACTGTGTGCACGAGTGGTCTTCTACCGTATAGTTAAAATGGTATTCAATTCACCTTATTGTGTGTACGAATGGTATTCTAACACATAGTTAAATCTATATTCAAATCGCCTTACTGTGTGCACGAGTGGTCATCTACCATATAGTTAAAATTGTATTTAATTTACCTTATTGTGTGCACGAATTGTCTCCTACCGAATAGTTGAATCTATATCCAATTTACCTAGCTGTGTGCACGAACGGTATTCTAACACATATTTAAATATATATTCAATTCACCTTAGTGTGTGCACAAATTGTCTTCTATCCTATAGTTAAATCTATATCCATTTTACCTAACCGTGTGCACGAATGGTATTATAACACATAGTTAAATTTATATTCAAATCGCCTTACTGTGTGCACGAGTGGTCTTCTGCCGTATAGATAAAATTGTATTTAATTTACCTTATTGTGTGCACGAATTGTCTCCTACCGTATAGTTGAATCTATATCCAATTTACCGAGCTGTGTGCACGAATGGTATTCTAACACATAGTTAAAACTATATTCAATTCACCTTACTGTGTGCACGAATTGTCTTCAACCGTATAGTTAAATCTATATCCAATTTACCTAACTGTGTGCACGAATGGTATTCTAACACATAGTTAAATATATATATTCAAATCGCCTTAGTGTGTGCACGAGTGGTCTTCTACCGTATATTTAAAATTGTATTTAATTTACCTTATTGTGTGCACGAATTGTCTCCTACCGTATAGTTGAATCTATATCCAATTTACCGAGCTGTGTGCACGAATGGTATTCTAACACATAGTTAAATCTATATTCAATTCACCTTACTGTGTGCACGAATTGTCTTCAACCGTATAGTTAAATCTATATCCAATTTACCTAACTGTGTGCACGAATGGTATTCTAACACATAGTTAAATCTATATTCAAATCGCATTACTGTGTGCACGAGTGGTCTTCTACCGTATAGATAAAATTGCATTTAATTTACCTTATTGTGTGCACGAATTGTCTCCTACCGTATGGTTGAATCTATATCCAATTTACCTAGCTGTGTGCACGAACGGTATTCTAACACATATTTAAATATATATTCAATTCACCTTACTGTGTGCACAAATTGTCTTCTATCCTATAGTTAAATCTATATCCAATTTAGCTAACTGTGTGCACGAATGGTATTATAACACATAGTTAAATTTATATTCAAATCGCCATACTGTGTACACGAGTGGTCTTCTACCGTATAGTTAAAATTGTATTTAATTTACCTTATTGTGTGTACGAATGGTATTCTAACACATAGTTAAATCTATATTCAAATCGCCTTACTTTGTGCACGAGTGGTCTTCTACCGTATAGTTAAAATTGTATTAAATTTACCTTATTGTGTGTACGAATGGTATTCTAACACATAGTTAAATCTATATTCAAATCGCCTTACTGTGTGCACGAGTGGTCTTCTACCGTATAGTTAAAATTGTTTTTAATTTACCTTATAGTGTGTATGAAAGTTATTCTAACACATAGTTAAATCTGTATTCAAATCACCTTACTGTGTGCACGAGTGGTCTTCTACCGTATAGTTAATATGGTATTCAATTCACCTTATTGTGTGTACGAATGGTCTTCCAACACATAGTTAAATCTATATATTCAATTCACCTTATTGTGTGCACGAATGTTATACTAACACATAGTTAAATCTATATTCAATTCAAATTACTCTGTGCACGAATTGTCTTCTACCGTAGTTAAATCTATATTCAATTCACCTTACTGTGTGCACGAATTGTCTTCAACTGTATAGTTAAATATATATCCAATTTACCTAACTGTGTGCACGAATGGTATTATAACACATAGTTAAATCTATATTCAAATCGCCTTACTATGTGCACGAGTGGTCTTCTACTGTATATTAAAATTGTATTTAATTTACCTTATTGTGTGTACGAATGGTATTCTAACACATAGTTAAATCTATATTCAAATCGCCTTATTGTGTGCACGAGTGGTCTTCTGCCGTATAGTTAAAATTGTATTTAATTTACCTTATTGTGTGTACGAATGGTCTTCCACCACATAGTTAGTCTATATATTCAATTCACCTTACTGTGTGCACGAATTGTCTTCTACCGTATAGTTAAAATTGTAATTAATTTACCTTACTGTGTGCACGAATGGTATTTCAACACATAGTTGAATCTATATCCAATTTACTTTACTGTGTGCACGAATTGTCTTCTACCGTATAGTTAAATCTATATTCAATTCACCTTGCTGTGTGCACGATTTGTCTTCTACCGTATAGTGAAATTTATATCCAATTTACCTAACTGTGTGCACGAATGGTATTCTAACACATAGTTAAATCTATATTCAATTCAAATTACTGTGTGCACGAATTTTCTTCTACCGTATAGTTAAATCTATATTCAATTCACCTTACTGTGTGCACGAATTGTCTTCAACCGTATAGGTAAATCTATATCCAATTTACCTTATTGTGCGTACGAATGGTATTCTAACACATAGTTAAATATATATTAAAATCGCCTTACTGTTTGCACGAGTGGTCTTCTACCATATAGTTAAAATTGTATTTAATTTACCTTATAGTGTGTACGAATGTTATTCTAACACATCGTTAAATCTGTATTCAAATCACCTTACTGTGTGCACGAGTGGTCTTCTACAGTATAGTTAAAATGGTATTCAATTCACCTTATTGTGTGTACGAATGGTATTCTAACACATAGTTAAATCTATATTCAAATCGCCTTACTGTGTGCACGAGTGGTCATCTACCATATAGTTAAAATTGTATTTAATTTATCTTATTGTGTGCACGAATTGTCTCCTACCGAATAGTTGAATCTATATCCAATTTACCTAGCTGTGTGCACGAACGGTATTCTAACACATATTTAAATATATATTCAATTCACCTTACTGTGTGCACAAATTGTCTTCTATCCTATAGTTAAATCTATATCCAATTTACCTAACTGTGTGCACGAATGGTATTCTAACACATAGTTAAATATATATATTCAAATCGCCTTAGTGTGTGCACGAGTGGTCTTCTACCGTATATTTAAAATTGTATTTAATTTACCTTATTGTGTGCACGAATTGTCTCCTACCGTATAGTTGAATCTATATCCAATTTACCGAGCTGTGTGCACGAATGATATTCTAACACATAGTTAAATCTATATTCAATTCACCTTACTGTGTGCACGAATTGTCTTCAACCGTATAGTTAAATCTATATCCAATTTACCTAACTGTGTGCACGAATGGTATTCTAACACATAGTTAAATCTATATTCAAATCGCATTACTGTGTGCACGAGTGGTCTTCTACCGTATAGATAAAATTGTATTTAATTTACCTTATTGTGTGCACGAATTGTCTCCTACCGTATGGTTGAATCTATATCCAATTTACCTAGCTGTGTGCACGAACGGTATTCTAACACATATTTAAATATATATTCAATTCACCTTACTGTGTGCACAAATTGTCTTCTATCCTATAGTTAAATCTATATCCAATTTAGCTAACTGTGTGCACGAATGGTATTATAACACATAGTTAAATTTATATTCAAATCGCCATACTGTGTGCACGAGTGGTCTTCTACCGTATAGTTAAAATTGTATTTAATTTACCTTATTGTGTGTACGAATGGTATTCTAACACATAGTTAAATCTATATTCAAATCGCCTTACTTTGTGCACGAGTGGTCTTCTACCGTATAGTTAAAATTGTATTAAATTTACCTTATTGTGTGTACGAATGGTATTCTAACACATAGTTAAATCTATATTCAAATCGCCTTACTGTGTGCACGAGTGGTCTTCTACCGTATAGTTAAAATTGTTTTTAATTTACCTTATAATGTGTATGAAAGTTATTCTAACACATAGTTAAATCTGTATTCAAATCACCTTACTGTGTGCACGAGTGGTCTTCTACCGTATAGTTAATATGGTATTCAATTCACCTTATTGTGTGTACGAATGGTCTTCCAACACATAGTTAAATCTATATATTCAATTCACCTTATTGTGTGCACGAATGTTATACTAACACATAGTTAAATCTATATTCAATTCACCTTGGTGTGTGCACGAATTTTCTTCTACCATATAGTGAATTCTATATCCAATTTACCTAACTGTGTGCACGAATGGTATTCTAACACATAGTTAAATCTATATTCAATTCAAATTACTCTGTGCACGAATTGTCTTCTACCGTAGTTAAATCTATATTCAATTCACCTTACTGTGTGCACGAATTGTCTTCAACTGTATAGTTAAATATATATCCAATTTACCTAACTGTGTGCACGAATGGTATTATAACAAATAGTTAAATCTATATTCAAATCGCCTTACTATGTGCACGAGTGGTCTTCTACTGTATATTAAAATTGTATTTAATTTACCTTATTGTGTGTACGAATGGTATTCTAACACATAGTTAAATCTATATTCAAATCGCCTTATTGTGTGCACGAGTGGTCTTCTGCCGTATAGTTAAAATTGTATTTAATTTACCTTATTGTGTGTACGAATGGTCTTCCACCACATAGTTAGTCTATATATTCAATTCACCTTACTGTGTGCACGAATTGTCTTCTACCGTATAGTTAAAATTGTAATTAATTTACCTTACTGTGTGCACGAATGGTATTTCAACACATAGTTGAATCTATATCCAATTTACTTTACTGTGTGCACGAATTGTCTTCTACCGTATAGTTAAATCTATATTCAATTCACCTTGCTGTGTGCACGATTTGTCTTCTACCGTATAGTGAAATTTATATCCAATTTACCTAACTGTGTGCACGAATGGTATTCTAACACATAGTTAAATCTATATTCAATTCAAATTACTGTGTGCACGAATTTTCTTCTACCGTATAGTTAAATCTATATTCAATTCACCTTACTGTGTGCACGAATTGTCTTCAACCGTATAGGTAAATCTATATCCAATTTACCTTATTGTGCGTACAAATGGTATTCTAACACATAGTTAAATATATATTAAAATCGCCTTACTGTTTGCACGAGTGGTCTTCTACCATATAGTTAAAATTGTATTTAATTTACCTTATAGTGTGTACGAATGTTATTCTAACACATCGTTAAATCTGTATTCAAATCACCTTACTGTGTGCACGAGTGGTCTTCTACCGTATAGTTAAAATGGTATTCAATTCACCTTATTGTGTGTACGAATGGTATTCTAACACATAGTTAAATCTATATTCAAATCGCCTTACTGTGTGCACGAGTGGTCATCTACCATATAGTTAAAATTGTATTTAATTTACCTTATTGTGTGCACGAATTGTCTCCTACCGAATAGTTGAATCTATATCAAATTTACCTAGCTGTGTGCACGAACGGTATTCTAACACATATTTAAATATATATTCAATTCACCTTACTGTGTGCACAAATTGTCTTCTATCCTATAGTTAAATCTATATCCAATTTACCTAACTGTGTGCACGAATGGTATTATAACACACAGTTAAATTTATATTCAAATCGCCTTACTGTGTGCACGAGTGGTCTTCTAGCGTATAGTTAAAATTGTATTTAATTTACCTTATTGTGTGTATGAATGGTATTCTAACACATAGTTAAATCTATATTCAAATCGCCTTACTGTGTGCACGAGTGGTCTTCTACCGTATAGTTAAAATTGTATTAAATTTACCTTATTGTGTGTACGAATGGTATTCTAACACATAGTTAAATCTATATTCAAATCGCCTTACTGTATGCACGAGTGGTCTTCTACCGTATAGTTAAAATTGTATTTAATTTACCTTATAGTGTGTACGAATGTTATTCTAACACATAGTTAAATCTGTATTCAAATCACCTTACTGTGTGCACGAGTGGTCTTCTACCGTATAGTTAAAATGGTATTCAATTCACCTTATTGTGTGTACCAATGGTATTCTAACACATAGTTAAATCTATATTCAAATCGCCTTACTGTGTGCACGAGTGGTCATCTACCATATAGTTAAAATTGTATTTAATTTACCTTATTGTGTGCACGTATTGACTCCTACCGTATAGTTGAATCTATATCCAATTTACCTAGCTGTGTGCATGAACGGTATTCTAACACTTATTTAAATATATATTCAATTCACCTTACTGTGTGCACAAATTGTCTTCTATCCTATAGTTAAATCTATATCCAATTTACCTAACTGTGTGCACGAATGGTATTATAACACATAGTTAAATTTATATTCAAATCGCCTTACTGTGTGCACGAGTGGTCATCTACCATATAGTTAAAATTGTATTTAATTTACCTTATTGTGTGCACGTATTGACTTCTACCATATAGTTGAATCTATATCCAATTTACCTAGCTGTGTGCATGAACGGTATTCTAACACATATTTAAATATATATTCAATTCACCTTACTGTATGCACAAATTGTCTTCTATCCTATAGTTAAATCTATATCCAATTTACCTAACTGTGTGCACGAATGGTATTATAACACATAGTTAAATTTATATTCAAATCGCCTTACTGTGTGCACGAGTGGTCTTCTAGCGTATAGTTAAAATTGTATTTAATTTACCTTATTGTGTGTACGAATTGTATTCTAACACATAGTTAAATCTATATTCAAATCGCCTTACTGTGTGCACGAGTGGTCTTCAACCATATAGTTAAAATTGTATTCAATTCACCTTATTGTGTGTACGAATGGTATTCTAACACATAGTTAAATCTATATTCAAATCGCCTTATTGTGTGCACGAGTAGTCATATGCCATATAGTTAAAATTGTATTTAATTTACATTATTGTGTGCACGAATGGTATTCTAACACATAGTTAAATCTATATTCAATTCACCTTACTATGTGCACAATTTTCTTCTACCGTATAGTTAAATCTATATTCAATTCACCTTACTGTGTGCACAAATTGTCTTCTATCCTATATTTAAATCTATATCCAATTTACCTATCTGTGTGCACGAATGGTATTCTAACACATAGTTAAATTTATATTCAAATCGCCTTACTATGTGCACGAGTGGTCTTCTACCGAACAGTTAAAATTGTATTTAATTTACCTTATTGTGTGTACGAATGGTCTTCCAACACATAGTTAATCTATATATTCAATTCACCTTACTGTGTGCACGAATTGTCTTCTAGCGTATAGTTAAAATTGTATTTAATTTACCTTGCTTTGTGCGCGAATGGTATTCTAACACATAGTTAAATCTATAATCAATTCACCTTACTATGTGCATGAATTGTCTTCTACCGTATAGTTAAATCTATATTCAATTCACCTTACTGTGTGCACGAATTGTCTTCAACTGTATAGTTAAATCTATATCCAATTTACCTAACTGTGTGCACGAATGGTATTCTAACACATAGTTAAATCTATATTCAAATCGCATTACTGTGTGCACGAGTGGTCTTCTACCGTATAGATAAAATTGTATTTAATTTACCTTATTGTGTGCACGAATTGTCTCCTACCGTATAGTTGAATCTATATCCAATTTACCGATCTGTGTGCACGAATGGTATTCTAACACATAGTTAAAACTATATTCAATTCACCTTACTGTGTGCACGAATTGTCTTCAACCGTATAGTTAAATCTATATCCAATTTACCTAACTGTGTGCACGAATGGTATTCTAACACATAGTTAAATCTATATTCAAATCGCCTTACTGTGTGTACGAGTGGTCATCTACCATATAGTTAAAATTGTATTTAATTTACCTTATTGTGCGTACGAATGGTATTCTAACACATAGTTAAATATATATATTCAAATCGCCTTAGTGTGTGCACGAGTGGTCTTCTACCGTATATTTAAAATTGTATTTAATTTACCTTATTGTGTGCACGAATTGTCTCCTACCGTATAGTTGAATCTATATCCAATTTACCGAGCTGTGTGCACGAATGGTATTCTAACACATAGTTAAATCTATATTCAATTCACCTTACTGTGTGCACGAATTGTCTTCAACTGTATAGTTAAATCTATATCCAATTTACCTAACTGTGTGCACGAATGGTATTCTAACACATAGTTAAATCTATATTCAAATCGCATTACTGTGTGCACGAGTGGTCTTCTCCCGTATAGATAAAATTGTATTTAATTTACCTTATTGTGTGCACGAATTGTCTCCTACCGTATAGTTGAATCTATATCCAATTTACCGAGCTGTGTGCACGAATGGTATTCTAACACATAGTTAAAACTATATTCAATTCACCTTACTGTGTGCACGAATTGTCTTCAACCGTATAGTTAAATCTATATCCAATTTACCTAACTGTGTGCACGAATGGTATTCTAACACATAGTTAAATCTATATTCAAATCGCCTTACTGTGTGCACGAGTGGTCATCTACCATATAGTTAAAATTGTATTTAATTTACCTTATAGTGTGTACGAATGGTATTCTATGACATAGTTAAATCTATATTCAAATCGCCTTCTTGTGTGAACGAATTGTCTTCTACCGTATAGTTAAAATTGTATTTAATTTATCTTATTGTGTGTACGAATGGTATTCTAACACATAGTTAAATCAATATTCAAATCGCCTTACTGTGTGCACGAGTGGTCTTATACCGTATAGTTAAAATTGTATTTAATTTACCTTACTGTGCGCACGAATGGTATTCTATGACATAGTTAAATCTAAATATTCAAATCGCCTTATTGTGTGCACAAATGGTATTCTGCCGTATAGTTAAAATTGTATTTAATTTACCTTGCTGTGTGCACGAATGGTATTCCAACACATAGTTGAATCTATATCCAATTTACTTTACTGTGTGCACGAATTGTCTTCTACCGTATAGTTAAATCTATGTTTAATTTAACTTATTGTGCGCACGAATGTATTCTAACATAGTTGAATCTATATCCAATTTACCTTATTGTGTGTACGAATGGTATTCTAACACAGTTAAATCTATATTCAAATCGCCTTACTGTGTGCACGAATTGTCTTCTACTGTATAGTTAAATCTATACTTAATTCACCTTATTGTGCGCACGAATGGTCTTCCAACACTTAGTTGATCTATATCCAATTTACCTTACTGTGTGCACGAATGGTATTCTATGACATAGTTAAATCTATATATTCAAATCGCTTTATTGTGTGAAAGGAATTGTCTTCTACCGTATAGTTAAATATATATTTAATTCACCTTATTGTGCGCACGAATGGTCTACCAACACATAGTTGAATCTATATTCAATTCACCTTACAGTGTTCACGAATTGTCTTCTACTGTAAAAATTGTATTTAATTCACCTTACTGTGTGTACGAATGGTCTTCCAATACATAGTTGAATCTATATTCAATTTACCTTACTGTGTGCACGAATGCTATTCTAACACATAGTTAAATCTATATTCAAATCACCTTATTGTGTGCACGAGTGGTCTTCTACCGTATAGTTAAAATTGTATTTAATTTACCTTATTGTGTGTACGAATGGTATTCTAACACATAGTTAAATCAATATTCAAATCGCCTTACTGTGTGCACGAGTGGTCTTCTACCGTATATTTAAAATTGTATTTAATTTACCTTATTGTGTGTCCGAATGGTATTCTAACACATAGTTAAATCTATATTCAAATCGCCTTACTGTGTGCACGAATGCTATTCTATGACATAGTTAAATCTATATATTCAAATCGCCTTATTGTGTGCACAAATGGTATTCTATCGTATAGTTAAAATTGTATTTAATTTACCTTATTGTGCGCACGAATGGTATTCTAACACATAGTTGAATCTATATCCAATTTACCTTATTGTGTGAAACGAATGGTATTCTAACACATAGTTAAATCTATATTCAAATCGCCTTACTGTGTGCACGAATTGTCTTCTTCCGTATAGTTAAATCTATACTTAATTCACCTTATTGTGCGCACGAATGGTCTTCCAACACACAGTTGAATCTATATTCAATTCACCTTACTGTGTGCACGAGTGGTCATCTTCCATATTGTTAAAAATGCATTTAATTTACCTTATTGTGCGTACGAATGGTATTCAAACACATAGTTAAATATATATTCAAATCGCATTACTGTGTGCACGAGTGGTCTTCTAGCGTATAGTTAAAATTATATTTAATTTACCTTACTGTGTGTACGAATGGTCTTCCGATACATGGTTGAATCTATATTCAATTTACCTTACAGTGCGCACGAATGGTATTCTATGACATAGTTAAATTTAAATATTCAAATCGCCTTATTGTGTGCACAAATGGTATTCCAACACATAGTTGAATCTATATCCAATTTACTTTACTGTGTGCACGAATTGTCTTCTACTGTATAGTTAAATCTATGTTTAATTTAACTTATTGTGAGCACGAATGTATTCTAACATAGTTGAATCTATATCCAATTTACCTTATTGTGTGTACGAATGGTATTTAACACAGTTAAATCTATATTCAAATCGCCTTACTGTGTGCACGAATTGTCTTCTACTGTATAGTTAAATCTATACTTAATTCACCTTATTGTGCGCATGAATGGTCTTCCAACACATAGTTGATCTATATCCAATTTACCTTACTGTGTGCACGAATGGTATTCTATGACATAGTTAAATCTATATATTCAAATCGCTTTATTGTGTAAAAGGAATTATCTTCTACCGTATAGTTAAATCTATATTTAATTCACTTATTGTGCGCACGAATGTCTACCAACACATAGTTGAATCTATATTCAATTCACCTTACAGTGTGCACGAATTTTCTTCTACTGTGCAAATTGTATTTAATTCACCTTACTGTGTGTACGAATGGTCTTCCAATACATAGTTGAATCTATATTCAAATCGCCTTACTGTGTGCACGAGTGGTCTTCTACCGTATAGTTAAAATTGTATTTAATTTACCTTATTGTGTGTACGAATGGTATTCTAACACTTAGTTAAATCTATATTCAAATCGCCTTATTGTGTGCACGAGTGGTCTTCTACCGTATAGTTAAATCTATATCCAATTTACCTAACTGTGTGTACGAATGCTATTCTAACACATAGTTAAATCTATATTCAAATCGCCTTTTGCGTGCACGAGTGGTCTTCTACCGTATAGTTAAAATTGTATTTAATTTACCTTATTGTGTGTCCGAATGGTATTCTAACACTTAGTTAAATCTATATTCAAATCGCCTTATTGTGTGCGCGAGTGGTCTTCTACCGTATAGTTAAATCTATATTCAAATCGCCTTATTGTGTGCACAAATGGTATTCTATCGTATAGTTAAAATTGTATTTAATTTACCTTATTGTGCGCACGAATGGTATTCTAACACATAGTTGAATCTATATCCAATTTACCTTATTGTGTGAAACGAATGGTATTCTAACACATAGTTAAATCTATATTCAAATCGCCTTACTGTGTGCACGAATTGTCTTCTTCCGTATAGTTAAATCTATACTTAATTCACCTTATTGTGCGCACGAATGGTCTTCCAACACACAGTTGAATCTATATTCAATTCACCTTACTGTGTGCACGAGTGGTCATCTTCCATATTGTTAAAAATGCATTTAATTTACCTTATTGTGCGTACGAATGGTATTCAAACACATAGTTAAATATATATTCAAATCGCATTACTGTGTGCACGAGTGGTCTTCTAGCGTATAGTTAAAATTATATTTAATTTACCTTACTGTGTGTACGAATGGTCTTCCGATACATGGTTGAATCTATATTCAATTTACCTTACAGTGCGCACGAATGGTATTCTATGACATAGTTAAATTTAAATATTCAAATCGCCTTATTGTGTGCACAAATGGTATTCCAACACATAGTTGAATCTATATCCAATTTACTTTACTGTGTGCACGAATTGTCTTCTACTGTATAGTTAAATCTATGTTTAATTTAACTTATTGTGAGCACGAATGTATTCTAACATAGTTGAATCTATATCCAATTTACCTTATTGTGTGTACGAATGGTATTTAACACAGTTAAATCTATATTCAAATCGCCTTACTGTGTGCACGAATTGTCTTCTACTGTATAGTTAAATCTATACTAAATTCACCTTATTGTGCGCATGAATGGTCTTCCAACACATAGTTGATCTATATCCAATTTACCTTACTGTGTGCACGAATGGTATTCTATGACATAGTTAAATCTATATATTCAAATCGCTTTATTGTGTAAAAGGAATTATCTTCTACCGTATAGTTAAATCTATATTTAATTCACTTATTGTGCGCACGAATGTCTACCAACACATAGTTGAATCTATATTCAATTCACCTTACAGTGTGCACGAATTTTCTTCTACTGTGCAAATTGTATTTAATTCACCTTACTGTGTGTACGAATGGTCTTCCAATACATAGTTGAATCTATATTCAAATCGCCTTACTGTGTGCACGAGTGGTCTTCTACCGTATAGTTAAAATTGTATTTAATTTACCTTATTGTGTGTACGAATGGTATTCTAACACTTAGTTAAATCTATATTCAAATCGCCTTATTGTGTGCACGAGTGGTCTTCTACCGTATAGTTAAATCTATATCCAATTTACCTAACTGTGTGTACGAATGCTATTCTAACACATAGTTAAATCTATATTCAAATCGCCTTCTGCGTGCACGAGTGGTCTTCTACCGTATAGTTAAAATTGTATTTAATTTACCTTATTGTGTGTACGAATGGTATTCTAACACTTAGTTAAATCTATATTCAAATCGCCTTATTGTGTGCGCGAGTGGTCTTCTACCGTATAGTTAAATCTATATCCAATTTACCTAACTGTGTGTACGAATGCTATTCTAACACATAGTTAAATCTATATTCAAATCGCCTTACTGTGTGCATGAGTGGTCTTCTACCGTATAGTTAAAATTGTATTTAATTTACCTTATTGTGTGTACGAATGGTATTCTAACACTTAGTTAAATCTATATTCAAATCGCCTTATTGTGTGCGCGAGTGGTCTTCTACCGTATAGTTAAATCTATATCCAATTTACCTAACTGTGTGTACGAATGGTATTCTAACACATAGTTAAATCTATATTCAAATCGCCTTCTGCGTGCACGAGTGGTCTTCTACCGTATAGTTAAAATTGTATTTAATTTACCTTATTGTGTGTACGAATGGTATTCTAACACATAGTTAAATCAATATTCAAATCGCCTTACTGTGTGCACGAGTGGTCTTCTACCGCATAGTTAAAATTGTATTTAATTTACCTTATTGTGCGTATGAATGGTATTCTAACACATAGTTAAATCTATATTCAAATCGCCTTACTGTGTGCACGAGTGGTCTTCTACTGTATAGTTAAAATTGTATTTAATTTACCTTACTGTGTGTACGAATGGTCTTCCAATACATGGTTGAATCTATATTCAATTTACGTTACTGTGCGCACGAATGGTATTCTATGACATAGTTAAATCTAAATATTCAAATCGCTCTATTGTGTGCACAAATGGTATTCTACCGTATAGTTAAAATTGTATTTAATTTACCTTGCTGTGTGCACGAATGGTATTCCAACACATAGTTGAATCTATATCCAATTTACTTTACTGTGTGCACGAATTGTCTTCTACCGTATAGTTAAATCTATGTTTAATTTAACTTATTGTGCGCACGAATGTATTCTAACATAGTTGAATCTATATCCAATTTACCTTTTTGTGTGTACGAATTGTATTCTAACACAGTTAAATCTATATTCAAATCGCCTTACTGTGTGCACGAATTGTCTTCTACTGTATAGTTAAATCTATACTTAATTCACCTTATTGTGCGCATGAATGGTCTTCCAACACATAGTTGATCTATATCCAATTTACCTTACTGTGTGCACGAATGGTATTCTATGACATAGTTAAAGCAATGTATTCAAATCGCTTTATTGTGTGAAAGGAATTGTTGTCTACCATATAGTTAAATCTATATTTAATTCACCTTATTGTGCGCACGAATGGTCTACCAACACATAGTTGAATCTATATTCAATTCACCTTACAGTGTGCACGAATTGTCTTCTACCGTATAGTTAAAATTGTATTTAATTTACCTTATTGTGTGTACGAATGGTATTCTAACACATAGTTAAATCAATATTCAAATCGCCTTACTGTGTGCACGAGTGGTCTTCTACCGTATATTTAAAATTGTATTTAATTTACCTTATTGTGTGTACGAATGGTATTCTAACACTTAGTTAAATCTATATTCAAATCGCCTTATTGTGTGCACGAGTGGTCTTCTACCGTATAGTTAAATCTATATCCAATTTACCTAACTGTGTGTACGAATGCTATTCTAACACATAGTTAAATCTATATTCAAATCGCCTTCTGCGTGCACGAGTGGTCTTCTACCGTATAGTTAAAATTGTATTTAATTTACCTTATTGTGTGTACGAATGGTATTCTAACACTTAGTTAAATCTATATTCAAATCGCCTTATTGTGTGCGCGAGTGGTCTTCTACCGTATAGTTAAATCTATATCCAATTTACCTAACTGTGTGTACGAATGCTATTCTAACACATAGTTAAATCTATATTCAAATCGCCTTACTGTGTGCACGAGTGGTCTTCTACCGTATAGTTAAAATTGTATTTAATTTACCTTATTGTGTGTACGAATGGTATTCTAACACTTAGTTAAATCTATATTCAAATCGCCTTATTGTGTGCGCGAGTGGTTTTCTACCGTATAGTTAAATCTATATCCAATTTACCTAACTGTGTGTATGAATGGTATTCTAACACATAGTTAAATCTATATTCAAATCGCCTTCTGCGTGCACGAGTGGTCTTCTATCGTATAGTTAAAATTGTATTTAATTTACCTTATTGTGTGTACGAATGGTATTCTAACACATAGTTAAATCTATATTCAAATCGCCTTACTGTGTGCACGAGTGGTCTTCTACCATATAGTTAAAATTGTATTTAATTTACCTTACTGTGTGTACGAAAGGTCTTCCAATACATGGTTGAATCTATATTCAAATCGCCTTATTGTGTGAACGAATTGTCTTCTACCATATAGTTAAAATTGTTTTTAATTTACCTTATTGTGTGTACGAATGGTATTCTAACACATAGTTAAATCTATATTCAAATCGCCTTACTGTGTGCACGAGTGGTCTTCTACTGTATAGTTAAAATTGTATTTAATTTACCTTACTGTGTGTACGAATGGTCTTCCAATACATGGTTGACTCTATATTCAATTTACGTTACTGTGCGCACGAATGGTATTCTATGACATAGTTAAATCTAAATATTCAAATCGCCTTATTGTGTGCACAAATGGTATTCTACCATATAGTTAAAATTGTATTTAATTTACCTTGCTGTGTGCACGAATGGTATTCCAACACATAGTTGAATCTATATCCAATTTACTTTACTGTGTGCACGAATTGTCTTCTATCGTATAGTTAAATCTATGTTTAATTTAACTTATTGTGCGCACGAATGTATTCTATCATAGTTGAATCTATATCCAATTTACCTTTTTGTGTGTACGAATGGTATTCTAACACAGTTAAATCTATATTCAAATCGCCTTACTGTGTGCACGAATTGTCTTCTACTGTATAGTTAAATCTATACTTAATTCACCTTATTGTGCGCACGAATGGTCTTCCAACACATAGTTGATCTATATCCAATTTACCTTACTGTGTGCACGAATGGTATTCTATGACATAGTTAAAGCAATGTATTCAAATCGCTTTATTGTGTGAAAGGAATTGTTGTCTACCATATAGTTAAATCTATATTTAATTCACCTTATTGTGCGCACGAATGGTCTACCAACACATATTTGAATCTATATTCAATTCACCTTACAGTGTGCACGAATTGTCTTCTACCGTATAGTTAAAATTGTATTTAATTTACCTTATTGTGTGTACGAATGGTATTCTAACACATAGTTAAATCAATATTCAAATCGCCTTACTGTGTGCACGAATTGTCTTCTACTGTATAGTTAAATCTATACTTAATTCACCTTATTGTGCGCACGAATGGTCTTCCAACACATAGTTGATCTATATCCAATTTACCTTACTGTGTGCACAAATGGTATTCTATGACATAGTTAAAGCTATATATTCAAATCGCTTTATTGTGTGAAAGGAATTGTTGTCTACCATATAGTTAAATCTATATTTAATTCACCTTATTGTGCGCACGAATGGTCTACCAACACATAGTTGAATCTATATTTAATTTACCTTATTGTGTGTACGAATGGTATTCTAACACATAGTTAAATCAATATTCAAATCGCCTTACTGTGTGCACGAGTGGTCTTCTACCGTATAGTTAAATCTATATCCAATTTACCTAACTGTGTGTACGAATGCTATTCTAACACATAGTTAAATCTATATTCAAATCGCCTTATTGTGTGCGCGAGTGGTCTTCTACCGTATAATTAAATCTATATCCAATTAACCTAACTGTGTGTACGAATGGTATTCTAACACATAGTTAAATCTATATTCAAATCGCCTTCTGCGTGCACGAGTGGTCTTCTACTGTATAGTTAAAATTGTATTTAATTTACCTTATTGTGTGTAGGAATGGTATTCTAACACATAGTTAAATCTATATTCAAATCGCCTTTCTGTGTGCACGAGTGGTCTTCTACCGTGTAGTTAAAATTGTATTCAATTTACCTTATTGTGTGTACGAATGGTATTCTAACACATAGTTAAATCTATATTCAAATCGCATTACTGTGTGCATGAGTGGTCTTCTACCGTATAGTTAAAATTGTATTTAATTTACCTTATTGTGTGTACGAATGGTATTCTATGACATAGTTAAATCTATATTCAAATCGCCTTACTGTGTGCACGAGTGGTCTTCTACCGTATAGTTAAAATTGTATTTAATTTACCTTATTGTGTGTACGAATGGTATTCTAACACATTGCTAAATCTATATTCAAATTGCCTTACTGTGTGCGCGAGTGGTCTTCTACCGTATAGTGAAATCTATATCCAATTTACCTTATTGTGTGTACGAATGGTATTCTAACACATAGTTAAATCTATATTCAAATCGCCTTATTGTGTGCACGAGTGGTCTTCTACCGTATAGTTAAAATTGTATTTAATTTACCTTATTGTGTGTACGAATGGTATTCTAACACATAGCTAAATCTATATTCAAATCGCCTTACTGTGTGCACGAGTGGTCTTCTACTGTATAGTTAAAATTGTATTTAATTTACCTTATTGTGTGTACGAATGGTATTATATGACATAGTTAAATCTATATTCAAATCGCCTTATTGTGAGAACGAATTGTCTTCTACCTTATAATTAAAATTGTATTTAATTTACCTTATTGTGAATACGAATGGTATTCTAACACATAGTTAAATCTATATTCAAATCGCCTTACTGTGTGCACGAGTGGTCTTCTACCGTATAGTTAAAATTGTATTTAATTTACCTTATTGTGTGTACGAATGGTATTCTAACACATAGCTAAATCTATATTCAAATCGCCTTCCTGTGTGCACGAGTGGTCTTCTACTGTATAGTTAAAATTGTATTTAATTTACCTTATTGTGTGTACGAATGGTATTCTAACACTTAGTTAAATCTATATTCAAATCGCCTTATTGTGTGCGCGAGTGGTTTTCTACCGTATAGTTAAATCTATATCCAATTTACCTAACTGTGTGTATGAATGGTATTCTAACACATAGTTAAATCTATATTCAAATCGCCTTCTGCGTGCACGAGTGGTCTTCTATCGTATAGTTAAAATTGTATTTAATTTACCTTATTGTGTGTACGAATGGTATTCTAACACATAGTTAAATCTATATTCAAATCGCCTTACTGTGTGCACGAGTGGTCTTCTACCATATAGTTAAAATTGTATTTAATTTACCTTACTGTGTGTACGAAAGGTCTTCCAATACATGGTTGAATCTATATTCAAATCGCCTTATTGTGTGAACGAATTGTCTTCTACCATATAGTTAAAATTGTTTTTAATTTACCTTATTGTGTGTACGAATGGTATTCTAACACATAGTTAAATCTATATTCAAATCGCCTTACTGTGTGCACGAGTGGTCTTCTACTGTATAGTTAAAATTGTATTTAATTTACCTTACTGTGTGTACGAATGGTCTTCCAATACATGGTTGACTCTATATTCAATTTACGTTACTGTGCGCACGAATGGTATTCTATGACATAGTTAAATCTAAATATTCAAATCGCCTTATTGTGTGCACAAATGGTATTCTACCATATAGTTAAAATTGTATTTAATTTACCTTGCTGTGTGCACGAATGGTATTCCAACACATAGTTGAATCTATATCCAATTTACTTTACTGTGTGCACGAATTGTCTTCTATCGTATAGTTAAATCTATGTTTAATTTAACTTATTGTGCGCACGAATGTATTCTATCATAGTTGAATCTATATCCAATTTACCTTTTTGTGTGTACGAATGGTATTCTAACACAGTTAAATCTATATTCAAATCGCCTTACTGTGTGCACGAATTGTCTTCTACTGTATAGTTAAATCTATACTTAATTCACCTTATTGTGCGCACGAATGGTCTTCCAACACATAGTTGATCTATATCCAATTTACCTTACTGTGTGCACGAATGGTATTCTATGACATAGTTAAAGCAATGTATTCAAATCGCTTTATTGTGTGAAAGGAATTGTTGTCTACCATATAGTTAAATCTATATTTAAATCACCTTATTGTGCGCACGAATGGTCTACCAACACATATTTGAATCTATATTCAATTCACCTTACAGTGTGCACGAATTGTCTTCTACCGTATAGTTAAAATTGTATTTAATTTACCTTATTGTGTGTACGAATGGTATTCTAACACATAGTTAAATCAATATTCAAATCGCCTTACTGTGTGCACGAATTGTCTTCTACTGTATAGTTAAATCTGTACTTAATTCACCTTATTGTGCGCACGAATGGTCTTCCAACACATAGTTGATCTATATCCAATTTACCTTACTGTGTGCACGAATGGTATTCTATGACATAGTTAAAGCTATATATTCAAATCGCTTTATTGTGTGAAAGGAATTGTTGTCTACCATATAGTTAAATCTATATTTAATTCACCTTATTGTGCGCACGAATGGTCTACCAACACATAGTTGAATCTATATTTAATTTACCTTATTGTGTGTACGAATGGTATTCTAACACATAGTTAAATCAATATTCAAATCGCCTTACTGTGTGCACGAGTGGTCTTCTACCGTATAGTTAAATCTATATCCAATTTACCTAACTGTGTGTACGAATGCTATTCTAACACATAGTTAAATCTATATTCAAATCGCCTTATTGTGTGCGCGAGTGGTCTTCTACCGTATAATTAAATCTATATCCAATTTACCTAACTGTGTGTACGAATGGTATTCTAACACATAGTTAAATCTATATTCAAATCGCCTTCTGCGTGCACGAGTGGTCTTCTACCGTATAGTTAAAATTGTATTTAATTTACCTTATTGTGTGTAGGAATGGTATTCTAACACATAGTTAAATCTATATTCAAATCGCCTTCCTGTGTGCACAAGTGGTCTTCTACCGTGTAGTTAAAATTGTATTCAATTTACCTTATTGTGTGTACGAATGGTATTCTAACACATAGTTAAATCTATATTCAAATCGCATTACTGTGTGCATGAGTGGTCTTCTACCGTATAGTTAAAATTGTATTTAATTTACCTTATTGTGTGTACGAATGGTATTCTATGACATAGTTAAATCTATATTCAAATCGCCTTACTGTGTGCACGAGTGGTCTTCTACCGTATAGTTAAAATTGTATTTAATTTACCTTATTGTGTGTACGAATGGTATTCTAACACATAGCTAAATCTATATTCAAATTGCCTTACTGTGTGCGCGAGTGGTCTGCTACCGTATAGTTAAATCTATATCCAATTTACCTTATTGTGTGTACGAATGGTATTCTAACACATAGTTAAATCTATATTCAAATCGCCTTATTGTGTGCACGAGTGGTCTTCTACCGTATAGTTAAAATTGTATTTAATTTACCTTATTGTGAATACGAATGGTATTCTAACACATAGTTAAATCTATATTCAAATCGCCTTACTGTGTGCACGAGTGGTCTTCTACCGTATAGTTAAAATTGTATTTAATTTACCTTATTGTGTGTACGAATGGTATTCTAACACATAGCTAAATCTATATTCAAATCGCCTTCCTGTGTGCACGAGTGGTCTTCTACTGTATAGTTAAAATTGTATTTAATTTACCTTATTGTGTGTACGAATGGTATTATATGACATAGTTAAATCTATATTCAAATCGCCTTATTGTGTGAACGAATTGTCTTCTACCTTATAGTTAAAATTGTATTTAATTTACCTTATTGTGAATACGAATGGTATTCTAACACATAGTTAAATCAATATTCAAATCGCCTTACTGTGTGCACGAGTGGTCTTCTACCGTATAGTTAAAATTGTATTTAATTTACCTTATTGTGTGTACGAATGGTATTCTAACACATAGTTAAATCTATATTCAAATCGCCTAACTGTGTGCACGAGTGGTCTTCTACTGTATAGTTAAAATTGTATTTAATTTACCTTACTGTGTGTACGAATGGTCTTCCGATACATGGTTGAATCTATATTCAATTTACCTTACTGTGCGCACGAATGGTATTCTATGACATAGTTAAATCTAAATATTCAAATCGCCTTATTGTGAGCACAAATGGTATTCCAACACATAGTTGAATCTATATCCAATTTACTTTACTGTGTGCACGAATTGTCTTCTACTGTATAGTTAAATCTATGTTTAATTTAACTTATTGTGAGCACGAATGTATTCTAACATACTTGAATCTATATCCAATTTACCTTTTTGTATGTACAAATGGTATTCTAACACAGTTAAAGCTATATTCAAATCGCCTTACTGTGTGCACGAATTGTCGTCCACTGTATTGTTAAATCTATACTTAATTCACCTTATTGTGCGCACGAATGGTCTTCCAACACATAGTTGATCTATATCCAATTTACCTTACTGTGTGCACGAATGGTATTCTATGACATAGTCAAATCTATATTCAAATCGCTTTATTGTGTGAAAGGAATTGACTTCTACCATATAGTTAAATCTATATTTAATTCACCTTATTGTGCGCACGAATGGTCTACCAACACATAGTTGAATCTATATTCAATTCACCTTACAGTGTGCACGAATTGTCTTCTACTGTACAAATTGTATTTAATTCACCTTACTGTGTGTACGAATGGTCTTCCAATACATAGTTGAATCTATATTCAATTTACCTTACTGTGTGCACGAATGGTATTCTAACACATAGTTAAAATTGTATTTAATTTACCTTATTGTGTGTTTGAATGGTATTCTAACACTTAGTTAAATCTATATTCAAATCGCCTTATTGTGTGCACGAGTGGTCTTCTACCGTATAGTTAAATCTATATCCAATTTACCTAACTGTGTGTACGAATGCTATTCTAACACATAGTTAAATCTATATTCAAATCGCCTTATTGTGTGCATGAGTGGTCTTCTACCATATAGTTAAAATTGTATTTAATTTACCTTATTGTGTGTACGAATGGTATTCTAACACATAGTTAAATCTAAATTCAAATCGCCTTACTGTGTGCACGAGTGGTCTTCTACAGTATAGTTAAAATTGTATTTAATTTACCTTACTGTGTGTACGAAAGGTCTTCCAACACATAGTTGAATCTATATTCAATTTACCTTACTGTGTGCACGAATGCTATTCTATGACATAGTTAAATCTATATATTCAAATCGCCTTATTGTGTGCACAAATGGTATTCTATCGTATAGTTAAAATTGTATTTAATTTACCTTATTGTCCGCACAAATGGTATTCTAACACATAGTTGAATCTATATCGAATTTACCTTATTGTGTGAAACGAATGGTATTCTAACACATAAATAAATCTATATTCAAATCGCCTTACTGTGTGCACGAATTGTCTTCTACCGTATAGTTAAATCTATACTTAATTCACCTTATTGTGCGCACGAATGGTCTTTCAACACACAGTTGAATCTATATTCAATTCACCTTACTGTGTGCACGAATTGTCTTCTACCGTATAGTTAAATCTATACTTAATTCACCTTATTGTGCGCACAAATGGTATTCTAACACATGGTTAAATCTATATTCAAATCACCTTACTGTGTGCACGAGTTGTCATCTACCATATAGTTAAAATTGTATTTAATTTACCTTATTGTGCATACGAATTGTATTCTAACACATAGTTAAATCTATATTCAATTCACCTTACTATGTGCACGAATTGTCTTCTACCGTATAGATAAATCTATATTCAATTCACCTTACTGTGTGCACAAATTGTTTTCTATCCTGTAGTTAAATCTATATCCAATTTACCTAACTGTGTGTACGAATGGTATTCTAACACATAGTTAAATCTATATTCAAATCGCCTTATTGTGTGCACGAGTGGTGTTCTGCCATATAGTTAAAATTGTATTTAATTTACCTTATTGTGTGTACGAATGGTCTTCCAACACATAGCTAATTTATATATTCAATTCACCTTACTGTGTGCACGAATGGTATTTCAACACATAGTTGAATCTATATCCAATTTCCTTTACTGTGTGCACACATTGTCTTCTACCGCATCGTTAAATCTATATTTAATTTACCTTATTGTGCGCACGAATGGTATTCTAACATATGTGAATCTGTATCCAATTAACCTTATTGTGTGTACGAATGGTATTCTAACACATAGTTAAATCTAAATTCAAGTCGCCTTATTGTGTGCACGAGTGGTCTTCTACCGTATAGTTAAAATTGTATTTAATTTACCTTATTGTGTGTACGAATGGTATTCTAACACATAGTTAAATCTATATTCAAATCGCCTTACTGTGTGCACGAGTGGTCTTCTGCCGTATAGTTAAAATTGTATTCAATTTACCTTATTGTGTGTACGAATGGTATTCTAACACATAGATAATCTATATTCAAATCGCATTACTCTGTGCACGAGTGGTCTTCTACCGTATAGTTAAAATTGTATTAAATTTACCTTATTGTGTGTACGAATGGTATTCTATGACATAGTTAAATCTATATTCAAATCGCCTTATTGTGTGAACGAATTGTCTTCTACCGTATAGTTAAAATTGTATTTAATTTACCTTATTGTGTGTACGAATGGTATTCTAACACATAGTTAAATCAATATTCAAATCGCCTTACTGTGTGCACGAGTGGTCTTCTACCGTATAGTTAAAATTGTATTTAATTTACCTTATTGTGTGTACGAATGGTATTCTAACACATAGTTAAATCTATATTCAAATCGCCTTACTGTGTGCACGAGTGGTCTTCTACTGTATAGTTAAAATTGTATTTAATTTACCTTACTGTGTGTACGAATGGTCTTCCAATACATAGTTGAAACTATATTCAATTTACCTTACTGTGCGTACGAATGGTATTCTATGACATAGTTAAATCTAAATATTCAAATCGCCTTATTGTGTGCACAAATGGTATTCCAACACATAGTTGAATCTATATCCAATTTACTTTACTGTGTGCACGAATTGTCTTCTACCGTATAGTTAAATCTATGTTTAATTTAACTTATTGTGAGCACGAATGTATTCTAACATAGTTGAATCTATATCCAATTTACCTTATTGTGTGTACGAATGGTATTCTAACACAGTTAAATCTATATTCAAATCGCCTTACTGTGTGCACGAATTGTCTTCTACTGTATAGTTAAATCTATACTTAATTCACCTTATTGTGCGCACGAATGGTCTTCCAACACATAGTTGATCTATATCCAATTTACCTTACTGTGTGCACGAATGGTATTCTATGACATAGTTAAATCTATATATTCAAATCGCTTTATTGTGTGAAAGGAATTGTCTTCTACAGTATAGTTAAATCTATATTTAATTCACCTTACTGTGTGTACGAATGGTCTTCCAATACATAGTTGAATCTATATTCAATTTACCTTATTGTGTGTACGAATGGTATTCTAACACTTAGTTAAATCTATATTCAAATCGCCTTATAGTGTGCACGAGTGGTCTTCTACCATATAGTTAAATCTATATCCAATTTACCTAACTGTGTGTACGAATGCTATTCTTACACATAGTTAAATTTATATTCAAATCGCCTTATTGTGTGCGCGAGTGGTCTTCTACCGTATAGTTAAATCTATATCCAATTTACCTAACTGTGTGTACGAATGGTATTCTAACACATAGGTAAATCTATATTCAAATCGCCTTCTGCGTGCACGAGTGGTCTTCTACCGTATAGTTAAAATTGTATTTAATTTACCTTATTGTGTGTACGAATGGTATTCTAACACATAGTTAAATCTATATTCAAATCGCCTTACTGTGTGCACGAGTGGTCTTCTACCATATAGTTAAAATTGTATTTAATTTACCTTATTGTGTGTATGAATGGTATTCTATGACATAGTTAAATCTATATTCAAATCGCCTTATTGTGTGAACGAATTGTCTTCTACCGTATCGTTAGAATTGTATTTAATTTACTTTATTGTGTGTACGAATGGTATTCTAACACATAGTTAAATCTATATTCAAATCGCCTTACTGTGTGCACGAGTGGTCTTCTACTGTATAGTTAAAATTGTATTTAATTTACCTTACTGTGTGTCCGAATGGTCTTCCAATACATGGTTGAATCTATATTCAATTTACCTTACTGTGCGCACGAATGGTATTCTATGACATAGTTAAATCTAAATATTCAAATCGCCTTATTGTGTGCACAAATGGTATTCTACCGTATAGTTAAAATTGTATTTAATTTACCTTGCTGTGTGCACGAATGGTATTCCAACACATAGTTGAATCTATATCCAATTTACTTTACTGTGTGCATGAATTGTCTTCTACCGTATAGTTAAATCTATGTTTAATTTAACTTACTGTGCGCACGAATGTATTCTAACATAGTTGAATCTATATCCAATTTACCTTTTTGTGTGTACGAATGGTATTCTAACACAGTTAAATCTATATTCAAATCGCCTTACTGTGTGCACGAATTGTCTTCAACTGTATAGTTAAATCTATACTTAATTCACCTTATTGTGCACACGAATGGTCTTCCAACACATAGTTGATCTATATCCAATTTATCTTACTGTGTGCACGAATGGTATTCTATGACATAGTTAAAGCAATATATTCAAATCGCCTTATTGTGTGCACAAATGGTATTCTACCGTATAGTTAAAATTGTATTTAATTTACCTTATTCTGCGCACGAATGGTATTCTTACACATAGTTGAATCTATATCGACTTTACCTTATTGTGTGCAACGAATGGTATTCTAACACATAGTTAAATCTATATTCAAATCGCCTTACTGTGTGCACGAATTGTCTTCTACCGTATAGTTAAATCTATACTTAATTCACCTTATTGTGCGCACGAATGGTCTTCCAACACACAGTTGAATCTATATTCAATTCACCTTACTGTGTACACGAATTGTCTTCTACCGTATAGTTAAATCTATACTTAATTCACCTTATTGTGCTCACGAATGATATTCTAACACATGGTTAAATCTATATTCAAATCACCTTACTGTGTGCACGAGTGGTCATCTACCATATAGTTAAAATTGTATTTAATTTACCTTATTGTGCATACGAATTGTATTCTAACACATAGTTAAATCTATATTCAAATCGCCTTACTGTGTGCACGAGTGGTCTTCTACCGTATAGTTAAAATTGTATTTAATTTACCTTATTGTGTGCACGAATGGTATTCTAACACATAGTTAAATCTATATTCAATTCACCTCACTATGTGCACGAATTGTCTTCTACCGTATAGTTAAATCTATATTCAATTCACCTTACTGTGTGCACAAATTGTTTTCTATCCTATAGTTAAATCTATATCCAATTTACCTAACTGTGTGTACGAATGGTATTCTAACACATAGTTAAATCTATATTGAAATCGCCTTATTATGTGCACGAGTGGTGTTCTGCCATACAGTTAAAATTGTATTTAATTTACCTTATTGTGTGTACGAATGGTCTTCCAACACATAGTTAATCTATATATTCAATTCACCTTACTGTGTGCACGAATGGTATTTCAACACATAGTTGAATCTATATCCAATTTACTTTACTGTGTGCACGCATTTTCTTCTACCGCATAGTTAAATCTATATTTAATTTACCTTATTGTGCGCACGAATGGTATTCTAACATAGTTGAATCTATATCCAATTAACCTTAATGTGTGTACGAATGGTATTCTAACACATAGTTAAATCTATATTCAAGTCGCCTTACTGTGTGCACGAATTGTCTTCTACCGTATAGTTAAATCTATACTTAATTCAACTTATTGTGCGCACGAATGGTCTACCAACACATAGTTGAATCTATATCCAATTTACCTAACTGTGTGCACGAATGGTATTCTATGACTTATTTAAATCTATATATTCAAATCGCTTTATTGTGTGCACGAATTGTCTTCTACCGTATAATTAAATCTATATTTAATTCACTTTATTGTGCGCACGAATGGTCTACCAACACATAGTTAAATCTATATTCAAATCGCCTTATTGTGTGAACGAATTGTCTTCTACCGTATAGTTAAATCTATATTCAATTCACCTTACTGTGTGCACGAATTGTCTTCTACCGTATAGTTAAATCTATATTCAATTCACCTTACAGTGTGCACGAATTGTCTTCTACCGTATAGTTAAAATTGTATTTATTTTACCTTATTGTGTGTACGAATGGTCTTCCAACACATAGTTGAATCTATATTCAATTCACCTTACAGTGTGCACGAATTGTCTTCTACCGTATAGTTAAAATTGTATTTAATTTACCTTACTGTGTGTACGAATGGTCTTCCAACACATAGTTGAATCTATACTTAGTTTATCTTATTTTGTGCATGAACGGCTTTATAACACATAGATAAATTTATATTCAAATTACCTTACTGTTTGCAAGAATAGTCTTCTGTCACATAATTAATACTGGACATCACTAAAACACAACGTGCTGATGGTATTGCCGCTGAAATTCGCGATGAATTAATGACAGTTTGCTCGCAACTTTTACAAAAAGCAATTGACACAATATTACTTAGGACAACTCTCTGTCATTCTGGAAGGATTATCACGTCTTGGCGACACTGATCGCCACCATTTAGATTACGTCATCACTTCAGATGAACTCACTTGGACAGTTAATGTGCTTGCCACGGGAAGAAGAACATACATTATTTATGAATTCTACCAGATATTTTGGATAATATTGGTAATGATTCGCGTGTTGTTGTCAGTTCGATAAATGAAGGGGCTTCTGACCAACATAAGGTCAGTGTGCATATATTCCTCATATTGAAAGAATTTGTGTAGAGTTTTAACTGCTTATGTAAATACCTCGCACTGTATTGATGGTGGTAAGTAAGTTTGGTAGTGATGCAAACGACGGAATAATACAACATTGGCGTGTGGTCGATTACCAGATTAGATTGCAGACGAAATTACAGTACTATTCGACCAGTCTTTAAAATTATTTGTAGAGTAACGCCTACAACATATTCGGCGTTTCCACATTGGCTATGCAAATTAATATTATTAGTTCGCATCAAAAATAACCAAAAAAAGTTCATTGTTTTCATATTAACCTTCGACGAAGAGCTTTTAACAGATCGTACAAAACGTATCTAAAGAACATTATTTGTTTTATGAGGTGTTTATGGAATTAGAAAAATCATAGAAAGACCATTACTTAGTAAAGAGAGATATAACAACATTTTCACAGCTTGGGTCGATACAGCTTACTTATGAAATTCATACTGGTATCAATTAAAACTCTCGTCTAAACACGTCTCACGCTCACAATTAAATTATTAAATCTAAAACGCTAAAGTTAACGGTAAATTCAAGTTAAAGATAATTCAACTCGCCAACATGGCATTTATTATCGACTTGTAAATAACTAAATATATTACTGAAATGAATCGATCTTCATACAATTAATAATCTACCAATTTAACAAACGCAAAACACTTAACGAACATTTTGTTTACTGATAATATTTCTACTGAAAATCAGAATTCATGTTTATTTTTTGAAGATATTAACTCACTGGTTACACTAGTACTATTATCATAACTAAATGCGAAGTACCTTGCAAACTCGTAACACTTTTGCCAATGCTTGACCGTGTGTGTGGTAGTAAATTATGAGCGAAATTAAGGTAGATTGCAGGGTCGTGGGCACTTAGGAGTGAATTTTTTGTTTTGCTTTTTATTATCCAAACAGTCTTGGCTATAGACTGTTAACATTTTGTAGAATTGTGAATAGTGGAACATACTCAAACAACAGGTGTAGACATTCTCTCTTTTGAATGCTTAGCAAGATTTAGCAAGGCTGTACATAAATAATAAAAGAAAAACATGGTGAAAAAAAGAAATGACAGGATCTCCATATTATGCACTATATTTAACTTTTAACAAAATGATAATACATTCAAATTTGGAACAGTTACAGCCATTTTAATTACGAGCATTAGCAAACTACTTACTGAGTGAATTGTTATGCAAATTAGCAATTATCTCAGCTTCTTTTTTGTGCACATCCCAGAACTTTAAAAGAATAACCCCTAGACGTTTTGACCTCTTGTTTTGAAATTTGCACAAATGATTGACAATGTGTTTATCTTCAAAACGCAGTTGGGGCAGTGTTTTTGGTTGAACAGTGTTACAACAATCGTACAGACAACTAGCCTGGGTGTTAATTTTTGCATAAACTTGAAGTAGTGAAATTTGAGCAGCTGCCCTGCAAAATTGACAACTGGTAGACAGTTTACAAGACGGCGATTTCTTCATAGTAAACAGATGTACCCATAAACCAATTTTGACAGGAAACAGAAGCATGGTTTAGAAGCTAAATTTTAAATCACTTTTGACCAAAAAAGCACATTTTGTGCATAATTCAAACTACAGTGTCCATAAAAATACTAACTAAATTTTAAAATTCATACAATAAGCTTTCCGAAAATATATAGTTTTGTCGACAAGGGAGGTCATCTTGGTTTCCTAATTAACTAATTGAAATACCTGTCAGGTAAACTGCATCTCTATCTTAAGTCGCATCCCGAATTTAGGAATTGTCAATTTCACAGTGAAGAAACGTGGTGTATTTTAAAAAGCCCAAAGCACGAAAATTCGAGTTTATGATTGAATTTTTCGTCTTCAAATTCGTTTTTTTCATTTGCTCGTTATTGTCGCTCGGGTTGATGCTTTCATTTTCACTCTCTGAATTAGCATTGTCTGAATGATTTATGAAGCGACAAACTTGCTTTGCATTGTTGGAGAACACATTACAGATCATTTATGCGAGCAGAAATTTATCTTGATCACTCTCTGTAAAATCGCTACATTTTAGAACACCTTCCACTCTTGGAAATTTCCTACGAGATATGCAATTGGGTTGATATAAAAATGCCTCTGTCTTGTATTGAAGCGTACAATTTATACCCTGTAATTATAACAGCACTATTCAAGTATGCCTAACAAATTAGGATTGTTAAAGTAAGATTTAAAGTTCAAATGGTCGCTGAATATAGTGAATGGTTAGGCAGCAAGATAAAACTTACATTTTTGTGTTTTTATGGTTCCAATTAACCAATACCACCAAGCGCGAAATGTTGTCCTTAATTTTTTCAAGAACGAAACCAACATACTTGGCACCAGCATCGATCGGTATTCCTGTTGTACTGTTTTTCTGCAGTATCTCAAGGTTTGTCGAAGTTTTTCAATAGATGTCAAATGGCGGTGTTGTCGACAGTTTTCTTTGTGTTAACGCTTCATAGCTTTTGTGGACAATGTGCTTAAAATCACAGAGAATAAAAATAAAATTATCTTGCTTATGTTTTGTCGCATTTGTGGCGATTATTTAAGTGAGAAAAAATGAACAGTGATTCAAATCCCCCCAAACAAAATGGCATGCATCTGACCAAAGGTAAAGCCGCTTCGTAAGTCCGTTTTTTAGTGGTGGAGTGGAGATATAATCAACTCTTTTATCTTCTCTATTTAACATCCAGTAAAACTTATAACATTAAGAAGAAGTGTGCAGTATATGTTGTCACAGAATATTATGCAGTGTCGCCAGCTAAGTTGGCAACCCAACTTTTAAATTTACTAAATTCTCAACTTATGCAGGGTCGCCACCAACCCAAGTTCTCAACGTATGCAACCCCCATAAAATTGCTTGTTTATATATACTCATTAGCATACATTTGAATATATTTTTTGCACCCTATATTTTCCCAACCAAGTGATTAACTGCGCATGTTTCAATATTTCTGAACACGAACTGGTTATTGAGAACAAATATGGATAAACGTAAGAACGAAGCATATTATCCTATTTCATTTTTCCATAGCTTGCTAACTTGAATACACATCTCACTCGAACACAGCCTAGCTCAGACTAGGATTTTACTCTGGCCTAGAAGTTGATTGCTTATCGTATGTGATGAGTTGTTCAATATAAGCTGGGAGAGGGAATCACAAAAATGAAGAAACAAACTGCCCTGAAATGAAGCTTGAATCAATGTACAGGGTAAAATACAGAAAACAAAACTCGAAAAATAACACACACGATAAGAAAAGAAAAACAACATTACAGCAATATCATCGTGAAAAAAAAATCTAGCTCGAAACTAGGTGAAGGAAAAATAAATAAAACTAACGAGCCAATCAGCATCGGTTTCGATTTCGGTTTCAACTTGTCTTATTATTTAGGTTCAAGCCGTATTCAAGATGGCTGCCCCATGTCGGCAAATTAATTTAATTTCTTATCACACTAGCGCCAGCTCACTGTGGGCGCATGATGTGAAGGCGTGAAATACGATCGCTTTAAATGGTATGACGTATATTGGAATGCAACGGCGAACATGGGAATAACATGGCGCATTGCGAGATCTGTATGTTGTACAATTGATCTAGTGTATGTTGTACAAATCCTATTAATTAACATTTAACTGCCAATAAAACTAATAGTATATATAAGATAACACTAAACATGGACTATAATTGACACACTCCGATAATTGGGCATATGCTAAATAATACTGTTAGTTGAATATTCTGGGTACCAACAAGATGGTCGTCAAAATATCATATAATGAAATGAATTTAGCCATGTAGTTGTTAAAGATTTTCATTTGTATGCAAGTCGTTCATCGGTAATAGACTGCCATCCGGCTAGTAAAGTTTGCCAGGCAGTACAGATTGTCATCCTGGCAGTAAATACTGTCATTCTGACAGTAAAGATTGTCATTCGGTTAGTAAATGCTGTCATTCGGCCAGTGAAATTTTTCATTCGGTCAGTAAAAGTTGTGAGTGGTGTGGTAAATGCTGACATTCGGTCGGTAAAGGTAGTCATCCGGTTAGTTAATGATGTTTTACGGCCATCCGGCTAGTAAAGTTTGTCAATCAGTCATTAGATGCTCTCATTTAGTCAGTAAAGATTGTCATTCGGTCAGTAACAATTCTCATTCGGTCAGTACATGCTGTCATTCTGACAGTAAAGATTCTCATCCAGTCAGTAAATGCTGTCGATCATTCCCTGGTGTTCACCTAATACGTCGACAAACATTCACAAAGATGATAAATCCTGGCATTCTGCTTGTGTTGGTGTTTAGTTTAGCACTGGTTGACGTGGCAGCGAACTGGTTTAACTGTCCATCGCCAAATCTACACGAAATAAGGTTAATGATCTTATTGAAGTATCAAGTAGGAGTTATTTCGCTGATAAGATCGCGGATTGTAATGGTGACCAAAAGAAACTGTTTTCCATCGTAAATGGTCTTCTAGGCTCGACAAATAATTTGAATTCGTTGCCGATTCACGATAACAAAATAAATTTAGCGAATTTGTTTAGCATGTTTTTCGTGGACAAGATTAAGAAATTCAATCAAGGAGTAAATATAAATTTATTGAATGGAAACCGTTTTAACGAACTGCACAAGTGCTCTGGTGATGCAATGGAATGTTTTGAATCAGCCACGGAGGATGAAATGATTAAAATTATAAAAAAATCGTCGTCGGCTTCGTGTGATTTGGACTGCTGAGAAAATGAAATGTGCGCTGATTAAACCTCTGCTCAAGAAAGCATCGTTGGATTCAAATATACTGAAAAAGTATCGACCGATTTCTAATTTGTCTTTTATATCTAAAGTCCTTGAACGTGTCGTTGCATCCAGAGTGAAACAACATTTAGACAATTATTCGTTGTATGAAGAGTTTCAATCAGCGTATCGGGCCGCACATAGCACTGAAACGAGTGGGGTCGCTAATGATGTACTATGCAGTATTGATAATTCAGTTGCTCTCGTACTTTTGGATCTTTCAGCCGCTTTTGATACTGTGAATCATAGGATTCTCATCGATAGGTTGAGATCAAATTTTGGTTTGAATGGTCTCATTAAATGGTTTGAGTCGTATTTGAGTAACCCATTCAAAAAGTGAAAATTGGAAAAGTATTTTCTGATATGACGTCTATATTATAAACCGGTGTTCCACGGGGCTCCGTTTTAGGGCCATTATTGTTCTCAATGTACATGCGTCCATTGGACGAGTTATTGCGATGTCACGGCGTAAAATATCATTTTTACGCCGATGACACACAGATTTATTTATCGGTTTCTGAAGATGATCAAATTCGCACCCGGGTGATACTTCAAAACATGTATTCAAGATGTTAGCGATTGGACGTCTTGTAATTTCCTACTTTTGAATGTGTCGAAAACTGAATTTGTGTCCATGTCGTCTGGAAGTTTCTCACAAGACTCGAGTTCTTTGTCTAGTATCGCATTTAGTGAAGAATTGGTTAGTGCTTCGTCAAGTTAGGTGTCTTGTTTGATTCGCATCTATCTATGGAAACACACATTTCTACTATTTGTAGATCTGGATATTCCCATCTAAAAAATATTAATCGTATTCGCAAATCATTATCCCAATCTGATACTGGCAAGTTGGTTGATGCTTTCATATCTTCTCGTTCAGACAGCTGTAATTCATTATTGTCTGGTCTCCCTGTAACTAAGATAAAACATCTTATTAGTGTACAAAATTCAGCAGCACGTGCTCGAAAATATGACCACATTACAGACATTTTTATTAAACTTCATTGGTTACCAGTTGTACAAAGAATCAATTTCAAATTACTTTTACTAGTGTATAAATCTTTGTATGGTTTTGCCCCAAATTATCTATGTGAATTAATCGAATTTTATGTACCGAGTCGTAGTTTAAGATCTGAATCGAAGTTTCTTATTAAAACTCGTCAGATGAGTAGTAAAAAGTCCAAGGTGTTATACAAAGACCGTGCTTTTGAAAATTTAGGTCCTAAACTTTTTAATGAATTACCTCTGTCTGTTCGTTCTAGTCCTTCAGTAGACATTTTTAAATCCAGACTGAAAACGCACTTATTTCAATGTGCTTTTAATATTTGACTGATTGTTTATTGTATCAGCGCCTTTGATCTTCATATGTTGGAATTGTTGCGCTTAATTAAATAAAGTTATTATTTATTCAGTAAAGGTTATCATCCTGTCAATAAATACTGTGTTTCGGCAAGTAAAGGTTGTCGTTCGGTCACTAAATTCTGTCGGCCTGTAGAGTTTGTTATTCGGTGAGTAAAGTTTGTGTTTTGCTCAGTAAATGCTGTCATTCCATAATTAAAAGCAGTCATCCGGTCAGTAAATTCTGTCATTTGGCCAGGAATGGTTGTGTTTTGATCAGCAAATGCTGTCATTCTGACATTAAAGTTTATCATTCGGTCAGAATATGCTGACATTCGGTCGGAAAATTTACCAACCAGCTAGTAAATGCTGTGTTTCGGCAAGTAAAGATTATCATCCGCTCAATAAATTCTTTATTTCGGCCAGTAGAGTTTGTGATTCGGTGCGTAAATGCTGTCATGCGGTCAGGAAAGATTGTGATTCGGTGCGTAAATGCTGTCATGTGGTCAGGAAAGGTTGTGATTTGGTCAGGAAATGTGTCATTCAGTCAGTATGGGTGTCATCTAGTCAATAAAGGTTATCATCCTGTCAATGAAGATTGTAATCCGGCCAGTCAATGTTGTCAGTCGGCCAGTCAATGTTGTCATCTGGTCGGACAGTTAATGTTGTTATTCTGTCAATAAAGGTATCATCCAATCAGTAAATGCTGTCAATCGTTCTGTAAAGGTTATCATCCGGTCAATAAATGCCGTCTTTCGGCCAGTAGAGTTTGTCATTCGGTGGGTAAATGCTGTCATTTGGTCAGTAAAAGTTGTGTTTTGCTCAGTAAATGCTGTCATTCGATCATTAAAAGTAGTCATTTCGTCAGTAAAGGTCGTGATTCGGTCAATATTGGTCGTCATCCGGTCAGTAAATGATGTCATTCGGCCAGTCGATTCAGTAATCTGGTCAGCAAATTCTGTCATTCGGTCAGTAAATGCGGTCAATAAATGCTGTGTTCCGGCCTGTAGTGTTTGTCATTCTGTGAGTAAATGCCGTCATTTGGTCAGTAAAAGTAGTCATTTGGTCAGTAAAAGTGTCATTTGGCCGGGAATAGTTGTGTGATTCGGTCAATAAAGGTTGTCATCCGGGTATTTGATGTTGTTTTACTCTCAGTAAAGGTTGTCATTCAGTCAGTAAGGATTGTCATTCTCTCAGTCAGCGATATCAATCGTTCAGTAAAGGGTTATCATCCGGTCAATAAATGCTGTGTTACGGCCTGTCGAGTTTGTCATTCTGTGGGTAAATGCTGTCATTTGGTCAGTACATGTGTCATCTGGACGGGAATGGTTGTGATTTGGTTAGTCAATGCTGTCATTTGATCAGTAAAAGTAGTCATTCAGTTGGTAAATGCTGTCTTTTGTTCAGAAAATTTGTCATCAAGCCAGTGAATGCTGTTAATCGTTCAGTAAAGGTTGTCATTCGGTCAGTAAATGATGTGTTTTTGTCTGTTGAGTTTGTCAGTCGGTGGGTAAATGATGTCATTCGGCCAGTAAATGCTGTAAGCCGTTCAGTAAATACTGTCATTCGGCCAGTAAATGCTGTAAGCCGTTCAGTAAATACTGTCATTCGGCCAGTAAATGCTGTAAGCCGTTCAGTAAATACTGTCATTCGGCCAGTAAATGCTGAAAGCCGTTCAGTAAATACTGTCATTCGGCCAGTAAATGCTGAAAGCCGGTCAGTTAAGGTAGTGATTTGGTCAATAAAGATTGTGGATTCTGTCAATAATGGTGTCATCCAGTCAGTAAAGGTGTCGTTCAGTCAGTAAATATTGTCATTCGGTTAGTAATGGTTGCCATCTGATCGGTAGCTTCTGTCATTCGGTCAGTAAAGAATGTGATTCGCTTAGTAAATGCAGTCGTTTGGCCAGTAAAGATTGTCATTCGCCCAGTAATGTTTCATTTGGTCAGTAAAAGTTTTCATTCAATCAGTAAAGATTGTGTTTCGGTCAGTAAAGGTCGTCATTCGGTCAGTCAGTGCTGTCTTTCGGTTAGTGAAAGTTTTTATTTGGTCAGTAATGGTTGTCATTCGTTCAGTAAAGCTTGTATTTCGGTCAGTAAAGACTTCAAAGGCAAGGGCAATAGATAATTTCAATAAAACACCAAGTGAATATAATGTTCCCGTAACCTTCATAACATGAAAAAGAACAAGGAGAAATAATATTTCGAAATTCCAGCTAAATCCTACTATACAACATTTACCAATATGAATAGGCATTCAGTCACCAGTTCTTATACAAAAGAAGTACAATAATTATCATGTCTCACATATGTAGGTCAATGTGCACGCATTGACAGCTGACACCTGGCTGGGTAACATGACATCACTAAATTAACATATTCCAATTAAGACACAGAATAGCACTATTATCTCAGAATTGACATTGAGCAAAATCAACTAAAATGGTTTAACTGGTGCAAAACAAAATACAGGACTGATTTGAACGTTACCAGCTGTCATAGTACAAGGCCTGCCTATTGTAATTGAGAGGGCCACCCACAAAACTCACACTGGACAGAGGGTTCACTGCTAGAATGGAATAGACAAGACAATACTACTGGAAATAAAGTACACATACACCAACATATCAAGTTAAAGCTCATGGCTTTAATACCCAATTATAAAATAATTACAAGAAATAAAGCACAGAAAAATACAATGAATGAAGTCACTAAAATAGTGGATTGCCCAGGTGTGGGCATTGTTGATAACTCACAGTTGCAGGTTGTAGAGATGAATGACAGTCAATGGCTTCTGCAACACAAAAACTAAGAAATACAGGAGTCTTGCTTGAAGAGGAACGCTGTTATTCTGGAGGGCATCGCTGAAAGCAGGAGATCACAGAGCAGTTCATACAAGTCTAACAGAATGATGGTTGAAGCCTGTATCACTTGTCAGACAATTTCGCAGCAATAACACACAGTGTACTCAGTGAAAATGAAAGACCACAACTGTCCTCAGCCGAGCCTATTTATAGGCAAATTTCAGATACACCACCTGGGTTTCCACATGAGCCAATTAGAATGTGGTCATGCTAGAAGCTGTCTCACGTAGGCAAGTCAGTAGATCGTAAACATCTTTTGCTATGTAAATCACAAGCACACCTGGCAGATTCCAATTGACCTTTCAAAGTTGTAAACACCCCTTGTTACGTAAATGAAAAGCACACCTGGTAGATTCCAACTGTCCTTCCAGTTTTGAAAATTAGTATGACCTATCAATCTCCTTTATGAAAGTTATCACACGGCAATACACACTGTTTCTTCCCATGATTCCGTGCACACTTCTATTTGCAGGGTTTGAGGTAATATGACAAAAACATAGAATAAAGGATACTAAAACCGAAATGTATTAATCCGCGAAGATTCATAACAAAATGGAAAGAAATAAAAACCAGCCAGCTCGTGCTTGATATTGCAATCCAGTCAGCCCTCATTGTATCAAGCCGATATACAGCAAACCAATGCCCTATGATACACTTAGACATTATCGAAGGGGAAACTATTTGAATAACTGAACTCATTTCCTATAATTCATAGGCGTGACTCACATGATGAAAACAAAAGTACATGGCATGGTCACCGGTAAAACATGGAGGGCAGTATGCAACCGAATTTAAAATATTTATTAAAAACATACTGATGTACGGTGAGTGATTTACAGTATGAGAAGAATTTGGTGTAATGTAAAGCTAGCTGGATTTATGAAAGAGGTAACAAATTGAGATAGTGATAACTTGAGTATTGTTGTTATTGTTCTTTGTTGTTGTCTGGTCAATACGCTTCACTTGTCATGTAATGATCTCAATGCCGAAAGACGTTGTCGGTGTTTATAATCATTACGGGTGTACTTCTATGTCACACTCGGTGTAATATGACATCATTATATACCACAAAAATGCAACAAAAGTCCTATTGTATATAACACGTGGATACATACGTAGCATTTGTTTTGTACGCATGTACGCTTGCACGCATCTGGTGTGACTATATAACGTAATAATGTGTTAATGGGCATACATCATTACGTTAGAATATTACGATAGACGAGAAAATGCCTTTGAACTTGAGACTTTAATAAAATATATGCATTGGTACCTTATTATATATATATTGGTACCTTATATATATATATATATATTGGTATCTTATTATATATGTATTGGTACCTTATTATATATGTATTGGTACCTTATTATATATGTATTGGTACCTTATTATATATATTGGTATCTTATTATATATGTATTGGTACCTTATTATATATGTATTGGTACCTTATTATATATGTATTGGTATCTTATTATATGTGTATTGGTACCTTACTATATATGCATTGGTACATTATTATATATGCATGCAATCATACATTACGCAGTTACGTTGTTTATTTGTAGGGGGGATTATCACTTCATACATTAACAGGCTACATGAACTGTAGGAATTACATGTTTAGTGACTCGTTGTATTCCAGTCTATGACTCCCGAGAAGCCCGGAATTTTGCTGCTTCTCGACTTATGTGGTCGCCTGTAAAAATGGGTTTTAAATATATTAGTAAACGTGAATGTTTCTTTTCACATTTGTAATGTGCACGACTTCCATGTATTCGAATTATATGAGTACTACGTATATACAATGTACACACGCATGTCTTTTTTTAAAATACGTTATAAACAAACAATTGATAAACCCTCTATTTATCTCAAATTGATCATGATTTGGTTGGCCATGAGAGAGAAAGAACAAGTAGTGTTAAGCCACAATATATATAGTATATATGTCTAAAATCGCAGTATATAAGGCAAACCAATTCGTGACATATGCCACACCGCATTCAAATAAAGCACACGCACGCAATCAATAATACATGCTAGTCATATCAATTATTGGTTATTCCAATTTAATTTTAAAAATCAAAGCAACTAACGTTTCCAATAAATGCATTATTAATATTTGTGTAATCTAAGAAAAATCAGAAGATCAAGAGTGAACAATTCGTAACGGAGACCAACAAAAAATCGTTTTATTAATTTTACTCTTGTTACATATAAGCATTATAATATCAATAAAATACCGATAGTGTTATCTTCCAAAGGAACTAGTTTGCTGCTTGTGTGGAAGATACAAAAAAGCTAATTCTCTGTAGTTGCGTATTGTCTAACACTGCATATAATTTGAATGATGTGTACCATGCACTACTGTGTCTACAACGAATCAATGTGCAACAGCAAATAGTTGTGTGTGATAAGCTACCGCTTATTCCACTCTATATAATATTACCATTCTGTATTTTTTTAATTATACCAGAATCGAAACTCACATGATAAAGGTGGATCAAACGATCGGTGTTATAAACTCATGGCATGTTACTTTGATCACCTGAGAAAAAAATAAGCGCAATATTTTCTTCAGTTAATAATTCGTGGTGGTATGCGCGTTAACGTGAACTAATTAAATAGTTCAAATCATATATAAACGGCGCCCGTTACGTATGTCTTCCTCGTTTCCGATCTAGCTGCCGTCACAAATGTTAACAATTAATTCTACGCCCCATGTCGAATACATCTTAACTATTAATGTAATATTCAATTAATATACAGAATGCACGTCTCTATCGACTTAGTAAAAACGAGTAATTGCCACCAAAATGCAATGAATGTAAATCAAGCGTAACACAATTTAACGAACGGGGTTGTAGAAGCTATGTATCCCAGTGGGTTGTTCGACGCTTGACGTTTCAACTGCAATTTTATCCTACTTCGCTTGAGTTGTTTGAGTCACACCATCAAGAAATACGTTAAATGGTTAAGGTAAAATGTGAAACCTATAACAAGGTATTTTAATTTAATTAAATCTGAACTTTGTTACAGAAGTGCACACAAGAGTGATGTAGTCTATATGTAAAAATCTTCAATTTAGATTGTTGTTAATCGGCAAATGTATCAATACTTTCTCACATCCATAAGTGTATGTGGATATAAGAACGCAATTGAATGTCACAGAAACAAATATTGTTCAACAAACACGTCCTGATATATAATGTCATAGAGATTCAAACATATATCATGAAATAAGAAAAAAGCAATCTCAGCTCATGTCCTTTTATTTGAATACTTCTCATATCAATTATGCCTATAAACGTTCCGCGTGAATATGCTAAATAGATCTGACAAACACATTGAAGGTTTAGGGCAATATATATGTAACTAATACATATATCATCAAAGACATACTATTCAAACGTATTTGTAAATAAAAATCCATAATCACGGCACAAGTGTTAATTACTGGGCAAACAGCTATAGTGTGTGGGGTGTAACATCGTGTCTTTGGTCAAAAGATATAATGTGCAGACTCACGATAGAAATGTTTTGGACAATAGTTTTAACGTGCAGACTTACGATAGAAATGTTTTTGACAATAGTTTTAACGTGCAGATTTATGATAGACTAGGTATAGTATTGTGTCATAGAAAAATAAATAATACGTGCAAATATGGTGCAGTATTGTGACAATCTATATGTAGACTAGATATAGTGATATTTGATTCACGGGTAAAATAAAACAAAAAGCCTAGGCATGAAGGCAAGGTCAGTAGATCACGCCACACATTTTCAAGTCTATCCGAATGACGAGTTTTGTTCAGAACCGCTATGAGGTATTTGTATGTAGCGCCTTTTTGAAGTTTGTATAGTGGCAAATTCAGCTCACCTTAGAAATGTAGCTGAAAACTCAAACTGAATAAAGGTTGATTTATCAAGTTGTCTTCTAATTTTGTATTTACGATTGCTTTCCATTTACCAGGAGTACCATTATGCACAACATCCAAACTAAGGTCAAGTATGCGTCTGGAGTGTATATTGACTTTATTAACAACTAAAAAGCGCTGACAGCCAGGTGTTATTTTGAAAGCCAAACAGGTCGTGTACCCTCCAACCGCCCGCGGTGGCGAAGTGTTTTAAAAGAAATGGTCCATTCCGCACTGGATGAAAAATATGTGGGTTGTTAAACAATGATTCCGCAAGAATGTCGGTAACGTTTGAGTCATTAAAAATTCACTTCTTGGCAAGTGATTTCCAACAGCGTAGCAAGTCAGAGTAAATGCAGGAAGTTAATGAAATTCAGTAGAGTGTAGTGCATAATAAGTGTTTGCATACGACAGATTACCGGCTAGATTGAAAAAAAAAATAATCTGTAAATTTAATACACGATCATCATAATCGGAGTATAAATACCGTTGCACGTACTCAAGGTGCATAATGTCAATGCGAGATGGTAAGTGTGTGACATATTGCCCACCATTTTCTCTGTGCAAATACAAAGTTTCCGCCTGCACTCAGTGTCGGCCTTGCCAAAAAAAAAGTTTACAAAGAACCTTGAAGTGGGGAAACAATATTAGGGGACGGTGACAAACTATAAAAGCTATAAAAATACTGGGATAAAGCAAATTGTTTATTACCAGTGCACGCCCTCTGAAAGACATTGCAGGGGCAAAACGCCTAAAAAACGCCTAAAACTCAATTTTTTCAACTTTTTGCTTTAATTCAGTCCAGTGTTTGTCTATGACTGTCTTAGCCCGTACAGGTCCACTTAATACCCAGGAGAGAGCTGTTGATGTTTCGCCAGCTGACAACCCATATTCCCTCTGACTTTTGAAAGTTGATTTTGGAATTCAATGTACTCTCATATATTTCCAACCAAGTCTTGTTTGCGTGTAATGAATATTTATATGTCGTCAGCATATGCTGTCAGTTTGCTGTGTATTTCGTTACTCTGGTGGATTACAATACCTGTGATGTTTTATCCTGTCTGATTTTATGGAGTAACGGCTCTGTGGCAATGACATATAAGGTGTGGAGAGTGAGCATCCTTGACGAATGCCTCTACTAATGATATTCCAAAATGTTCGAAAAAAAATCCAGGAGTGTGCCCACAGGAAAAAAACTTTAACTGTTTTCGTAACTTCTTCAAAAGAAAAGGTTTCATCAAGGTTTTCACGATCTGTTTCACAGAGATCTGGCATCCCTTCAAGAATAGTAAGTTGTGGATTCTCATCTATGTTATCGCGTGTGTAATGGGATGCATAAAATTTCGAGTGATACTAAGTATCTCACAAGTGTCTTCATTTAGACGGCCATTTCCCTGCTGAATATAAGCTATCGCTTTCCTTATGTCTATTTAGTTTCTCAAGTTTGAAAAAGTATGAACTGGGGGCATCAGACTCATTAAGATATTTGTGACGGGTTCGAATGGCAAAAGCACGGGAAAGAGAAGCAATGTTTGCCACTGCTCCATTTTATTGATTTCATTTTCTAAGGCGCGCTTTTTCTCTTTATTTTATTTTCTCTACTATTGAAATGACAGTAGTCTTGTAACAACATTTCGGATTTTGTGCTTCCCAATGTCCTTCCGTGTTTGCACATGTTTGAAAGTATTACGTTCAGTTTGCCACTGGACCCATAATTCTGTAAGGACATTACTATTCAAACACCAGACTGGATTTTGCTTCATGTTGTCAGTCAGTTTGATGGCACTATAGAATAGTCTGAAATGCATTGTGTATTTCAATAGCATTCAGACAGCTGCGCATGTGCTTGTAGATGTAAAACCTACCAAACCGTACGAGAGTGTTGCCACGCTCACATGTGAAGATTGTGTTGCTGCCATGGTGATGACGCCATGCATAGATTAACTTGAACCTTTAAAGCACAAAGACTGGTGCGTACGACGTGTGCATGTCTGGCTCCCTACCGCCATTACGGTCAATGTCAGGTTTACAATTAAAATCACCACCAACAATAACAGGATAATCATTCAAATTTTTGCTGCTGAAAACAGTGAAAACGCTCACGTCCGTCTATGGGTGAATACACATTATATAGCATGCCCGTAAGAAGGATTTTGCTTGGAGTGGGGTGGTTGTTCGGGTCTTTTTACTCACTGAAGCACCAACGAACACCGGCGCCAGCTTTCTAGGGGGACTGAGAGCATGTTTCCTCAAGATAAATTTTGAAAATTAAACTTTCTTATACGGTATTTCCTGCGTTTTTGAGACGATTTCAAAAGAAAAATCAGAGACCATAACAAAATTGCTTCAGGAAATATTTTATAGGATGAAAACGAAAGGATGAGTATATCTGGTATATAATAATAATATTTATTAAACACTAAAACAATCTACAGTGAGTTGTTTTTTCGTCGTATAAAATAAAATAAAATAAAATAAAATAAAATAAAATAAAATAAAATAAAATAAAATAAAATAAAATAAAATAAAATAAAATAAAATAAAATAAAGCTAAACAATATTGCACACTATCACATAAAGCACAGTACAATACAATACACTAACTACTATTGCTATTGCTAAGTAGTGAAAAATCACATTAAAATCATAACTATGGTGGAAAGAATAGTTTTTATTTTGGTGGAGCTGCTCACATCTCAATCGCATTTGTACATGTTGTGCAGTTCGGATTCCTGTACAATTTTTCAGAATTTTTCTAGTTCATTTAACTTGCTATTTTTTTATAATTTCATTACAGTACTTGAATAATGCAATTCGATAAGGAAATGTACCTCATATTCAATTTTCTCTTTATCACAGTATTTCCATACTCTTTTATTCCTTAGAGTTTATGATCACAGATTCTGAACTGACATAAGGCTTGTCTCAGTTTAACACTACTCATTGTTATTAAATATTTTTCCATTTGCCAATTTCTTTTTTCCACCATTTGAACTGTTGTCATCAATTAGAGCTTCTTTCCATTTTATCATATAATTCTCTCTCAGCAAAGCAGGTATAATCTTGGTTTGGAGCTGTTTTTCCTTTTTATTTGTTGTTTGATTACTTTATAAAGAATTTTATCACTGATAATTTTGTCAAAAGTTTTTGTCCACCCAGTCTTTATTATTTTGACCTCAACACAGGTGATTTTTTATTAACTTGGGCGTCTCTGAAAGTTTTGATCTGAACCAGAATTTAATTATCTGTGTATTATTTTTTATGGCGAAAACCTAACATTACATGCTTAGTAGCATTATTTTTAACCCCCAGGAGTAATATGCAGAAAGAATAGTTACCATTTTCAATAATATCTCTATTTTTAGTGACTTTCTCTCTCCATACTTCACACACATAGCTAATGATGGAAGCTATCAATTTATCAAATAAATTTAAAGCTGTGGTAGAGGTTTGAAACAGAATTGAGTGTTTGTTTTAGTACGAATATTGCCTTCATTGCTTTTTCATCTTTTCATCTTTTTCATCTAACTGCCTTACCAGTTTTAACTTATTATTCTTAACCTATTACCTAACAGCCTAACACGTCTGACTCGTGCCATGTCAATTCGGATTCTGAACATAGGGCATTTACAATATCTAGGGGGGGGGCTGGTCGTCAGACTATCTGGACCATTTTTTCAAGCCCCACGTAGGAACAGGGAACTTGCACTGCCACGCTGTTTACATTATTACAACATCCTTTAATAACCTCAATCAACTGTTGTTTTACACAGTTTGACCATGGGCGGCCCCCCTATTTTTACCAACCAACAGGGCTTCACGCCATGGGCGCTCACAAACTTGGCTTTCGGCCAACTTACCCCCCCCCCCCATTCAAGAATCCTAGATCTGCCCCTGTTGACACATCACAGTGAAAAGACTTTACAATACTTATGGTTATTTTAGACATGACCACTTTATAAATTATCCATTCCTTCTCCGAATGTTTTACTGGCTTTGATACCGCATTCAATTTGTATCCGACCGAAAACTGGATGCTTTGCAATGTTTTCCCTCTTAGAAATGGGTGAAACTACATCATGTCCCGCGGCTGGCCTTATATGACATTAGGGAAATGTGTCGGCGCTTGATCTGCGTCATTCACAAGACGTGAAGTCAGACTTTACTATAGCAACAGCCAGGCGTCACTTTTTTTTACTGGCGTGTCATGGCGTGATAGTTGTTTTAACGCGTGCCGCGCTTCACCCGAGTTTTTACCAGAATAGCGGACTCGGGAAGATCTTTACCAGTATAATACGGACTCTTTACCAGTATAATGCGGATGGATATGGCAAATTAGATCAATGCAGTATTTTGCTGTTATCTCTACCACTACTGTGTCGATTTTCTGCATTTATCTAATTTGCATATTTTTGGGAGGGTGTGGTCATTACTGCCAAAACCATATCTACTCGTTCCAAGGTGTGATCCTACCACATATGAACTAAATTGGTCCAATGGTTGCTGGGATAAGAGCAAATAATTACATTGATCTAATTTGCATATTTTGGAGGGCGTGGTCATTACTGTCAGAAGCACATCTTCTCGTGCCAAGATGTAATCCTACCAAATATGAACATAATCGGCTCAAAGGTTGCTGAGATCAAATGAAATAACTGGATTTAGCTATTTTGCATATTTTGGGGCTGGATGTGATCATATTAATAATAACCTAAAATATGACTTCCGATGATAAAGAAGCTATTTTGAAATTGGATTCTGAGGAGTTGGTTCTGAGGTTCTGAAAAGTTGGTTCTGAGGTTCTGAAAAGTTGGTTCTGAGGCTCTGAGTTCTGAAAAGTATACACTACCGCGACAGTAAATTGTAAAAATGGCGTCTTTGTCAGTTAATTTATTAATGATTTCTGTACTATTTTTGTTAGTTCCCGTTTGATTGTCTCTCGTTTCATTTAGTTTGTCCCGATTCACCGGCGATTTAGATCGAGTACGTTTCTTATTTGCATTATTTGTTCTCACAGCGAACAGCTAGGTTTCTGTACACCTCAGGTTTGGGTGTGGTCAAGGTCTTTGTTGGAACGGACGCCGCCATATTGGTTGCCGTTCACCGTGCCACACGCTAGTATAGTATAGCCAACGGATAATAAATATAACGTTTATAAATATTGTGTGTAGACTGGTTATAGCATCGTATCCATACACTATTTGTCTGAGCAGCATTTTATAAGTCCAACCTTTACGAAAAGCAACTTTAGAATGAGGTATTTTAAATGCGTCTCTTTAAAAGTGTAAAGAACGTGCAATCGGGTTGTAATAAATTTCGTACTGGCGCTAACGTGAACGTTCCCCCGTGCACATTTAATTATTATAATAGTGTAAGTTGTATAAATATCACCGAAATCATATGCTCCAATTACTTTATTTTGAAGATAAAAGTCAACATTAACAACAGATCAAATGTACAAAACGGTGTCTACTTTGTGTAATACTGCAAGTTTCAACCATAGGTACATTTATGCTTATTTTTATTCGCATTATAAATGTATTCTTCATAAATATGTAGCCTCATTAAACTGTTGACGAGATATAACTGCTCATACTGTTTAACCCATATACTGTTTCCTTGATATTGTTCCTTAACAATTCCAAAATCGATAATCGATATTTGTGTAATGAACGACCATTAACATGAATAATATATTTAAAATAAATGTGCCACTCGGTGTGTTAATGAAATGTCGGAAAGACGAGTGGTAGTGTCGAATGGTTACTATAACAACTGAAAATATTAACAGTATGGAAGGAGATTTAAACACTAAACGACGGAGACATGCACCAACATGTAATCTTTTAGATTGGGAAAACTAACGACGTACATGGGATTACTGCTCACAGGCACCTGGAACACTAAATGATATGATATGTGGTAGTAACAATTAGGATTATCAATATTAGTTTGTGGATGTTTCTTTAGTATATTGGCAAGATATATTTTGAAAACCCACGACTGTTTGGATAAGTTGTCATACTAGTTTACATGTATGTCAGCTAAAAACAATGACACTAAAACTGAAATCGATGGAGGTTAGACTGCGGAGCCGTTGTGTGTAAAATTTCTCATACTCATTCATCACTAATGCCGATATATCCAGAAGAAGGGCGTGCATGTCTTATCCAATATGGATGACATTTACAAAGTATAAAAATCATTAGAAATGTTGAACAAATATCCCCAGGTGACTCGCCAGGTGACCTGGTGCCATCACCACTGAATATGACAAAAAATTCAGTGGTGTATTCATTTACTGTATCATCATTTGAAAATAATCATTTATTTTTTTCTTCAAATCGCAATGACACTAGGCACAGGAAAATAAAAATATAGCAAATATGCTATTCCTTTAAATTGACATTATAAATGAGAGGGGGGGTAATATGACCTCATTCCACCTTTGAGTAAGAAGTTATTTGAACAAACGATACGGTACGGTACCACGTGGCGAGGCGATACATCCCAGGACAACTACTTGCCGTAAGAGGGCGCTAGGACATACTAATATTTAATGCGTGTTAATATTCTTCTTTGACCGCGTCATCTTCTGCAGAGTTGAACATATTGTCTATATCATTCAGTGCCATTCGTGTTCTGTAATCGCTGTTCAGCTGTTTTAATAACAAACTCAGGGTAGCGGGTAACTGCAAAATAAAAAAAAATATAAGTCATCATTACATGGCAGCATTATAAAAGGTAATAGAGTGATATTTTTTCAAAACTCATAAAAGGTTCTTTATTATTATTGATATATAGTCAGCATAAGACATGTACATGTACATATTAAATATTTTAAAACATCACAGAAGTCAATAACTGTGTGTTCAAATTTCGCGTTGAATACGTAACATTCAACATATTTTCACAATTTAACACGAATCACACGTTGATACATTCTCTTTATATACATAATGCAAAAAATCGAACACACATAAATGAGGCGAGCACATATTTAACATAGGCATACACCTCTTTACGAGGTTGTACGCTACTGGGAATGAGGGGTTAGTGAAATATTGTTTAGTGAGCAAAATATTAATGTCATAAATAATTCAATCTTTGAAACAGCAGAAACTAACACATAATAACGATAATCAAATTTGAGTTTAAAGATCGAAAGTACTTGCGTAATTTCAGGTTTACTCTAGTTATAAAATAAAACGTCCTTTAAAGCGATAAAAACGCTCGTTACTTATTGCAAATTTGCGCAATTTGGGCCCAGTTTTTTTCTTACAAGTTTTCTGAGTTTCATTTATCATTATTTAGTAACAGGTCCATGGCACGATTTAAAGGGCGGCAGTCGTCGCGCCGAGTCGTGTTCGATATGGGACTCATAGCGACGTATACAGCGCGTGTAAAATATATTGTTTATTTACTTGAAATTCGAACACGCGCTGCGCGACGACCACCGCGCTTTAATATTTCTGTAAAATACGTGCCAATCGACGACTGACTTTGAAACGTTCGAAGTTTCGAACAAACTACCGACACACCTTGCGCGATATGCTTCAGATCGGTGCAGAAGACGACGACCTGCAGCGTCAATGGGAGTTACACGGCATTAATAATGACGTTACACGTTATTACAACTGGCATGTTATGAAGGGATACACGCTATTGAGAATGACACTTTATGGGCCGTTGCCCACTAATAGGAATGTCATGTTATGAGGGATTACAAGCTATGAAGTTTGACATGTTTAAGGGGTTACACGCTATAAAGAATGACATGTAAGGATTGGTTATACATTATACGGAATGACAAATTATGCGGGTTTACAAACTGAAAATATTGGTATGTTATGAGGCTTTCAAACTTTTAAGAATAACAAGTTGTGCGTAACTACATGCTGTTGACATGTTATGAGGGATGCACACTTTTAGAATTTACATGTTACGAAGGTTTACTCACTATTGCGAATGACATGTTATGAGGGTTTACACACTATTACGAATGACATGTTATGTGAGTTTACTCACTATTACGAATGACATGTTATGAGTGTTTACTCACTATTAAGAATGACATGTTATGAGGGGTTACAAACTATTACGAATGATATGTTATGAGGGTTTACACACTATTACGAATGACATGTTATGTGAGTTTACTCACTATTACGAATGACATGTTATGAGTGTTTACTCACTATTACGAATGACATGTTATGAGGGGTTACAAACTATTACGAATGACATGTTATGAGGGTTTACACACTATTACGAATGACATGTTATGTGAGTTTACTCACTATTACGAATGACATGTTATGAGTGTTTACTCACTATTACGAATGACATGTTATGAGGGGTTACAAAATATTACAAATGACATGTTATGAGGGGTTACTAACTATTACGAATGACATGTTATGAGGGGTTACTAACTGTTAAGAATGACATGTTATAAGGGTTTACTCACTATTACGAATGACATGTTATGAGGGGTTACAAACTATTACGAATTACATGATATGTAAGTCTACTCACTATTACGAATGGCATGTTATGAGGGTTTACATAATATTACGAATGACATGTTATGAGTGTTTACTCACTATTACGAATGACATGTTATGAGGGGTTACAAACTATTACGAATTACATGATATGTGGGTAAACACACAATTACGAATTACATGTTATGAGGGTTTACACACTATTACGAATGACATATTATGAGGGGTTACTATTACGAATGACATGTTATGAACGTTTACTCACTATTACGAATGACATGTTATGAGGGGTTACTATTACGAATGACATGTTATAAGGGGTTAAGCACTAATACGAATGACATGTTATGAAAGTTTACACACTATTACGAATGACATGTTATGAGGGTTTACTCACTATTACGAATGACATGTTATGAGGGTTTACACACTATTACGAATTACATGTTATGAAAGTTTACACACTATTACGAATGACATATTATGAGGGGTTACACACTATTCCGAATGACATGTTATGAGGGTTTACTCACTATTACAAATGACATGTTATGAGGGGTTACTATTACGAATGACATGTTATGAGGGGTTAAACTCTATTACGAATGACATGTTATGAGGGTTTACTCACTATTACGCATGACATATTGTGAATATTTTTACTCACTATTACGAATTACATGATATGAGGGTAAACACACAATTACGAATGACATGTTATGAGGGTTTACACACTATCACGAATGACATGTTATGAGTGTTTACTCACTATTACGAATGACATGTTATGAGGGGCTACTAACTATTACGAATGACATGTTATGAGGTGTTACTAACTATTACGAATGACATGTTATAAGGGTTTACTCACTATTACGAATGACATGTTATGAGGGTTTACTCACTGTAAAGAATGGCATGCTATGAGGGGTACACACTACTAAGAATGAAATGTTATGAGATGCTACACGCTACTAAAAATTACATATTAGGGTCGGTTAGACACTGTCAAAAATTGCATATTACGACGGTTACACACTATTACTAATGGCATGTTATGAGGGTTATCCACTATTGTGAATGGCATGTTATGATGGGGTTACTCACTATTATGAATGACATGTTATGAGGGTTTACTCACTATTACGAATGACATGTCATGAAGGGTTACTATTACGAATCACATGTTATGAGGCGTTAAACACTATTACGAATTACATGTTATGAGGGTTTACATACTATTACGAATGACATGTTATGAGGGGTTACACACTATTACGAATGACATGTTATGAGGGTTTAATCACTATTACGAAAAACATGTTATGAGGATTAACTCACTATCACGAATGACATGCTATGAGGGTTTACACACTATTACGAATGACATGTTTTGATGGTTTACACACTACCTCGAATGACATGTTATGTGGGGTTACTATTACGAATGACATTTTATGAGGGTTTACTCACCATTACGAATGACATGTTATGAGGGTTTACTCACTATTACGAATTACATGATATGAGGGTAAACACACAATTACGAATTACATGTTATGAAGGTTTACACACGATTACGAATGACATGTTATAAGGGGTTACTCACTATTACGAATGACATGTTATGAGGGGTTACTATTATGAATGACATGTTATGAAGGGTTAAATACTATGCGAATGACATGTTATGAGGGTTGACTCACTATTACGAATGACATGTTATGATGGTTTACTCACTATTACGAATGACATGTTATGAGGGTTTACTCACTATTACGAATGACATGTTATTAGGGTTCACACACTATTACGAATGACTTGTTATGAGTGGTTACACACTATTACGAATGACATGTTATGAGGGGTTACTAACTATTACGAATGACATGTTATGAGGGGTTACTCACTATTACGAATGACATGTTATGAGGGGTTACACACTATTATGAATGACATGTTATGAAGGTTTACTCACTATTACGAATGACATGTTATAAGGGTTAACTCACTATCACGAATGACATGCTATGAGGGTTTACACACTATTACGAATGACATGTTTTGATGGTTTACTCACTACCTCGAATGACATGTTATGTGGGGTTACTATTACGAATGACATTTTATGAGGGTTTACTCACCATTACGAATGACTTGTTATGAGGGTTTACTCACTATTACGAATTACATGATATGAGGGTAAACACACAATTACGAATTACATGTTATGAAGGTTTACACACGATTACGAATGACATGTTATAAGGGGTTACTCACTATTACGAATGACATGTTATGAGGGGTTACTATTATGAATGACATGTTATGAAGGGTTAAATACTATGCGAATGACATGTTATGAGGGTTGACTCACTATTACGAATGACATGTTATGATGGTTTACTCACTATTACGAATGACATGTTATGAGGGTTTACTCACTATTACGAATGACATGTTATTAGGGTTTACACACTATTACGAATGACTTGTTATGAGTGGTTACACACTATTACGAATGACATGTTATGAGGGGTTACTAACTATTACGAATGACATGTTATGAGGGGTTACTCACTATTACGAATGACATGTTATGAGGGGTTACACACTATTATGAATGACATGTTATGAAGGTTTACTCACTATTACGAATGACATGTGATGTAAGTCTACTCACTATTACGAATGACATGTTACGAGGGTTTACTCACTATTACGAATGACATGTTATGAGGGTTTACACTATTACGAATGACATGTTATGAGGGTTTACATACTATTACGATTGACATGTTATGAGGGGTTACACACTATTACGAATAACATGTTATGAGGGTTTACACTATTACGAATGACATGCTATGAGGGTTTACACACTATTACGAATGACATGTTATGAAAGTTTACTCACTATTACGAATGACATGTTATGAAAGTTTACTCACTATTATGAATGACATGTTATGAGGGTTTACACACTATTACGAATGACATGTTATGAGGGTTTACTCGCTATGACGAATGACATGTTATGAGGGTTTACTCACTATTACGAATGACATGTTATGAAGGGTTACTATTACGAATGACATGTTATGAGGGTTTACACACCATTACGAATGGCATGTGATGAGGGTTTACTCAGTATTACGAATGACTTGTTATTAGGGTTTACACAATATTAGAAATGGTATGATATTAGGTGTTATACACTGTAAAGAATGGCATGCTATGAGGGGTACACACTACTAAGAATGAAATGTTATGAGATGCTACACGCTACTAAAAATTACATATTAGGGTCGGTTAGACACTGTCAAAAATTGCATATTACGACGGTTACACACTATTACTAATGGCATGTTATGAGGGTTATCCACTATTGTGAATGGCATGTTATGATGGGGTTACTCACTATTATGAATGACATGTTATGAGGGTTTACTCACTATTACGAATGACATGTCATGAAGGGTTACTATTACGAATCACATGTTATGAGGCGTTAAACACTATTACGAATTACATGTTATGAGGGTTTACATACTATTACGAATGACATGTTATGAGGGGTTACACACTATTACGAATGACATGTTATGAGGGTTTAATCACTATTACGAAAAACATGTTATGAGGATTAACTCACTATCACGAATGACATGCTATGAGGGTTTACACACTATTACGAATGACATGTTTTGATGGTTTACACACTACCTCGAATGACATGTTATGTGGGGTTACTATTACGAATGACATTTTATGAGGGTTTACTCACCATTACGAATGACATGTTATGAGGGTTTACTCACTATTACGAATTACATGATATGAGGGTAAACACACAATTACGAATTACATGTTATGAAGGTTTACACACGATTACGAATGACATGTTATAAGGGGTTACTCACTATTACGAATGACATGTTATGAGGGGTTACTATTATGAATGACATGTTATGAAGGGTTAAATACTATGCGAATGACATGTTATGAGGGTTGACTCACTATTACGAATGACATGTTATGATGGTTTACTCACTATTACGAATGACATGTTATGAGGGTTTACTCACTATTACGAATGACATGTTATTAGGGTTCACACACTATTACGAATGACTTGTTATGAGTGGTTACACACTATTACGAATGACATGTTATGAGGGGTTACTAACTATTACGAATGACATGTTATGAGGGGTTACTCACTATTACGAATGACATGTTATGAGGGGTTACACACTATTATGAATGACATGTTATGAAGGTTTACTCACTATTACGAATGACATGTTATAAGGGTTAACTCACTATCACGAATGACATGCTATGAGGGTTTACACACTATTACGAATGACATGTTTTGATGGTTTACTCACTACCTCGAATGACATGTTATGTGGGGTTACTATTACGAATGACATTTTATGAGGGTTTACTCACCATTACGAATGACTTGTTATGAGGGTTTACTCACTATTACGAATTACATGATATGAGGGTAAACACACAATTACGAATTACATGTTATGAAGGTTTACACACGATTACGAATGACATGTTATAAGGGGTTACTCACTATTACGAATGACATGTTATGAGGGGTTACTATTATGAATGACATGTTATGAAGGGTTAAATACTATGCGAATGACATGTTATGAGGGTTGACTCACTATTACGAATGACATGTTATGATGGTTTACTCACTATTACGAATGACATGTTATGAGGGTTTACTCACTATTACGAATGACATGTTATTAGGGTTTACACACTATTACGAATGACTTGTTATGAGTGGTTACACACTATTACGAATGACATGTTATGAGGGGTTACTAACTATTACGAATGACATGTTATGAGGGGTTACTCACTATTACGAATGACATGTTATGAGGGGTTACACACTATTATGAATGACATGTTATGAAGGTTTACTCACTATTACGAATGACATGTGATGTAAGTCTACTCACTATTACGAATGACATGTTACGAGGGTTTACTCACTATTACGAATGACATGTTATGAGGGTTTACACTATTACGAATGACATGTTATGAGGGTTTACATACTATTACGATTGACATGTTATGAGGGGTTACACACTATTACGAATAACATGTTATGAGGGTTTACACTATTACGAATGACATGCTATGAGGGTTTACACACTATTACGAATGACATGTTATGAAAGTTTACTCACTATTACGAATGACATGTTATGAAAGTTTACTCACTATTATGAATGACATGTTATGAGGGTTTACACACTATTACGAATGACATGTTATGAGGGTTTACTCGCTATGACGAATGACATGTTATGAGGGTTTACTCACTATTACGAATGACATGTTATGAAGGGTTACTATTACGAATGACATGTTATGAGGGTTTACACACCATTACGAATGGCATGTGATGAGGGTTTACTCAGTATTACGAATGACTTGTTATTAGGGTTTACACAATATTAGAAATGGTATGATATTAGGTGTTATACACTGTAAAGAATGGCATGCTATGAGGGGTACACACTACTAAGAATGAAATGTTATGAGATGCTACACGCTACTAAAAATGACATATTAGGGTCGGTTAGACACTGTCAAAAATGGCATATTACGACGGTTACACACTATTACTAATGGCATGTTATGAGGGTTATCCACTATTGTGAATGGCATGTTATGATGGGTTTACTCACTATTATGAATGACTTGTTATGAGGGTTTACTCACTATTACGAATGACATGTTATGAGGGTTTACTCACTATTACGAATGACATGTTATTAGGGTTTACACACTATTACGAATGACTTGTTATGAGTGGTTACACACTATTACGAATGACATGTTATGAGGTGTTACTAACTATTACGAATGACATGTTATAAGGGTTTACTCACTATTACGAATGACATGTTATGAGGGTTTACTCACTGTAAAGAATGGCATGCTATGAGGGGTACACACTACTAAGAATGAAATGTTATGAGATGCTACACGCTACTAAAAATTACATATTAGGGTCGGTTAGACACTGTCAAAAATTGCATATTACGACGGTTACACACTATTACTAATGGCATGTCATGAGGGTTATCCACTATTGTGAATGGCATGTTATGATGGGGTTACTCACTATTATGAATGACATGTTATGAGGGTTTACTCACTATTACGAATGACATGTCATGAACGGTTACTATTACGAATCACATGTTATGAGGCGTTAAACACTAGTACGAATTACATGTTATGAGGGTTTACATACTATTACGAATGACATGTTATGAGGGGTTACACACTATTACGAATGACATGTTATGAGGGTTTAATCACTATTACGAAAAACATGTTATGAGGATTAACTCACTATCACGAATGACATGCTATGAGGGTTTACACACTATTACGAATGACATGTTTTGATGGTTTACACACTACCTCGAATGACATGTTATGTGGGGTTACTATTACGAATGACATTTTATGAGGGTTTACTCACCATTACGAATGACATGTTATGAGGGTTTACTCACTATTACGAATTACATGATATGAGGGTAAACACACAATTACGAATTACATGTTATGAAGGTTTACACACGATTACGAATGACATGTTATAAGGGGTTACTCACTATTACGAATGACATGTTATGAGGGGTTACTATTATGAATGACATGTTATGAAGGGTTAAATACTATGCGAATGACATGTTATGAGGGTTGACTCACTATTACGAATGACATGTTATGATGGTTTACTCACTATTACGAATGACATGTTATGAGGGTTTACTCACTATTACGAATGACATGTTATTAGGGTTCACACACTATTACGAATGACTTGTTATGAGTGGTTACACACTATTACGAATGACATGTTATGAGGGGTTACTAACTATTACGAATGACATGTTATGAGGGGTTACTCACTATTACGAATGACATGTTATGAGGGGTTACACACTATTATGAATGACATGTTATGAAGGTTTACTCACTATTACGAATGACATGTTATAAGGGTTAACTCACTATCACGAATGACATGCTATGAGGGTTTACACACTATTACGAATGACATGTTTTGATGGTTTACTCACTACCTCGAATGACATGTTATGTGGGGTTACTATTACGAATGACATTTTATGAGGGTTTACTCACCATTACGAATGACATGTTATGAGGGTTTACTCACTATTACGAATTACATGATATGAGGGTAAACACACAATTACGAATTACATGTTATGAAGGTTTACACACGATTACGAATGACATGTTATAAGGGGTTACTCACTATTACGAATGACATGTTATGAGGGGTTACTATTATGAATGACATGTTATGAAGGGTTAAATACTATGCGAATGACATGTTATGAGGGTTGACTCACTATTACGAATGACATGTTATGATGGTTTACTCACTATTACGAATGACATGTTATGAGGGTTTACTCACTATTACGAATGACATGTTATTAGGGTTCACACACTATTACGAATGACTTGTTATGAGTGGTTACACACTATTACGAATGACATGTTATGAGGGGTTACTAACTATTACGAATGACATGTTATGAGGGGTTACTCACTATTACGAATGACATGTTATTAGGGGTTACACACTATTATGAATGACATGTTATGAAGGTTTACTCACTATTACGAATGACATGTTATAAGGGTTAACTCACTATCACGAATGACATGCTATGAGGGTTTACACACTATTACGAATGACATGTTTTGATGGTTTACTCACTACCTCGAATGACATGTTATGTGGGGTTACTATTACGAATGACATTTTATGAGGGTTTACTCACCATTACGAATGACATGTTATGAGGGTTTACTCACTATTACGAATTACATGATATGAGGGTAAACACACAATTACGAATTACATGTTATGAAGGTTTACACACGATTACGAATGACATGTTATAAGGGGTTACTCACTATTACGAATGACATGTTATGAGGGGTTACTATTATGAATGACATGTTATGAAGGGTTAAATAATATGCGAATGACATGGTATGAGGGTTGACTCACTATTACGAATGACATGTTATGATGGTTTACTCACTATTACGAATGACATGTTATGAGGGTTTACTCACTATTACGAATGACATGTTATTAGGCTTTACACACTATTACGAATGACTTGTTATGAGTGGTTACACACTATTACGAATGACATGTTATGAGGGGTTACTAACTATTACGAATGACATGTTATGAGGGGTTACTCACTATTACGAATGACATGTTATGAGGGGTTACACACTATTATGAATGACATGTTATGAAGGTTTACTCACTATTACGAATGACATGTGATGTAAGTCTACTCACTATTACGAATGACATGTTACGAGGGTTTACTCACTATTACGAATGACATGTTATGAGGGTTTACACTATTACGAATGACATGTTATGAGGGTTTACATACTATTACGATTGACATGTTATGAGGGGTTACACACTATTACGAATAACATGTTATGAGGGTTTACACTATTACGAATGACATGCTATGAGGGTTTACGCACTATTACGAATGACATGTTATGAAAGTTTACTCACTATTACGAATGACATGTTATGAAAGTTTACTCACTATTATGAATGACATGTTATGAGGGTTTACACACTATTACGAATGACATGTTATGAGGGTTTACTCGCTATGACGAATGACATGTTATGAGGGTTTACTCACTATTACGAATGACATGTTATGAAGGGTTACTATTACGAATGACATGTTATGAGGGTTTACACACCATTACGAATGGCATGTGATGAGGGTTTACTCAGTATTACGAATGACTTGTTATTAGGGTTTACACAATATTAGAAATGGTATGATATTAGGTGTTATACACTGTAAAGAATGGCATGCTATGAGGGGTACACACTACTAAGAATGAAATGTTATGAGATGCTACACGCTACTAAAAATTACATATTAGGGTCGGTTAGACACTGTCAAAAATTGCATATTACGACGGTTACACACTATTACTAATGGCATGTTATGAGGGTTATCCACTATTGTGAATGGCATGTTATGATGGGGTTACTCACTATTATGAATGACATGTTATGAGGGTTTACTCACTATTACGAATGACATGTCATGAAGGGTTACTATTACGAATCACATGTTATGAGGCGTTAAACACTATTACGAATTACATGTTATGAGGGTTTACATACTATTACGAATGACATGTTATGAGGGGTTACACACTATTACGAATGACATGTTATGAGGGTTTAATCACTATTACGAAAAACATGTTATGAGGATTAACTCACTATCACGAATGACATGCTATGAGGGTTTACACACTATTACGAATGACATGTTTTGATGGTTTACACACTACCTCGAATGACATGTTATGTGGGGTTACTATTACGAATGACATTTTATGAGGGTTTACTCACCATTACGAATGACATGTTATGAGGGTTTACTCACTATTACGAATTACATGATATGAGGGTAAACACACAATTACGAATTACATGTTATGAAGGTTTACACACGATTACGAATGACATGTTATAAGGGGTTACTCACTATTACGAATGACATGTTATGAGGGGTTACTATTATGAATGACATGTTATGAAGGGTTAAATACTATGCGAATGACATGTTATGAGGGTTGACTCACTATTACGAATGACATGTTATGATGGTTTACTCACTATTACGAATGACATGTTATGAGGGTTTACTCACTATTACGAATGACATGTTATTAGGGTTCACACACTATTACGAATGACTTGTTATGAGTGGTTACACACTATTACGAATGACATGTTATGAGGGGTTTACTAACTATTACGAATGACATGTTATGAGGGGTTACTCACTATTACGAATGACATGTTATGAGGGGTTACACACTATTATGAATGACATGTTATGAAGGTTTACTCACTATTACGAATGACATGTTATAAGGGTTAACTCACTATCACGAATGACATGCTATGAGGGTTTACACACTATTACGAATGACATGTTTTGATGGTTTACTCACTACCTCGAATGACATGTTATGTGGGGTTACTATTACGAATGACATTTTATGAGGGTTTACTCACCATTACGAATGACTTGTTATGAGGGTTTACTCACTATTACGAATTACATGATATGAGGGTAAACACACAATTACGAATTACATGTTATGAAGGTTTACACACGATTACGAATGACATGTTATAAGGGGTTACTCACTATTACGAATGACATGTTATGAGGGGTTACTATTATGAATGACATGTTATGAAGGGTTAAATACTATGCGAATGACATGTTATGAGGGTTGACTCACTATTACGAATGACATGTTATGATGGTTTACTCACTATTACGAATGACATGTTATGAGGGTTTACTCACTATTACGAATGACATGTTATTAGGGTTTACACACTATTACGAATGACTTGTTATGAGTGGTTACACACTATTACGAATGACATGTTATGAGGGGTTACTAACTATTACGAATGACATGTTATGAGGGGTTACTCACTATTACGAATGACATGTTATGAGGGGTTACACACTATTATGAATGACATGTTATGAAGGTTTACTCACTATTACGAATGACATGTGATGTAAGTCTACTCACTATTACGAATGACATGTTACGAGGGTTTTACTCACTATTACGAATGACATGTTATGAGGGTTTACACTATTACGAATGACATGTTATGAGGGTTTACATACTATTACGATTACATGTTATGAGGGGTTACACACTATTACGAATAACATGTTATGAGGGTTTACACTATTACGAATGACATGCTATGAGGGTTTACACACTATTACGAATGACATGTTATGAAAGTTTACTCACTATTACGAATGACATGTTATGAAAGTTTACTCACTATTATGAATGACATGTTATGAGGGTTTACACACTATTACGAATGACATGTTATGAGGGTTTACTCGCTATGACGAATGACATGTTATGAGGGTTTACTCACTATTACGAATGACATGTTATGAAGGGTTACTATTACGAATGACATGTTATGAGGGTTTACACACCATTACGAATGGCATGTGATGAGGGTTTACTCAGTATTACGAATGACTTGTTATTAGGGTTTACACAATATTAGAAATGGTATGATATTAGGTGTTATACACTGTAAAGAATGGCATGCTATGAGGGGTACACACTACTAAGAATGAAATGTTATGAGATGCTACACGCTACTAAAAATGACATATTAGGGTCGGTTAGACACTGTCAAAAATGGCATATTACGACGGTTACACACTATTACTAATGGCATGTTATGAGGGTTATCCACTATTGTGAATGGCATGTTATGATGGGTTTACTCACTATTATGAATGACTTGTTATGAGGGTTTACTCACTATTACGAATGACATGTTATGAGGGTTTACTCACTATTACGAATGACATGTTATTAGGGTTTACACACTATTACGAATGACTTGTTATGAGTGGTTACACACTATTACGAATGACATGTTATGAGGTGTTACTAACTATTACGAATGACATGTTATAAGGGTTTACTCACTATTACGAATGACATGTTATGAGGGTTTACTCACTGTAAAGAATGGCATGCTATGAGGGGTACACACTACTAAGAATGAAATGTTATGAGATGCTACACGCTACTAAAAATTACATATTAGGGTCGGTTAGACACTGTCAAAAATTGCATATTACGACGGTTACACACTATTACTAATGGCATGTCATGAGGGTTATCCACTATTGTGAATGGCATGTTATGATGGGGTTACTCACTATTATGAATGACATGTTATGAGGGTTTACTCACTATTACGAATGACATGTCATGAACGGTTACTATTACGAATCACATGTTATGAGGCGTTAAACACTAGTACGAATTACATGTTATGAGGGTTTACATACTATTACGAATGACATGTTATGAGGGGTTACACACTATTACGAATGACATGTTATGAGGGTTTAATCACTATTACGAAAAACATGTTATGAGGATTAACTCACTATCACGAATGACATGCTATGAGGGTTTACACACTATTACGAATGACATGTTTTGATGGTTTACACACTACCTCGAATGACATGTTATGTGGGGTTACTATTACGAATGACATTTTATGAGGGTTTACTCACCATTACGAATGACATGTTATGAGGGTTTACTCACTATTACGAATTACATGATATGAGGGTAAACACACAATTACGAATTACATGTTATGAAGGTTTACACACGATTACGAATGACATGTTATAAGGGGTTACTCACTATTACGAATGACATGTTATGAGGGGTTACTATTATGAATGACATGTTATGAAGGGTTAAATACTATGCGAATGACATGTTATGAGGGTTGACTCACTATTACGAATGACATGTTATGATGGTTTACTCACTATTACGAATGACATGTTATGAGGGTTTACTCACTATTACGAATGACATGTTATTAGGGTTCACACACTATTACGAATGACTTGTTATGAGTGGTTACACACTATTACGAATGACATGTTATGAGGGGTTACTAACTATTACGAATGACATGTTATGAGGGGTTACTCACTATTACGAATGACATGTTATGAGGGGTTACACACTATTATGAATGACATGTTATGAAGGTTTACTCACTATTACGAATGACATGTTATAAGGGTTAACTCACTATCACGAATGACATGCTATGAGGGTTTACACACTATTACGAATGACATGTTTTGATGGTTTACTCACTACCTCGAATGACATGTTATGTGGGGTTACTATTACGAATGACATTTTATGAGGGTTTACTCACCATTACGAATGACATGTTATGAGGGTTTACTCACTATTACGAATTACATGATATGAGGGTAAACACACAATTACGAATTACATGTTATGAAGGTTTACACACGATTACGAATGACATGTTATAAGGGGTTACTCACTATTACGAATGACATGTTATGAGGGGTTACTATTATGAATGACATGTTATGAAGGGTTAAATACTATGCGAATGACATGTTATGAGGGTTGACTCACTATTACGAATGACATGTTATGATGGTTTACTCACTATTACGAATGACATGTTATGAGGGTTTACTCACTATTACGAATGACATGTTATTAGGGTTCACACACTATTACGAATGACTTGTTATGAGTGGTTACACACTATTACGAATGACATGTTATGAGGGGTTACTAACTATTACGAATGACATGTTATGAGGGGTTACTCACTATTACGAATGACATGTTATTAGGGGTTACACACTATTATGAATGACATGTTATGAAGGTTTACTCACTATTACGAATGACATGTTATAAGGGTTAACTCACTATCACGAATGACATGCTATGAGGGTTTACACACTATTACGAATGACATGTTTTGATGGTTTACTCACTACCTCGAATGACATGTTATGTGGGGTTACTATTACGAATGACATTTTATGAGGGTTTACTCACCATTACGAATGACATGTTATGAGGGTTTACTCACTATTACGAATTACATGATATGAGGGTAAACACACAATTACGAATTACATGTTATGAAGGTTTACACACGATTACGAATGACATGTTATAAGGGGTTACTCACTATTACGAATGACATGTTATGAGGGGTTACTATTATGAATGACATGTTATGAAGGGTTAAATAATATGCGAATGACATGGTATGAGGGTTGACTCACTATTACGAATGACATGTTATGATGGTTTACTCACTATTACGAATGACATGTTATGAGGGTTTACTCACTATTACGAATGACATGTTATTAGGCTTTACACACTATTACGAATGACTTGTTATGAGTGGTTACACACTATTACGAATGACATGTTATGAGGGGTTACTAACTATTACGAATGACATGTTATGAGGGGTTACTCACTATTACGAATGACATGTTATGAGGGGTTACACACTATTATGAATGACATGTTATGAAGGTTTACTCACTATTACGAATGACATGTGATGTAAGTCTACTCACTATTACGAATGACATGTTACGAGGGTTTACTCACTATTACGAATGACATGTTATGAGGGTTTACACTATTACGAATGACATGTTATGAGGGTTTACATACTATTACGATTGACATGTTATGAGGGGTTACACACTATTACGAATAACATGTTATGAGGGTTTACACTATTACGAATGACATGCTATGAGGGTTTACACACTATTACGAATGACATGTTATGAAAGTTTACTCACTATTACGAATGACATGTTATGAAAGTTTACTCACTATTATGAATGACATGTTATGAGGGTTTACACACTATTACGAATGACATGTTATGAGGGTTTACTCGCTATGACGAATGACATGTTATGAGGGTTTACTCACTATTACGAATGACATGTTATGAAGGGTTACTATTACGAATGACATGTTATGAGGGTTTACACACCATTACGAATGGCATGTGATGAGGGTTTACTCAGTATTACGAATGACTTGTTATTAGGGTTTACACAATATTAGAAATGGTATGATATTAGGTGTTATACACTGTAAAGAATGGCATGCTATGAGGGGTACACACTACTAAGAATGAAATGTTATGAGATGCTACACGCTACTAAAAATGACATATTAGGGTCGGTTAGACACTGTCAAAAATGGCATATTACGACGGTTACACACTATTACTAATGGCATGTTATGAGGGTTATCCACTATTGTGAATGGCATGTTATGATGGGTTTACTCACTATTATGAATGACTTGTTATGAGGGTTTACTCACTATTACGAATGACATGTCATGAAGGGTTACTATTACGAATCACATGTTATGAGGGGTTAAACACTATTACGAATTACATGTTATGAGGGTTTACATACTATTACGAATGACATGTTATGAGGGTTTACACACTATTACGAATGACATGTTATGAGGGTTTAATCACTATTACGAAAAACATGTTACGAGGGTTAACTCACTATCACGAATGACATGCTATGAGGGTTTACACACTATTACGAATGGCATGCCATGATGGTTTACTCACTACCTCGAATGACATGTTATGAGGGGTTACTATTACGAATGACATTTTATGAGGGTTTACTCACTATTACGAATGACATGTTATGAGGGTTTACTCACTATTACGAATTACATGATATGAGGGTAAACACACAATTACGAATTACATGTTATGAGGGTTTACACACTATTACGAATGACATGTTATGAGAGGTTACTCACTATTACGAATGACATGTTATGAGGGTTACTATTATGAATGACATGTTATGAAGGGTTAAATACTATACGAATGACATGTTATGAGGGTTGACTCACTATTACGAATGATATGTTATGATGGTTTACTCACTATTACGAATGACATGTTATGAGGGTTTACTCACTATTACGAATGACATGTTATGAGGGTTTACACACTATTACGAATGACTTGTTATGAGGGTTACACACTATTACGAATGACATGTTATGTAAGTCTACTCACTATTACGAATGGCATGTTATGAGGGTTTACATAATATTACGAATGACATGTTATGAGGGTTTACTCACTATTAAGAATGACATGTTATGAGGGTTTACATAATATTACGAATGACATGTTATGAGGGTTTACTCACTATTACGAATGGCATGTTATGAGGGTTTACTCACTATTACGAATGACATGTTATGAGGGTTTACTCACTATTACGAATGACATGTTTTGAGGGTTTACACACCATTACGAATGACATTTTATGAGGGTTTACTCACTATTACGAATGACATGTTATGAGGGTTTACTCACTATTACGAATGACATGTCATGAAGGGTTACTATTACGAATGAAATGTTATGAGGCGTTAAACCCTATTACGAATGACATGTTATTAGGGGTTACACACTATTACGAATGACATGTTATGAGGGTTTACATACTATTACGAATGACATGTTATGAGGGTTTACACACTATTACGAATGACATGTTATGATGGTTTACTCACTTCCTCGAATGACATGTTATGAGGGGTTACTATTACGAATGACATTTTATGAGGGTTTACTCACTATTACGAATGACATGTTATGAGGGGTTACTCACTATTACGAATGACATGTTATGAGGGGTTACTATTATGAATGACATGTTATGAAGGGTTAAATACTATACGAATGACATTTTATAAGGGTTGACACACTATTACGAATGACTTGTTATGAGGGGTTACACACTATTACGAATGACATGTTATGACGGGTTAATAACTATTACGAATGACAGGTTTTGAGGGTTTACTCACTATTACGAATGACATGTTATGAGGGGTTACTAACTATTACGAATGACATGTTATGAGGGTTTACACACTATTACGAATGACATGTTATGAGGGGTTACTCACTATTACGAATGACATGTTATGAGGGGTTACACACTATTATGAATGACATGTTATGACGGTTTACTCACTATTACGAATGACATGTTATGTAAGTCTACTCACTATTACGAATGACATGTTATGAGGGTTTACATAATATTACGAATGACATGTTATGAGGGTTGACTCACTATTACGAATGACATGTTATGAGGGTTGACTCACTATTACGAATGACATGTTATGAGGGTTTACTCACAATTACGAATGACATGTTATGAGGGTTTACACTATTACGAATGACATGTTATGAGGGGTTGAACACTATTACGAATGAATATGTTATGAGGGGTTACTCAATATTACGAATGACATGTTATGAGGGGTTACACACTATTACGAATGGCATGCTATGATGGTTTACTCACTACCTCGAATTACATGTTATGAGGGGTTACTATTACGAATGACATTTTATGAGGGTTTACTCACTATTACGAATGACATGTTATGAGTGTTTACTCACTATTACGAATTACATTATATGAGGGTAAACACACAATTACGAATTACATGTTATGAGGGTTTACACACTATTACGAATGACATGTTATGAGGGTTTACTCACTATTACGAATGACATGTTATGAAGGGTTACTATTACGAATGACATGTTATGAGGGTTTACACACCATTACGAATGACATGTGATGAGGGTTTACTCAGTATTACGAATGACTTGTTATTAGGGTTTACACAATATTAGAAATGGTATGATATTAGGTGTTACACACTGTAAAGAATGGCATGCTATGAGGGGTACACACTACTAAGAATGAAATGTTATGAGATGCTACACGCTACTAAAAATGACATATTAGGGTCGGTTAGACACTGTCAAAAATGGCATATTACGACGGTTACACACTATTACTAATGGCATGTTATGAGGGTTATCCAATATTGTGAATGGCATGTTATGATGGGGTTACTCACTATTATGAATGACTTGTTATGAGGGTTTACTCACTATTACGAATGACATGTCATGAAGGGTTACTATTACGAATCACATGTTATGAGGGGTTAAACACTATTACGAATTACATGTTATGAGGGTTTACATACTATTACGAATGACATGTTATGAGGGTTTACACACTATTACGAATGACATGTTATGAGGGTTTAATCACTATTACGAAAACATTTTATGAGGGTTAACTCACTATCACGAATGACATGCTATGAGGGTTTACACACTATTACGAATGGCATGCCATGATGGTTTACTCACTACCTCGAATGACATGTTATGAGGGGTTACTATTACGAATGACATTTTATGAGGGTTTACTCACAATTACGAATGACATGTTATGAGGGTTTACTCACTATTACGAATTACTAGATATGAGGGTAAACACACAATTACGAATTACATGTTATGAGGGTTTACACACTATTACGAATGACATGTTATGAGAGGTTACTCACTATTACGAATGACATGTTATGAGGGTTACTATTATGAATGACATGTTATGAAGGGTTAAATGCTATACGAATGACATGTTATGAGGGTTGACTCACTATTACGAATGATATGTTATGATGGTTTACTCACTATTACGAATGACATGTTATGAGGGTTTACTCACTATTACGAATGACATGTTATGAGGGTTTACACGCTATTACGAATGACTTGTTATGAGGGTTACACACTATTACGAATGACATGTTATGAGGGGTTACTAACTATTAGGAATGACATGTTATGAGGGGTTACTCACTATTACGAATGACATGTTATGTGGGATTACACACAATTATGAATGACATGTTATGACGGTTTACTCACTATTACGAATGACATGTTATGTAAGTCTACTCACTATTACGAATGGCATGTTATGAGGGTTTACATAATATTACGAATGACATGTTATGAGGGTTTACTCACTATTACGAATGACATGTTATGAGGGTTTACATAATATTACGAATGACATGTTATGAGGGTTTACTCACTATTACGAATGACATGTTATGAGGGTTTACTCACTATTACGAATGACATGTTATGAGGGTTTACTCACTATTACGAATGACATGTTATGAGGGTGTAATCACTATTACGAAAAACATGTTATGAGGGTTAACTCACTATCACGAATGGCATGCTATGAGGGTTTACACACTACCTCGAATGACATGTTATGAGGGGTTACTATTACGAATGACATTTTATGAGGGTTTACTCACTATTACGAATGACATGATATGAGGGTAAACACACAATTACGAATTACATGTTATGAGGGTTTACACACTATTACTAATGGCATGTTATGAGGGTTATCCACTATTGTGAATGGCATGTTATGATGGGGTTACTCACTATTATGAATGACTTGTTATGAGGGTTTACTCACTATTACGAATGACATGTCATGAAGGGTTACTATTACGAATCACATGTTATGAGGGGTTAAACACTATTACGAATTACATGTTATGAGGGTTTACATACTATTACGAATGACATGTTATGAGGGTTTACACACTATTACGAATGACATGTTATGAGGGTTTAATCACTATTACGAAAAACATGTTAAGAGGGTTAACTCACTATCACGAATGGCATGCTATGAGGGTTTACACACTACCTCGAATGACAAGTTATGAGGGGTTACTATTACGAATGACATTTTATGAGGGTTTACTCACTATTACGAATGACATGATATGAGGGTAAACACACAATTACGAATTACATGTTATGAGGGTTTACACACTATTACGAATGACATGTTATGAGGGTTTACTCGCTATGACGAATGACATGTTATGAGGGTTTACTCACTATTACGAATGACATGTTATGAAGGGTTACTATTACGAATGACATGTTATGAGGGTTTACACACCATTACGAATGACATGTGATGAGGGTTTACTCAGTATTACGAATGACTTGTTAGTAGGGTTTACACAATATTAGAAATGGTATGATATTAGGTGTTATACACTGTAAAGAATGGCATGCTATGAGGGGTACACACTACTAAGAATGAAATGTTATGAGATGCTACACGCTACTAAAAATGACATATTAGGGTCGGTTAGACACTGTCAAAAATGGCATATTACGACGGTTACACACTATTACTAATGGCATGTTATGAGGGTTATCCACTATTGTGAATGGCATGTTATGATGGGGTTACTCACTATTATGAATGACTTGTTATGAGGGTTTACTCACTATTACGAATGACATGTCATGAAGGGTTACTATTACGAATCACATGTTATGAGGGGTTAAACACTATTACGAATTACATGTTATGAAGGTTTACATACTATTACGAATGACATGTTATGAGGGTTTACACACTATTACGAATGACATGTTATGAGGGTTTAATCACTATTACGAAAAACATGTTATGAGGGTTAACTCACTATCACGAATGACATGCTATGAGGGTTTACACACTATTACGAATGGCATGCTATGATGGTTTACTCACTACCTCGAATGACATGTTATGAGGGGTTACTATTACGAATGACATTTTATGAGGGTTTACTCACTATTACGAATGACATGTTATGAGGGTTTACTCACTATTACGAATTACATGATATGAGGGTAAACACACAATTACGAATTACATGTTATGAGTGTTTACACACTATTACGAATGACATGTTATGAGAGGTTACTCACTATTACGAATGACATGTTATGAGGGTTACTATTATGAATGACATGTTATGAAGGGTTAAATACTATACGAATGACATATTATGAGGGTTGACTCACTATTACGAATGCTATGTTATGATGGTTTACTCACTATTACGAATGACATGTTATGAGGGTTTACTCACTATTACGAATGACATGTTATGAGGGTTTACACACTATTACGAATGACTTGTTATGAGGGGTTACTAACTATTAGGAATGACATGTTATGAGGGGTTACTCACTATTACGAATGACATGTTATGTGGGATTACACACTATTATGAATGACATGTTATGACGGTTTACTCACTATTACGAATGACATGTTATGTAAGTCTACTCACTATTACGAATGGCATGTTATGAGGGTTTACATAATATTACGAATGACATGTTATGAGGGTTTACTCACTATTACGAATGAAATGTTATGAGGGTTTACTCACTATTACGAATGACATGTTATGAGGGTTTACTCACTATTACGAATGACATGTTATGAGGGTTTACACACCATTACGAATGACATTTTATGAGGGTTTACTCACTATTACGAATGACATGTTATGAGGGTTTACTCAGTATTACGAATGACATGTTATGAGGGTTTACTCACTATTACGAATGACATGTTATGAGGGTTTACTCACTATTACGAATGACATGTTATGAGGGTTTACACACCATTACGAATGACATTTTATGAGGGTTTACTCACTATTACGAATGACATGTTATGAGGGTTTTCTCAGTATTACGAATGACTTGTTATTAGGGTTTACACAATATTAGAAATGGTATGATATTAGGTGTTACACACTGTAAAGAATGGCATGCTATGAGGGGTACACACTACTAAGAATGAAATGTTATGAGATGCTACACGCTACTAAAAATGACATGTTAGGGTCGGTTAGACACTGTCAAAAATGGCATATTACGACGCTTACACACTATTACTAATGGCATGTTATGAGGGTTATCCACTATTGTGAATGGCATGTTATGATGGGGTTACTCACTATTATGAATGACTTGTTATTAGGGTTTACACACTATTAGAAATGGTATGATATTAGGTGTTATACACTGTAAAGAATGGCATGCTATGAGGGGTACACACTACTAAGAATGAAATGTTATGAGATGCTACACGCTACTAAAAATGACATATTAGGGTTGGTTAGACACTGTCAAAAATGGCATATTACGACGCTTACACACTATTACTAATGGCATGTTATGAGGGTTATCCACTATTGTGAATGGCATGTTATGATGGGGTTACTCACTATTATGAATGTCATGTTATGAGGGTTTACTCACTATTACGAATGACATGTCATGAAGGGTTACTATTACGAATGACATGTTATGAGACGTTAAACACTATTACGAATGACATGTTATTAGGGGTTACACACTATTACGAATGACATGTTATGAGGGTTTACATACTATTACGAATGACATGTTATGAGGGTTTACACACTATTACGAATGACATGTTATGATGGTTTACTCACTTCCTCGAATGACATGTTATGAGGGGTTACTATTACGAATGACATTTTATGAGGGTTTACTCACTATTACGAATGACATGTATGAGGGGTTACTCACTATTACGAATGACATGTTATGAGGGGTTACTATTATGAATGACATGTTATGAAGGGTTAAATACTATACGAATGACATTTTATGAGGATTGACTCACTATTACGAATGATATGTTATGATGGTTTACTCACTATTACGAATGACATGTTATGAGGGTTTACACACTATTACGAATGACTTGTTATGAGGGGTTACACACTATTACGAATGACATGTTATGACGGGTTAATAACTATTACGAATGACATGTTATGAGGGTTTACTCACTATTACGAATGACATGTTATGAGGGGTTACTAACTATTACGAATGACATGTTATGAGGGGTTACACACTATTACGAATGACATGTTATGAGGGGTTACTCACTATTACGAATGACATGTTATGAGGGGTTACAAACTATTATGAATGACATGTTATGACGGTTTACTCACTATTACGAATGACATGTTATGTAAGTCTACTCACTATTACGAATGACATGTTATGAGGGTTTACATAATATTACGAATGACATGTTATGGGGGTTGACTCACTATTACGAATGACATGTTATGAGGGTTGACTCACTATTACGAATGACATGTTATGAGGGTTTACACTATTACGAATGACATGTTATGAGGGGTTGAACACTATTACGAATGACATGTTATGAGGGTTTACACGCTATTACGAATGACTTGTTATGAGAGGTTACACACTATTACGAATGACATGTTATGAGGGTTTACTCACTATTACGAATGACATGTCATGAGGGTTTACACACTATTACTAATTACATCTTATGAGGGGTTACTATTACGAATGACATGTTATGAGGGGTTACACACTATTACGAATGACATGTTATGAGTGTTTACATACTATTACGAATGACATGTTATAAGGGTTTACATACTATTACGAATGACATGTTATGAGGGTTTACACACTATTACGAATGACATGTTATGAGGGTTTACTCACTATTACGAATGACATGTTATGAGGGTTTACATACTATTACGAATGACATGTTATGAGGGTTTACATACTATTACGAATGACATGTTCTGAGGGTTTACTCACTATTACGAATGACATGTTATGAGGGTTTACACACTATTACGAATGACATGTTATGAGGCTTTACACTGTATTACGAATGACATGTTATGAGATGCTACACGCTACTAAAAATGACATGTTAGGGTGGGTTAGACACTATTAAGAATGGCATGTTATGAGGGGTTACAATTAAAAATGACATGTTACGAAGGGTTATACGAACTTAGAAATTATATGTAATGAAGTGTCAATCGCTATTAATAATGACAAGCTTTGAGTGTTTACTCACTTGGGAATAGCATGTTATGAATTGTTAAACGCTATTAGGAATTACATGGTATGAGATGTCACATGCTACTACGAATGACATGTTATGAGGGGTTACTATTATGAATGACATGTTATGAGGATTTACACACTATTAGAAATGACATCTTATGAGATGCTACAATGAGATGCTACTAAAAATGACATGTTAGGGTGTGTTAGACACTGTCAATAATGGCACATTATGACGGATACACACTATTACTAATGGCATGTTATGAGGGTTATCCACTTTTGCGAATGGCATGTTATGAGGGGTATTATACCAACTGGAATCACATACTAATAGGGGTTACACGCTCTTAGAAATTACATGGTATTAAAAGATTACACGCTATTGAAAATGACATATTCTGGGGTGTATAGTTACTGTGTATATTTAAGTATTTGTATATAACTTAACCACACTTTGGACTCGTGGCAATACACTACCCACAAACTTTAGATTCACAATTTTAACCCCAATCCAACGTGTCCAATTATATATACTAAGTACAGTTAAAAATACGTATACTACTTGGTAATTGTTTTTCATGTAGCCGAAATGATTGGTCATGCTGCTATTTGACCTATATTATACACCAGCAACACGAAGAGAGATGTAAAGTAGATGATTGCCTTAGTGGTTAGAGTGGTAGACGTATTCATCATTCATCGGCTACCATGCGGTTTGCCATTATATGTCCAATCTTTATTTTTATAACATGGTACCTACGCACCAAATGCACTATACATTTGTTCGAATGCTAACATAAACAAAACATACAAAGCTCACAGATTTTCAAGTGGCGGGGTGTACTGTAATAAAAACAATAAATTACTTGTTTATAAACAGCGCAATAACTTTTGATCAATACAACTCGAGAATGTCGTAACATTAAGATTAGACTTCTGGCCAAGTCACTCATAATCAAATGAGCTTTTAGCCAACTTTAACAATCATTGTATTTGGTAGCATTCAATGTGACATATAGGCCATCCAACTTGGCATTGCATTTGGAAGTAAACATATACCAGTTTACTGTATTCAAGACTCCGCCGTTGAGAAAATATCACAAGCTGAATGTACGTGAAAAAAGACATGAAATCAATTAGAAAAGCGACCATCTTGAAAAAGATGATTATTTGGCTTGAACATGAAGATGTACACTACCAGCGCGTATGATTACTATCTTTTACCCCGTTCATGTTAATACCTTCTAAAGAGAAGGTATTTGATGGCAGCAGTACGGATCCCAGATTAACCTTAATCAAACTATCTTTGGAGATGGTATTTCTATGCCATTAAAATACTGAAAGGTGGTAATAACTTACTGATAGCAAGTAACAATACTACACTATCCTATTACACTACACTGCATAGTAAAATCAGTAAAATATGTGCATTATATTTTATATATTAAATGATGTCATGTGTTTTGAAATAAATAAGCAGATCGATGCTGGAATAACCGATGTGATCGACCAGGAGAGCAGTGACAGTATGAGGTGGAAAGCCATAACCATATGACAGTTCATGGTTCAGAGGAATTGTCTGACAATAGTCAATAACACATTCTTAATAAAAAAAGTTCATTTAAATATAACTACAAATACTACTAGATTATTGCATACACATGGCATTGAGAGGACCGCAGCTTTTATTCACATGGCAATGAGAGCTGGTGCCAGCTCTTGGTAGCATGACATTGAGGGGTGCCAGCTCTCATTCACATGACATTGAGGGGGTCCGAGCTCTGTTTCACATGGCATTGGGGTTCCAGCTCTCATTCGCATGGCAGTGACGAGGTCCCAGCTCTCATTCACATGGCATTGAGGAGGTCCCGGCTCTTATTCACATGACATTGAGCGGTGACAGTTCTCATTCACATGCATTGTGAGGGATGCAATCTTTCATTTGGATGGCATTGAGGAGGTCCCGGCTCGTATCCACATGGCATTGAGCGGGTGCCATATCTCTTTCGCATGGCAGTGTAGGGTTCAAACTCCCATTCACAGGGCATTAAGGGGGTCCAAGCTCTTATTCACATGCTATGGTATTGAGTGGTGCCAGTTCTCATTCAAATTTATTGTGAGGGATGCAAGTTCTCATTTGCATGGCATTGAGGGGTCCCGGATCTCACTCACATGGTCTTGAGGAGGTCCCAGCTTTTATTCACAAGGCATTGAGGGGTGCAAGCTCTCATTCACATGGCGTTGAGGGGTGACAGCTCTCATTCACATGGTGAGGTACCAGCACTCACTCAAATAGCATTCAGGGGTACCAGCTCTCATTCACATGGCATTGAGGGGTGCCAGCTCTCATTCACATGGCATTGAGGGGTTCCAGCTCTCATTCACATGCATTGAGGGGGTCCAAGCTCTCATTCACATGCATCGAGGGGGTCCAAGCTCTCATTCACATGGCATTAAGGTGTTTCAGCTCCCATTCACATGGTATTGCTAGGACCCCAGCTCTCATTCACATGGCATTGAAGGGTTCCAGCTCTCATTCACATGACATTGAGGGGTTCCAGCTCTCATTCACATGCATTGAGGGGCTCCAAGCTCTCATTCACATGGCATTAAGGTGTTTCAGCTCTCATTCACATGGCATTAATCTGTTTCAGCTCTCATTCACATGCATTGAGGGGGTCCAAGCTTTCATTCACATGCATTGAGGGAGTCCAAGCTCTCATTCACATGGCATTAAGGTGTTTCAGCTCTCATTCACATGGCATTACGGTGTTTCAGCTATCATTCACATAGCATTGAGGTGTTTCAGCCCTCATTCACATGCCATTAAGGTTATTCAGCTCTCATTCACATGGCATTAGGTGTTTCAGCTCTCATTCACATAGAATTGAGGTGTTTCAGCTCTCATTCACATGGTATTGAAGGATTGAAGCTCTCATTCACATGGCATTAAGGTGTTTCAGCTCTCATACACATGGTATTGAGGGAGTGCAGCTCTCATTCACATGGAATTGAAGTGTTTCAGCTCTCATTCACATGGCATTAAGGTGTTTCAGGTCTCATTCACATGGTATTGAGGGATTGCAGCTCTCACTCACATGGCTCTGAAGTGTTTCAGCTCTCACTCACATGGTATTGAGGGATTGCAGCTCTCATTCACATGGTATTAAGGTGTTTCAGCTCTCATTCACATGGCATTAATGTGTTGCAGCTCTCATTCACATGGTATTGAGGAATTGCAGCTCTCATTCACATGGCATTGAGAGGATCCCAGCTCTCATTCACATGACATTGAGGGGGTCCAACTCTCATTCACATGCATTGAGGGGGTCCAAGCTCTCATTCACATGGCATTAAGGTGTTTCAGTTCTCATTCACATGGCATTAAGTTGTTTCAGCTCTCATTCACATGGCATTAAGGTGTTTCAGTTCTCATTCACATGGCAATGAGAGGATCCCAGCTCTCATTCACATGACATTGAAGGTGTCCAAGCTCTCATTCACATGCATTGAGGGGGTCCAAGCTCTCATTCACATGCATTGAGGGGGTCCAAGCTCTCATTCACATGGCATTATGGTGTTTCAGCTCTCATTCATATGGCATTAATGTGTTTTAGCTCTCATTCACATGGCATTAAGGTGTTTCAGCTCTCATTCACTTGGCATTGATGTGTTTCAGCTCTAATTCACATGGCATTGAGAGGATCCCAGCTCTCATTCACATTACATTGAGGGAGTCCAAGCTCTCATTCACATGGCATTAAGGTGTTTCAGCTCTCATTCACATGGCATTGAAGTGTTTCCGCTCTCATTCACATGGCATTAAGGTGTTTCAGCTCTCATTCACATGGCATTGGGGTGTTTCAGCTCTCATTCACATGGCATTGACGGGGTCCTAGCTCTCATTCATATGGCATTAAGGTGTTCACCTCTCATTCACATGGCATTGAGGTGTTTCAGCTCTCATTCACATGGCATTGAGAGGATCCCCGCTCTCATTCACATGACATTGATGGGGTCCAAGCTCTCATTCACATGGCATTAAGGTGTTTCAGCTGTCATTCACATGACATTGAGGTTGTCCAAGCTCTCATTCAAATGGCATTAAGGTGTTTCAGCTCTCATTTACGTGGCATTATGGTGTTTAAGCTCATTCACATGGCATTAAGGTGTTTCAGCTCTCGTTCACATGGCATTAATGTGTTTCAGCTCTCATTCACATGGCATTAATGTGTTTCAGCTGTCATTCACATGACATTGAGGAGGTCCAAGCTCTCATTCAAATGCCATTAAGGTGTTTCGGCTCTCATTTACGTGGCATTAATGTGTTTAAGCTCTCATTCACATGGCATTAATGTGTTTCAGCTCTCGTTCACATGGCATTAATGTGTTTCAGCTCTCTTTCACATGGTATTAATGTGTTTCATCTCTCATTTACATGGCATTAAGGTGTTTCAGCTCTCATTCACATGGCATTAAGGTGTTTCAGCTCTCATTCACATGCATTGAGGGGGTCCAAGCTCTCATTCACATGGTATTAAAGTGTTTCAGCTCTCATTCGCATGGCATTAAGGTGTTTCAGCTCTCATTCACATGGCATTGAGAGGATCCCAGCTCTCATTCACATGACATTGAGGGGGTCCAAGCTCGCATTCACATGCATTGAGGGGGTCCAAGCTCTCGTTCACATGGCATTAAGGTGTTTCAGCTCTCATTCACGTGGAATTAAGGTGTTTCACCTCCAATTCACATGGCATTAAGGTGTTTCAGCTACCATTTACATGGCATTAAAGTGTTTCAGCACTCATTCGCATGGCATTAAGGTGTTTCAGCTCTCATTCACATGGCATTGAGGAAGTCCAAGCTCTCATTCACATGCATTGAAGGGGTCCAAGCTGTCATTCACATGTCATTAATCTGTTTCAGCTCTCATTCACATGGCATTAAGGTGTTTCAGCTCTCATTCACATGACATTGAGGGGGTCCAAGCTCTCATTCAAATGGCATTAAGGTGTTCCAGCTCTCATGTACGTGGCATTAAGGTGTTTAAGCTCTCATTCACATGGCATTAAGGTGTTTCAGCTCTCATTTACATGGCATTAAGGTGTTTCAGCTCTCATTAACATGGCATTAAGTTGTTTCAGCTCTCATTCACATGGTATTGAGGGATTGCAGGTCTAATTCATATGGTATTGAGAGGATCCCCGCTCTCATTCACATGACATTGAGGGGGTCCAAGCTCTCATTCACATGGCATTAAGGTGTTTCAACTCTCATTCACATGACATTGAGGGGGTCCAAGCTCTCATTCAAATGGCATTAAGGTGTTTCAGCTCTCATTTACGTGGCATTAAGGTGTTTAAACTCTCATTCACATGGCATTAAGGTGTTTCAGCTCTCGTTCACAAGGCTAATGTGTTTCAGCTCTCATTCACATGGCATTAATGTGATTCAGCTCTCATTTACATGGCATTAAGGTGTTTCAGCTCTCATTCACATGGCATTAAGGTGTTTCAGCTCTCATTCACATGGTATTGAGGGATTGCAGGTCTAATTCACATGGTATTGAGAGGATCCCCGCTCTCATTCACATGACATTGAGGGGGTCCAAGCTCTCATTCACATGGCATTAAGGTGTTTCAGCTCTCATTCACATGACATTGAGGGGGTCCAAGCTCTCATTCAAATGATATTGATGGGGTCCACGCTCTCATTCAAATGGCATTAAGGTGTTTCAGCTCTCATTTACGTGGCATTAAGGTGTTTAAGCTCATTCACATGGCATTAATGTGTTTCAGCTCTCGTTCACATGGCATTAATGTGTTTCAGCTGTCATTTACGTGGCATTAAGGTGTTTAAGCTCTCATTCACATGGCATTAAGGTGTTTCAGCTCTCGTTCACATGGCATTAATGTGTTTCAGCTCTCATTTTCATGGCATTAAGCTGTTTCAGCTCTCATTCACATGGCATTGAGGGATTGCAGCTCTCATTCACATGACATTGAGGGGTTCCAGCTCTCATTCACATGCATTGAGGGGGTCCAAGCTCTCATTCACATGGTATTAAAGTGTTTCAGCTCTCATTCACATGGCATTAAGGTGTTTCAGCTCTCATTCACATGGCATTGAGAGCATCCCAGCTCTCATTCACATGACATTGAGGGGGTCCAAGCTCTCATTCACAAGCATTGAGGGGGTCCAAGCTCTCATTTACATGGCATTAAGGTGTTTCAGCTCTCATTCACATGGCAGTAAGGTGTTTCAGCTCCAATTCACATGGCATTAAGGTGTTTCACCTCCCATTTACATGGCATTAAAGTGTTTCAGCTCTCATTCGCATGGCATTAAGGTGTTTCAGCTCTCATTCACATGGCATTGAGGGGGTCCAAGCTCTCATTCACATGCATTGAGGGGGTCCAAGCTGTCATTCACATGTCATTAATCTGTTTCAGCTCTCATTCACATGGCATTAAGGTGTTTCAGCTCTCATTCACATGACATTGAGGGGGTCCAAGCTCTCATTCAAATGGCATTAAGGTGTTTCAGCTCTCATTTACGTGGCATTAATGTGTTTAAGCTCTCATTCACCTGGCATTAATTTGTTTCAGCTCTCATTTACATGGCATTAAGGTGTTTCAGCTCTCATTCACATGGCATTAAGGTGTTTCAGCTCTCATTCACATGGTATTGAGGGATTGCAGCTCTAATTCACATGGTATTGAGAGGATCCCCGCTCTCATTCACATGACATTGAGGGGGTCCAAGCTCTCATTCACATGGCATTAAGGTGTTTCAGCTCTCATTCACACGACATTGAGGGGGTCCAAGCTCTCATTCAAATGGCATTAAGGTGTTTCAGCTCTCATTTACGTGGCATTAAGGTGTTTAATCTCTCATTCACATGGCATTAAGGTGTTTCAGCTCTCGTTCACATGGCATTAATGTGTTTCAGCTCTCATTCACATGGCATTAATGTGTTTCAGCTCTCATTTACATGGCATTAAGGTGTTTAAGCTCATTCACATGGCATTAATGTGTTTCAGCTCTCGTTCACATGGCATTAATGTGTTTCAGCTCTCGTTCACATGGCATTAATGTGTTTCAGCTGTCATTTACGTGGCATTAAGGTGTTTAAGCTCTCATTCACATGGCATTAAGGTGTTTCAGCTCTCGTTCACATGGCATTAATGTGTTTCAGCTCTCATTTTCATGGCATTAAGCTGTTTCAGCTCTCATTCACATGGCATTGAGGGATTGCAGCTCTCATTCACATGACATTGAGGGGTTCCAGCTCTCATTCACATGCATTGAGGGGGTCCAAGCTCTCATTCACATGGTATTAAAGTGTTTCAGCTCTCATTCACATGGCATTAAGGTGTTTCAGCTCTCATTCACATGGCATTGAGAGCATCCCAGCTCTCATTCACATGACATTGAGGGGGTCCAAGCTCTCATTCACAAGCATTGAGGGGGTCCAAGCTCTCATTTACATGGCATTAAGGTGTTTCAGCTCTCATTCACATGGCAGTAAGGTGTTTCAGCTCCAATTCACATGGCATTAAGGTGTTTCACCTCCCATTTACATGGCATTAAAGTGTTTCAGCTCTCATTCGCATGGCATTAAGGTGTTTCAGCTCTCATTCACATGGCATTGAGGGGGTCCAAGCTCTCATTCACATGCATTGAGGGGGTCCAAGCTGTCATTCACATGTCATTAATCTGTTTCAGCTCTCATTCACATGGCATTAAGGTGTTTCAGCTCTCATTCACATGACATTGAGGGGGTCCAAGCTCTCATTCAAATGGCATTAAGGTGTTTCAGCTCTCATTTACGTGGCATTAAGGTGTTTAAGCTCTCATTCACCTGGCATTAATTTGTTTCAGCTCTCATTTACATGGCATTAAGGTGTTTAAGCTCATTCACATGGCATTAATGTGTTTCAGCTCTCGTTCACATGGCATTAATGTGTTTCAGCTCTCGTTCACATGGCATTAATGTGTTTCAGCTGTCATTTACGTGGCATTAAGGTGTTTAAGCTCTCATTCACATGGCATTAAGGTGTTTCAGCTCTCGTTCACATGGCATTAATGTGTTTCAGCTCTCATTTTCATGGCATTAAGCTGTTTCAGCTCTCATTCACATGGCATTGAGGGATTGCAGCTCTCATTCACATGACATTGAGGGGTTCCAGCTCTCATTCACATGCATTGAGGGGGTCCAAGCTCTCATTCACATGGTATTAAAGTGTTTCAGCTCTCATTCACATGGCATTAAGGTGTTTCAGCTCTCATTCACATGGCATTGAGAGCATCCCAGCTCTCATTCACATGACATTGAGGGGGTCCAAGCTCTCATTCACAAGCATTGAGGGGGTCCAAGCTCTCATTTACATGGCATTAAGGTGTTTCAGCTCTCATTCACATGGCAGTAAGGTGTTTCAGCTCCAATTCACATGGCATTAAGGTGTTTCACCTCCCATTTACATGGCATTAAAGTGTTTCAGCTCTCATTCGCATGGCATTAAGGTGTTTCAGCTCTCATTCACATGGCATTGAGGGGGTCCAAGCTCTCATTCACATGCATTGAGGGGGTCCAAGCTGTCATTCACATGTCATTAATCTGTTTCAGCTCTCAATCACATGGCATTAAGGTGTTTCAGCTCTCATTCACATGACATTGAGGGGGTCCAAGCTCTCATTCAAATGGCATTAAGGTGTTTCAGCTCTCATTTACGTGGCATTAAGGTGTTTAAGCTCTCATTCACCTGGCATTAATTTGTTTCAGCTCTCATTTACATGGCATTAAGGTGTTTCAGCTCTCATTCACATGGCATTAAGGTGTTTCAGCTCTCATTCACATGGTATTGAGGGATTGCAGCTCTAATTCACATGGTATTGAGAGGATCCCCGCTCTCATTCACATGACATTGAGGGGGTCCAAGCTCTCATTTACGTGGCATTAAGGTGTTTAATCTCTCATTCACATGGCATTAAGGTGTTTCAGCTCTCGTTCACATGGCATTAATGTGTTTCAGCTCTCATTCACATGGCATTAATGTGTTTCAGCTCTCATTTACATGGCATTAAGGTGTTTCTGCTCTCATTCACATGGCATTAAGGTGTTTCAGCTCTCATTCACATGGTAGTGATGGATTGCAGCTCTCATTCACATGGCATTGAGAGTATCCCAGCTCTCATTCACATGACATTGAGGGGGTCCAAGCTCTCATTCACATGCATTGAGGGGGTCCAAGCTCTCATTCACATGTCATTAAGGTGTTTCAGCTCTCATTCACATGGCATTAAAGTGTTTCAGCTCTCATCCATTCTGAAAAGTGAGGGGACATTGTTGTGTCCGCGTAAGCGGCCAGTGTCCGCGCCTGTGCGAACAGGGGGGGGGGTGTCTGAGAAAGGGGGACTGCCCTATGTTCCGACACCACTATGTTCCGACACACATTATACTTGTGTCAAACTTAATCTGACTAGCCGTGCGTGACATTTTACTACCTTAATATAGCCAGGATGTCCTGTGGGTTAATACTGGAAATCCAGCTGTAGTGTAGTCCGGCCATAATGCTCGAAAGTCCGTGAAGGTGGGATCTTGCATTATGTTATTGGATAATTATCAGAGAATTATCAAACAATGTTGCCCATTGTATCATTCTACTACTTCGACAATTATTTGACAATATCCGTGTCTGTTGGATGTGGTTCCAACCTTAAATCCTCCGATTGCCTAACTATCGAAGTTTTAGATCGATAATTATCGGAGAAATATTTTACCTTTTTTATGAAAGTTGTACTTCTATATTCATCAGTCTCTGAATTGCAAGGTTGCCGTTTACATCCGGTAGCACATTTCCAAGTTTATCTACATATTAATTAAAATAATTTATTTATTTATTTATTATGCGAGAGATGAATAGGCACTGCATTTAGCATTCCGTAGTGTTTGCATACGTTTTTGAGATTGCCAAAATACAAAGGTTTCACACTATCTCTTTCCATTCCTATATTGTGTGTTTTTGACCAACATTCCTTGTTTACCTTCACACGTTATACGTTTTCCTATCAATCTAAGACATTGATAGATCTCAGAGAATTCCATGTTTAAAACAATTAAACCACCACCCAGCTGTAGACCCTGTCTAATATCAATCTAAAACATCGAGAATTATCCGATAATTCAAATGTAATTCTAATGCGCGGATATTGCACAAGTTTATACTACCTGCAAATTTGATGCATAATTCATCGTTCAAGGTTAAGGTCCATATTAGACAGATTTCCTTAAGAAAGTCAGAAAGCACTATTCTATTCTATTCTTCGTTGTTCCATTGCATTGTTCTGATATTCCCCTTTATTCTGAAAATATTCCCATATGTTACACTCATAAATTACAGTTGGTATAATACACAATTTAAATACTTATCCGTATATCTGCCAAACATGTATATCCCGTATTTATACTTAATAGCGTAATAGCGTTCTCTTAAATAAATAAATAAATAAATAAATAAATAAATAAATAAAATATTTAGAAAACATAAAAAGACTTATTTTCAAATACATGAATATGTCATGACTAATTCATTTTATCATAGACAGGATTTGCCCAGATAATGCCATTTGATGATTTCGAATAACGTATAATAAAGTTAATGAATTCATAGTATCAATAAGTAATGGATTATACGATGTAATATCCAATGTAATACTTGTACGCTACACCAATAAAGCTTTAATTTGATATATATCATGATGGTGTTTGTCTGAGGTAGTCCTATTTAATATGTGACAGGCTATTACGTAATTATATATTTGTATAAGGTTGATCCCATAAAATTCCCTTTTTATTTAACGCTGTGTATACTTTTTTAAAGCTAACATATTTACCCTGATTTTCGGGGGCAAAACGGCTCAGATTCTACAGCCAAAATTGACCAAATTAATTCCCATGTTTCTGTCTACTTTATTGCATGTAAATTTGACAGCCTTGTCTTAATTTTAATTGTACAGTCATTATTCTGTAACTAGACTGATCGCGCTGAACAGAGAAAAAACATGTTGCTTTGTTCTACCAAGGGGAGCGGTATTTATCCAATTTTGGCTTCCGACCACTAGCGTACATATTTCCATGCAAAATATGGCACATTCTGGCCGGCTCAGAATGTATTGGATGATCGTCGAACATAAAATTACTAAACAAGTTGTCAGGGGCCCACATGAAGACTGTCAGGTACATAGTTTATTGTCGATCTGAACGTTTGGCAATAATTAAAAAAAATATGTTGCGTCTGAAGCTTGATAGGATACATCGCGTCTGAGAATATTGCCGACGATGATCACAAAAACACCTCCATGAAAGCCCTTGACCAGAAAAGTGGCAAGTATTATAATCCGGCATAGTTATTTTTTAATGTAAAGAAATGTAACATTGTGTTACAAAAGGTGAGCGTAGAATAATATTTGAAGAAGAATAATGATATTTTTTCTTATAGTCAAGAGATAAAAACGCAGTCATATGTCAAAACCGTTTCTGAAATTTCGTAGGTGTCAGAACATCTCAACATAGGGTTCATTCTCATGGCATTGAGGGGGTCCCAGCTCTCATTTGTATGGCATTCGGGGGGTAGCAGCTTAAATTCACATGGCATTGAGGGGATCCCAGTTCTCATACACATTCAGCGTGTGTCAGCTCTTTTTCGCGTGACAGTGAGCTGGTCCCGGCTCTCATCCACATGACATTGAGAAGGTCCCGGATCTCATTCACATGGCATTGGGCGGGTGCCAGCTCTCATTCACATGGCATGCAGAAGGTCTCAGCTCTCATTCACATGGCATTGGGGCGCCAGCTCTCATTCATAAAATTCACTGCCTGTCACTATATCAGTGTGTGTTTACTCATCATAATTATTGGCACTGTTATGTACATGGTGCCACTGGCTTTGATTTACGCTATCAACACCAAACTGTATTCTATATCAAATTGCACCTACTACAACATGATTACAATAGCGTTTTACTTGTCAACTGTTGTAATCATGAAATCAAATGAAGTCTGTTAATTTTTATACATATATGTTTATTCATATAGTTTTATTGCATTAAATGTTATTATTCGGTAATTCCCATGTGTCAGTGTTTATGGCATCACTTAATTCACTGATTATGCAAATGTTTGGAATCATATAAATACATTCTTAGTTGCTGTACGCCTAGTACAGGGGGTGTAAAATTGTTAGTGTTCTCAATAGAACATTAGAAGGTAATAAACCTGTAGCTGATTGTGACATTTCCCTCAAACTAATGGAAAAACGTACTCAATGCGCGAATGTTGTGAAATCCGAATTGAGTGCATAACCCAATTTAATTCATGTGTCAACACAATATGGTTTGTATAGCTTTTCTAGATTGAAATTCACAATGTAGAATCTTCGTCGATACGAACAACACGCAATTGAATTGCACATTTCTAAAGCGCCTCGGCAAACGCACAGTTTGTGATCAACATTCATGTGAACAAACAAATGCGTTTCGATACGACGCAACGAACGTGGCGCTTTAATAAGTCACCATCTGATCATTTGACAACGATTTGGGTGGGCGCAAAGTATTACTAGTAATTAGTGCTTTTGAACTATATAGGTTTGATTGCAGTAGTATCAGTTTATGCTAACCTCGAGATGTATTATTGTTCTATGTAACTGTAAACGTGCATTGATATGGTATGACTTAGACGAAGATATCCGACTAAATCACAACTAACTATAACTTAAATTATCATTCAAGTCTCTTCAATTAGCTTTCGCTAACAGCTGAAAATATTGTTTAATATGATGTAGTATCTGCTCAAACGAAACTTTAATGTATAAATTGCTTAAATGGCCATCGGCAAATCTGTTATTAAGTCACCCGACATGATTACAATTCAAACACATACGTCAAATGCAATGAATAATGTCTCAACAAGGTTAATTGCATATAGCGTCTTTGTCAGCTTCTACTGTGATTGCTAGAATCAAAACTTAATCAACATTTATCTGTTTTTCATAGGATTCACCATAGCAAATAGCATCAGTTTATAAAGCGTGGTCAATTTAGAGTTATTCATATCTCATTTAAAGAGGTTTAACGAATACTGCAAAAAGCCGTGGATTTATTGCCTTCGGGGACCACCTTCATCAAGTGTACAGAAACATCCAATCTGATGTTATCTTTTTAAGCATAAAAATCAGATTAGAGACGACGAAAAACATGTCGTCGTTTTCATTCTGTGACAAGATTTGAATTTATATGTTTTAACTACCACTTGTAGATACATAACACTGAGCGATAAATATAAGGAAATCTTACTTACCCGAAGACCAGCATTTGCACGTTTTCCGGGTTTCCATCGGTATCTGTCTTTCAGAGAAAAGTGTGGCTGTGCCTGACCGTGACTTAACAGTTGTAACAAGACAAACAGTGCCAATATTAGACATGTTGTCTTTGCCGTGCTTCTGTTCATTGTCGTTGTGTTGGTGATGTATATATCAGCCTGTAATATAATTACAATATCTTTGTCAACTTAACACTGCACATCACTATTGAGTCGATTATGAATGACGGGTCTACTGACAGTGCTACCCAGATTATTTTGCTGTAGTAATTTAAATTTCTTCAATTTTTTTTTTAATCTAGTGACTAGTGTGGCAATTACGCTAAACAGCGAATGTGAACATTAGCGTTGTACATCTCCTATTCCTCTCACAGACGTCTCATTTGCCGACCCCTGTGTGCAAATTCGACCATTTGAGCTTAACATCTTCCTGGCCAATATGTACTTAAGGTAAAATAAAGTATTAGTGTAAAGTGATGATAATTGGCATCAGGTATACCGATTGATGTACCTGTGCATGCACCGTGTATGAACTCACCAAGTGGCGGAATAAATGGCATTTGCTTTGTCCGTACCACCCTCAGTACACAACGCCACCGCCTGTTTTACGACCAAGCCAACCTTTACGTCGCTAACTCGTTAAGAGATTTCAAGTCTTCGCTTTTGAAGGGATTCAGTGATAATACCGGATTCGGAAAGGCTATCAACTTGTAATTGCCCCGTCTTTACAATCTCGTTTATAAACGCGGATTGCGTTTTAGAATGCAATATTTATCCCTGTGATTATGGACAAAACCGGGAGGCAATACGCAGTAACATGCTGTTTGTACATCGGTTCAGTTGGAGATTAATATTATAGTATTTACCGAGGTAGTGATAATTAGCATTGGTAACTTAACTACGGGTATTTTTTAAAACCAGCTCCGAAAACTAATAAAGAAAAAAAAAAAAAAAACAAGAAACTTATTCAATAATTAGACTACCATGTTACATACGTACAAACTTACCCGCGATACTCTGTTAACAGTTGCATATACAATTGTTGCGTGTCATATATTAACAAGACATGTCTCCCAAAATCACCCTGTGGCAGGTTTGATGTCTCCCAATATGCAATGAATTTATACATGATATATATATATATTGGAATGTAAGTTAAAATCTGACATGTATAAGCCATTCGTTACCGTGAAATGCGCGTCACATGTGCACGAAAGGGATTGTCTGTAGGGCGGATATCACTTTAATTGTAACTGACTATTTCAATCATTTTCACCTGAACTTTCAAGGAAGAAATTACAAAATTCATCGAATTGCCTCCGTCAAATGGGTCCACACAATAAGGAAGCAATTGATCACAGACTACTGAATCGAAATGACTGCCTAAGACGACTCTTAAAATCATCGTTTATGGCACGATAGTTATCGAATAGCAGCCAGTGATCATGTGACATATTTATCAAACAGTACCGTGAAACTTTATAGAAAATGTTGTGGGGTTACGGAGAGATCGCAGGAAAGTTTAAGGTGGGTCACGTGACAATGTGATTAGAAACATTGGATGACAAGTTTCTTCTTATCTTATATTATATGCGTTCCTCAGTGACACGCACGGTCACCGTTTTGTGAATAAAATTAAATGAACCAAACAGGTGATTTTTTCATGATTTTGCCTTGTTCTAAATCAAACATTCACCATCTATTCAGTGGTGTTATATCTGAGAAACTATGACTAGTGATTTCTGCTCGACTGCTGCGAACGAGACAGTTGGCGTACTAGTCGCCTATTCAGTCTTTCTTTGCTGACGTATGTCGTGAAAAGGGTTCTCGGACCCGCAGAATCACTTGATCATTGATCGCAGTACAAGACAAGAACATGTGGTACATGTGTTATATGATGACCTACCTACACTTCTTCTCCGATGCTAAATCTAGTTTGTTCCAACAACTAATGAGGATTTGTATCACTTTCATTCTGTTCTCGATTTCAAGATAAATGACAGACTATTAATGGATGCTCACCACGGTTTAAATTTATTAACTTGAGTAATATTTATAAAGTTAATAACAGGTACGGGTCAGACGTATATATATTGATAAAATATTACATAATCACGCGAGTAGAATGCGTTCATCTCTTAATAATTGTTCTATGTAGTGTGTGGTGAGAGTATTTGTTTTAAAGACTATAGTTCATGTGGGCAAATAAAAATGAGCAAGTCAACTGTTTATACATGTTTTTATATTATATACATTGAAATTAACGACAAGCAAATGGTTTATTATTTATACGCACGAATTTGCTCTTTTGAAATTAGAAAACATGGCGCATACTACTTAATATTTGTGAGCACGAACCCAGTCTTTTAAGTTTAGCACGCTGAAACCTTTCGACTATACCTGAACCTGCTTCAAAAATATACGGATATATGCACACTATTAAGTATCAGCATATGTTCTTTTTGCGGCCCCCAGGTTTCATATCTGGTAATGGTATAGATATAAACTATAATAATGGATAATTCAAGAAATCGTACAGCAAACAAATATTAACGTTGGGAGATGTGAGCATTGCGTGGCTAGTGTTGCATCTACTACTATATGCGTCATGATATATCAACATATCTGATTCGTGATTATACCACGACTACTTAGACACAATTAAACGGACAGAGAGGTGGTTGTGGACACTGGTAGTTCGTCATTATCGGCGATAATTTATTGAAGTTGTGTGTTATTCGTTGTATACGTAGTTCCTACAAAGTGGACACTGTGTATGGCTACACTAACTGTGTTTCTCGAAGTAAGTATTCTATAGTGAAGGGAATTCAGTTTTAGAGCGCTATACATGGCGGACGCTGCTAGATTTACCAACCATGCCATTGCTCGTTACTCAGATACGTTTAAATTGTTGTGGCGATGCGTTATTAAGTGTGTAAAATGGATGGTAATAGACGTATTATTGCTATTGTGTTTCAGAGATGCATGTTTGGGTGTGTTTCTTTCACAAATGTTGTGGCGACATAAAAATGCCAATTATTTTAGGTCAGTAAATTCTTGTTCTATGATAAAAATACTTGATCCTGGCCTTTAAAAATAATAGATTTATTGCATCGTTTATTGGTTGATCATTTTTTTTATCCCTATATCACATTGCCAACACAATACGCACACATTATCGTATGAGGTGGAATTTCTATTAATTATATATGACGTTGTAGCTAGGATAATTATTGGCGTCGTCATGGTGTCTGCAAGTGAACATTGAACATTGAGTAGGCACATTGACGTTAATTAACAAATATTTCAACCGGGGGAATGACATCACTGAAGACGTATATATGCGCTACATGACATCCTTGAATTCTGTAAGCGTGGTGTGATGAGCAAATTAAGACATCACATTTAATTGATTATAAAAAAATGTAAACACAATCTATCGTAGTTATCATTTCGAATACGCTTTTTAGGGATCAAAAAGGGATGCAACACTTTGGGGGTAATTTAGGAAAAGACATTATGTCTGAATAACAGAATGGTCAGCAATTAGCAGTAGAACATTGTTAGGCTTTCCTTGTATGTGTCCTTATATGGAATTACCCTTATAGATATTATAGTCATGTAACGAATATAAGTTCTCAAATACACGAGTTCAGTATAGCTATGATGACGATACTCGATGTGACTAAACGCGATGAGTACACTTAATTCGTCCCCTTACACTTGATAGTTTATATGACATTTGGCTATGCCCTTTTAATACGGAGCCAGACATCATTTAAGAAGCGAGATATTCTTCAATTCCCTCACATGTGCTAAGCATCATTGACTTCAATGACGCTTCAGAATGCATTCATATTCGACAAGTTAGTGAATGCATTAAGCGCGATTTGCATGTCGACAGTATGAATTATTGCTATAAGAAGCGCTGCTCAGTTTGTAAACCCTGCTTGCGGCAGCATTAACATTCATAGTGTCGCTGTATTTGATGTAGGTACATCCAAAATGATGTCCTGTAGAGAGAAGTTCATATATTTTGATTTTTATGACCGGAAAATGAATCCAATAGCTTTGCCCTGTAATGAGAATATCACGTTTTGACACGTATGCCGGACCCACACTAATGAAAAGACGCATTTTGCATTGATAACAATATGGTTTAATACACATAAACAATGGCTACATATATACCCAGCCGAGATTTTATGAATGACGATTATAATTAACCTTCACAAAATTAGCAATTTCACGAATACTTGTATTGTACGCTTATTTCCATTCGATATTATTAACAGGTCGTGGTGTTATTGTTCTCAGCATCACTGATCACTGATCACTCAATTACTAATACTAACAAGACTATCTAGAATTGTGTGTGGATTTTGTCTTCTATAAATGTCCTGTGTTGTTCAACGGTTACAATGCCTATCCGTTGCTTTAAAGAATATACATAAACTTAAAATAATGTAATTACATGACATATGTGTATTTATTATGTTAATACACCTCTTTGGTTTTCATACAGAAAATTAGAACAGCCTATTATGACCTTGTACATAACTCGCTATCATGTCGTAAACGTTCTTCGTAATTATTAGTATGACATTCTTTTAGCTGTTACTCTTCGGGAGTACAGTTATACCATCGAGATGATAAAACCATATATGAAAGACATACGCTCATAACCAAAAAGGTTAATTGCTTGCCGGGAAATGGAGCATTTAAAATAACCCAAGTTGTTTCTTCCTCAACACACGGTAGAACACAATATTGTTAACCGATCCGGATAAAATAAATATGTTAGCTATAAATAACGCATCATATAACATAGCAGCATTTTAATGACAACTTACTTTGTATTTAACATGGCTTTAAATGGAGGGCAATATTTAAAATGCTGGTCCCAGAATGTTACGTGTCGTATCTAAGTATATGAGTCTATAATCGAATCGCAGTGATAACACTGAACACAATATAGATAACATCGTCGTTTACAGCATTTACTAATGTAGTAAAGCAAAGTAATTTAAAAGAAGACAAGATCACAGAGAGCATTCGATATATTCGTTATCCAGAGCGGAAGTATGTTTTATCTTCTGATGCAGGCTATTAGAAACACCACTTTGCGTATTTGCAGACTCTATTAGAAAACTCGGTAATGACCCTTTGAGCCTACCTTTAAATCCTTTTTATGTCCATACTAATCCTACGCATCGTGAATGTACTAATAAAACTACGCGACGTGTGAAAACGTCTTTCATAGTTTTATTTCTTTTAATGCACGTACAGAAGTCCATACGAGTTGAAATGGAGATGAAATTAATATTTCCTTTTAATTTCAAATAAAGTAATTACATATGTTACACGGCAATGTATAGGTGAGCACTGAGGCAATACATGTTCTCTTAGACAATACACCACCAATTTGTATCATAGGAATTGAACTAAGCTTCCTCAAAAATGAATTGAGTATACCGCTTTAATGTTGATGGTAATACTGATCACCAATGTTCAATACGTGTAACTGTTAGCTGTATACAAACTACAGCAGCAAGTACTAGCTATTAACGATTTAGAGATAATAACCATTTTTTTTTAGCACTGTTGTATTTGATTGAAATAATTAAAATATATACTGTAAATGTATCATTGCTTGCGAATTGCATCACACGGCTAGAAATACTAATGTTATCTTAATAAAAGCCACAGCATATTAAAATTATGCGCAATGCTCTTTGTCCGTTTACATTTACTATGCACAGTGCACGTTGCGATTTAAAACAATAGATAAATTGAAAAAGTGTTTATCTCTTTTAACGTTTGACGAAATTGTTAGGAAGAAGTGTTTTAATTTTCTTTCACAATAATAATAATAATAATAATAATAATAATAATATGTATCTTGGATTTGCGGAGCAGTACATGTAAAGGAGTAATATGATGTGTTGAATTAAAATAAAGACAAAAACAAAACAAAACAAAAAAATAAACTATTTTATATCTATGTAGATTATCGGTATATTTCCACGACCTGTAGACCTGTGTTGTGAAAATTCGTTGCCGTGTGTTCACTATTGCAATTAACCTCGTAACTTACACAGAGCGATAGTTAAAATCATTCTCGTTTTCACACATGCAGGGACAATAATCTTATATAATTTATTTTAGCAGCAGCTAGGCAAATGTCTATTTATACATATAAAATTAATTCACAAATAATAAACTGAACGAAGAGCGTGTTTATTTTAGCCAGTTTTACCCAAAAAATTTTAATTTGCTAATACTCAATATTAGACAGAACAGAACGTAATGTATATGCATAATAACATATAATGCATCGTAGTACGGATTAATCACATCAACAGAAAGTGAATTAATAAAGAATGAGGATTCCCAAGTAGCGAACCAGTGCTTCTTTAATCTTGTCTTTTTTTCTGAAAGGAATCCCTAACGTATGCGATCAACTCAGGGTCATGGAACCACTATTATTGCAATTGATTAGGGGAAAGTCTGATATTAGGCAGAGGGGAGTTTATGCATACGAATCACATAGGGAGGCTCGATCTTTTTTCATGAATCAATTTCGTTCTACATTCATTGAGTAATTTTACGCCGATGTGTTAATTGTGATGGAATCAATCCGAGAACATTTCCCCATGTAATCAATACGGGGCCACGAAGCTCTTCGTTTACTTAATCCTTTTTATACTTGCAAAATAGTCGAATTGAGTTGAAAGTAGTATAGTGTTTTCAAAGACCATTTACACAGAGAAATAGAGCAATCAGACCCCCGGGATATAATATGTACGGATGTGAAAGACCCATGAGAGACAATTACACACGCGCGTTACGTGGCTCGTTAAAATTCGTTTAACACAAACAGAATAACACATGGTGTTTTACGTGCAACATTAAAAATTTCAGTAATATTAATTATATTATGTGTTTTGGTTTTGGAATATGACGGCTTAGTTGTGTAGGGTAACCTATCTATAGTATTAACATGGACGTACCTTAATGAACACTTGTAAAGCAACGCGTCTAATAAGCACAGGTGCTGTGGAGATGTTTCTCAAGAGCCGACTGGGACGGAATCAGCGCAAATAATGTTATGTCTGCCTTTTATCTTACTTCATGAAGCTTCTTGGTTATCAATAACTTGACGAAGGAAGCGCTGTCCTATTTTGTGAAGATGCTCGCCTCTTGATCGATGGAGTCTACTTGCTAAGCTTCAGAATGGGGAGGTAAGGTGTGAGCTCTGGACACCTTCTTTTTATGCACGTTTCGGAGATACAATACTGAAAACGCTAATCTCTAACTTGTGACGTTTCCCGTTAGATCCGCCCACGCCTGCCAGACTTTCACAGCGTTGGCTATGATGTCAGATGTAGTCCAATTTGGGAAAGGATATATAACGACAGGGTAGATCAAACATAAATCTTTCATTGTTCGTGAGATCTTCAGAGAATACTATCAATCAGTTTGAGTTAAATGTAATTTATGCAGCTGGGTTTGCACCTGTCACTGAATCGCCCTGTATCTATTGGCTATTGTGCATGTGTGTGTCACTGGAGTGTTCTTTACCCATTGGCTGGTGCGTATGTACGTGACCAATATGCATTGGAAATTAAGTGTGTTCGTGCCACAAGAGTGTTTTAGGACCATTGGCTGCCAGTTCATCTTCGTCACTGTCCTATAATGCTTCTTTGAAACAGTTGTGAAAAAGCAGAACGATTTTTCGATGCATGGTACACGTGCAGGCTTACTTGAAAAAAATACATACTTAGAGTGGGTCGATTTCCAATAGTATGGCATACGGTAATTGTAGTCACATGGAATACCTCATCACTCTTACACACCTAACGGACTAGTTTGTATTACCTGTAACACATTCTATAAACGACAGTGTAAAATGCACATTTGCCTCCAGATGGTGTCTCGTATCTGCTCAATCGGTGCGAGGTGAGGTCTTTGAAAAGGTTAGACCAGCTTTGACACCTTACGACCATGTTGAGTATCACATTTGCAACGTAGATAGAGTATAGTACGGCTGGTCAAGTGAGAAATGATGAATTTAAGTAAACCACCGACAACATATTTCACTTGACCTTTATGATTTTAATTCATCATTCGGCAAAAAGATGGTATGTGTCAAATGCACATCTCTTTCCTTACTTCAACACTTATGTTTACACATATTAAAGTTGTAAAATGATTTACTATTCCAGTATGTATTAAATGATTATTTTTTTTGCGTTCGTAATCTAAATAGTGTTATAGCTTAATTATTCAAGATGCTATGCTGAGTAGTGTTTCGATGCTCCAATATTTGTAGTATTTTGATTATATGGGAGTACAATTAACAATAATATACTTATTAGTGAGTAAATTCCTAGATTATTGGTGTATTGAATGTGTATTGAATGTGCGTGATAAATACAATACAAATCCTACATGAACTAAGTGTTAAGAAAAACTTCCTGAAAGCTTGTCATTATTGTCAACAATTGGCATTTTACCTCACAACACAGTGTAAGTTTGGACCAAAGATGAAACAACATTACGGCTAATTGATCAATTTGGGTACAGATGGCGTTAACGATTTAAAACCTTTTTGGCAAGAGGGTGTTTTTGCTTATTTACACTGCTTTTTTGAATGACAAAAATAAGGCATGATCGAAATTGCGCCGAACGATATCATGCGTTATGTTTCAATTGTAAAACAGGGACACAATATGGAGAGATAACTCCTCGTGTAAGCCTGAAACGCTTTAGTTTTCGTTACATTTACTTCCCTCACGATGTTCATAGTGCAATGGGTTGTACTTTACTGACACGTGGTTGACAGAAGGTGAATTATATTTTTCCTGGTGTTTTAGCTTAATCTAGAATTTTTTTTTAATGTTTTTTTGATAGACATCTGACTACTTTTTTCAGATTAATTTAAGATTACTTTAACCATTTTATTCATTTCTGGTTTTAGCCTACTTCCCTCTCCAATATACATTTTAGAGCTTCCATATAAAATGTACAAGAGATTAATGGTTCACTTTTATATGTGGGTATGATAAATTAGTTGGGGAAAAGCATCAGTAAATCATTGGTAATCCAGCAGGCTGACGGGGGATCTTAACGTGCAATGACCACAGATATGCAACACACTGTTATTTGTGTGACATATTGATTAAACTGCACAGCCCGCTACCAGTCAGCTAACAGGCACTTCTATTCATTTTTTTTTACCTCTGTGTATAATTAAGCTTGAAAAAGTAGTACTTTTTATAATAGTCTGTGGATTGGAATCCAGATCCGGAAAACTGATTTAAACAGAAATTGGCTGTCAAATCATGTGAAGACGCAAAACTAAAAATAACGATTATGCGAATCAATACACTGATAATTGCACATTTGATATTTGATATTACACTGATGATATTTCCTTCCATACGGCATCATAATATTTAAGAAACGTGCATTGTGTCGCATGGTAAAATATTGAGTTCGTGTAAGTGAGTGATTTCACTGTAAGTAATCCAATTCTATTGCAAAAGAGTAACATCGTTAAATGGCCCTTCAATATAACCGTAATCTTTAATTGAGTAAAACGAACTACGTCATTGTTACGTCATAACAAACATAAATTGTGTTTTGTTTGGTTGTTATATGTCCCGTTGTTCGATTAAAAACGGCATCATGTCTTCCAAATGTTGTTACTTATGTTGTATATGACCCGTATTATTGGGGTTATATGTTTAAGTAACGAAGCATATGCGTGTTCTAACTCATTTAGTATTAAGCATCACTTCACATCACAACCAATCTACAAGCAATTGGGAATATATACCGTCGTCGACTAATCGCCATATAGTCTAGCGGTGAACTAAAGTGCTTGAGCAGGCACGGCTCGTGTTAACTCGGGTAAAATGTATGCCAGGCTTACTATTATTTCTTTGGGCTTGTGTTCGGTATACCACATTTTTAGAGAAACAAACAATATTATTCTATTTATTTTGGCTGTACACTGAAACAAAGTTGTTAAAAAGGTCTGTGGCATGGGTAACATGTTGACGTTACAGATTAACATAACCTTAATATAGTGCTGCTCAGTGTTTTCAGTGTGGTGTGTTGTATACATAGCTGCCTACATTCCATCACCTAAAGCGTCGACATGATATTCATTATCCTCGAAAATCACTGTGTGAAAAATTATTAATAAATATTATACGCAAACATTTTGCTAAACTACAAATATCTCATGAAAACGAATTCAAACCTTCCCTGACTGAATGTCTGTTTGTTTGAATATTCGGCACCAAGTATGTATATATAATTGTTCGGGATTAAGAAAGTTTAAAATGTTAAACCTCGCAGTTTTGGACATAAATATCCGCTTTATGATTCATATACGGACTTGTGCTAACAAAACCTATACGCATTACACACACGTTTATTTATGTGTCATTATTTTGTTCAGGTTATTGCAGAGACGACTGTGCTCAGGTTTGACGAACGACCTATAAAGGAACGTACAATAAATAGGACGGGGGAAGATGAGAAAAGAAATTTACTTCTCGACAGAAAGTGGTCTATGATGACTACCAAACCATGTAAACTTTCGATGAGCCGTCAAAAAGCGCATGAAAACGGATATCAATCTAAACTACAAAAAAAAACTCAAAATGAAATTAATGCCATTTTGTAATGTTTGCAAATTGAAATTGTTCATATTAAAGCAGGTGCAATTTGCATGAAATAATTTGTGTATATTTTGCATATTAATGATGTATTCATCCATATCCGTATGCATATTTGTAGACTCACAATTACATTGATATTGAAATCAGTAAACTTTACAGTACAGTTGCTAGTTATGGGTATAGATCAAGTCAAATACAATGAAACGACAAAGGACACCATGACTGTCGTGTGTACAATTGGAAAGCGAATTACATCAGTTGATGATAGCAGAGCACGATAATCCGATAAGAATAAATGTAGTCATTCGTCGCTTACTTTATTGAGTGCTCTGCAATCAGCCTTGTGTGATAAAAATGATAAAATCACATAACTTAGAAACCATAAATTGTAGGCAAGGCTTTTATTAGTAATTATGTTATCATAAACGTCAATGTATGCATCTAACTAGAAGTCAATACAGGGATGAAAACCTTTACCACAGTTGCCAAGTAATTATATCTGGCAATGAAGCAATCCAACATGATTCCTGTCTACATGAGTACCGGATTCTGGCACTTTCAAAACTCTAATCGATTGGACATTATAAAAAATTGTTTAAAAAAAACTTATTATAACTTATCCTCTCATATACGAACAACAAGTAAGAAACAAACAAATGTCACAATCTCCTTGACGGAATTAACTATCATTGTAATTGCAAATGTACGTAGAAGTATACTATAGCTTACAAGTGTGTTTGGCTCAATGCTGAATGAATCAATGTACATACGCTTCAAAGTCTGCAATATTTTTTTTTCAGCCTTCATGACGTTGGTAAATGCTTGTGTGTTTGTGTTCCAGTAGCAAGATGTCATAAACGAACCATATCTATATAATGCGTTAGAGTGTTCAATAAAGCTGATATCTTAACATAATTACTCCCGTGACTGAAATATAGAAATCATATAATATCTCCTGCTGTCCAATGCCTGAACACGTCCTTGCGATTTGGTCAGATTCTGTTTTAATTATGCGAGCTGTGATGAAATAAACGTTTCATAATTACATTTAATATGAAGTTGTTTGAATATGATGGATAAACTCCACAGCCATGTCGCTGGCTTATTCTGTATTGTATGGTATACATTTCTGTTCTGTATATATGTTAACTGATGTACCAAAGCCATATCTTCATTCGTTCCGAAACGTATCTGCACTAGCTTGAACTTTCGCATGTCCCCTTATTTTAATTAAATTACGTCAGCAAAATTGACGCGTTCAAGATTATTGATGTCACATTCGAAAACTGTTCTTTGTTTACATTGGATAGTGAATTATTTCTACGAGTAGAAAATATATAACTGGTTTGGCGTTTAACAACTGAACAATGGACTTTTTACCTGGAAGTTTATTATTCTGATGATTACAATTTTGATATGAGCAATACTGTAATATCGTTGGACCTACTTAAGCATGCTTACGCTACTGGCTGGGTTACCTGTCATTTCTAGCTAGTTTACTATGATTCATATTGGAGTGGATTCTATGTTGATGGAAGATGATTCCTCCGAAATGGTAAAAAGTCATACAGAGAGGCAGTATATATCATTCAATTCCATAAATATCGCTGGGGCTTTATCGGGGTTTCCCAGGCAACCATGTCCTAAAATTCACAAATGAAAACTTTGAATTATTCGATATAATATACGAATTAGTTAAGCATACAAACTCATAATAGAAAAATGCTGAAAAACAAGTATCGCCTAGCAAAATTAAAGGTTCTCAACAAGAACAGCAACCTAATTGTAGTATCTCTAGCTGATTGTGTTATGAAAGCTTGACATATTGACAGCTTGGCAGTAAAATAATGTTCAGGTAAGAACACAAATTAGATATATAAATAGTAAACGCCCAAAAAGTAAACAAAAATAGAAAATTAGAAATTAGCTAAAAATCTGTATTAATTCTATGCCAGTTCTTTCCCAGTGCTATCGATATTATCCATTGTGTTGTCGATAGAGATAACATCTATACGAATGATATAGGGTAAAATAATGCGTCGAAAAAATCACCTCAAGCTTGCGTGACCATCTTAGCAGATTGATAGTTTTCTGAGAGGGCGCCCTGGCATAAGAGTCATACTGTCAATCGCGCCGAGTTGAATTTCACACAGTGATTTTCCTAGAAGCATGTAAGATTGTCCAGACCTTTTTGATCGTAAATTATTTGAAAATGAGTATACAATAGAGATCAACATAAACACCAAAAACAAAAGACTGTATGCAAGTCTATTGCTAGATTTAGCCCTGTGGCAAAACAAAGGACATGAATTACTTAGAATATAAATTCGTGATCCTACAATCTAATATCTATTAAATTCGTGTATTAATTTTCTTTTCTTCCTCAGCAATGAAAAATAACCATCTGGTAGTTTAGGGTCACTCGGCGCAGGTTACTGGTTGTAGGTTCAGATTACTAGTGATTTAATAATGAGTATTCGCAATGATTCGGTTAAACTCAGTTCAGTTGCCTTATAAACCCATTATCAAGCAAAATATGACGGGAATGTAATGAACTCTGCATACCCGGCAATACTTAAAATACTGATGACATCATTATTAGCGTTTATTTATTATGTTTATTTATTATATTATATTATATGATGCTTTTGGTTCACGGGTAAAATAAAATAAAAGGCGATTACGTAACAGTACAAAAAAACACCTTGGAACCCCGTAGGCAGGCCGGTGACACCGGTTCGCACTGAAGGGGGTATCAACCCTTCTGCCAAATTCCAAGGGAAAATCAAAACATTTAAAACACAGAACAACTAAGATAAAACATATATGCGCTGCTACAAGTGTGACATGACAAGGCAACTTCCTGTTTGAAAATGGATCATACCTGCCACAATTGCAGTAGAATGCGAAGTGTGTTATCCTCGATTTTACAAAGTGCATTCTCTACCGTCCACATAATTTAAAATTCAGGTAGTAGACCCGGGATCATTCATATTCTATATTTCAAGCCTCGTATTAATATTTTGAATACAAATTTCTAGAGGCTCACACGAGCCTATGTTTTGACTTTTATTACGACGGCTGACATGAATTTCAACCTTAGAAACAACGCTAAGAAACAAAATATACCTTGTGCCTTGCTAGACATAAAGTGTTTTGAGCGATGGGACGGTAAAATGGCGAACCACCAAATAGAAATGCAAAAGTCTGGTTGAAGCAGTCGCGACGTGATGTTATTAAAATAATGGAGTAAGGCGCTATTTGATGGTCAACCATAAAAAATGCGTTGAAGTGTGTATTATATTATATAAGATACATTGCTATATTATTGAGTAAACATATTTATAATTTGAAATTTGGCGTTATTATATAACTGTTAAAGTTGTAAAATTGAAGCATTTTGGAACACTGATCAATTCATAACATCATTATGTTGGAGTTTTTCTAGTCTGTTTGAACAGTTTTTGAAATGGCGGCAAGCGATGATGGCTATGGTTATCAAGGAAACCTCCCAGGCATTACGAAATGTAACGAATATTTTAAAACGAGTCGCTGCAACTCGTGGGGTGACTATCACAATAGTCTCATGTCTATCTTTGGATGGTGCTAGTGTTCATATTTAAAAAAAATCTTCTGCAATAAAATGCGGGCGGAATTTGGTAGACAGTGAGAGAGACCAAGTTGGCGCCTGCAATCAAGGAACTGAACGGCACTGTCCATGCCAGAACCACCAGAACACCAGCAATGTTACAATTTGCCCCCACATTATCCCATACGTGGCTGGCCCTGGTACATAGTGATCAAACCTGGACCAAAATTCGTGCATCAAAAGAATATTAATAGTGGAGTGATTTATCAATACTTGGCATGCAATTATATCTCCTTGGTGACAAACTTGCGTATTTATAGCATCGATATCTGAAGTTGTACAAACTCTTACGAACAAAATCCCGGGCTACCATCAGCTACCAATCCTCGTATCCAAATAAATTTCTTTTAGTGTAATGCTTAAACATTGCAATCCTTTTATGCCAACCCCTAGTCATGATTCATGTATAAAGAGAGGAGAAGAGATAGTCAGAGAGGATAGGTATATTTCCTGTCCATGGTGACAAATAAATGGTTTGTTTAGCACACTGTAATGTTACAAAATGTTAACTAGTGACTACATGTTTCAGTGAGTAGGCTAGATTAAAGTTTACGGAAATGATAACAATATCGTCTTGATTACAGATTAGTAGAGGGGAAAATGGAAACAAAAATATTTTTCTACACAACAAAAAGTTGAACTACATAAGCAGAGGAACAAAAAAAAACACTCACAGATTTTCAATCTTTAAATCACTCCGATCCATTGCCGTATTTCACTTATCCACAACCTTGATATTATGAACCACAACGATCAGGTGTCTATTGGGAAAAAAATAGTACCACGCAACTGTATTTATTGTATTTGATGTTAACTTGTTCTAGTGAGCATGCACTGGCATCATCCAAAGACTGATATGGGACTGTTACAGCGGTGGTAACGTGTCTACAGCATGTCCTTACACTGTGTGCTACGACAGCGCGTCATGTAAAGACTCAACGCAGCGACTCCGTCTAAGATACTACATTCTCGCTTGCTGTCATTTTCAAATAGACTAGAAGACCCCTAACTAATCGTGTTGCGCCTTCGTGGAAGGATACTTGTCAATCGATCAGAGAATGTTTCATTTTCGCTACACGTAGTATACAATAACACTAAATTTCAATTATGAATACGTTTACTTTACCCGCAACACGGCAATGGATCGGAGTAATTTAAAGATTGACAATTAATACTACATTGTTTATCATTATTATATTATATTAAACGCGTATCTATTATTATAATAGCATATTTCTATTTATTCGAAAACACTGGATTTGAACATTGCAGAATTACGTGTTGTCACACAAAGCAAATAGACCCAGTGCTCTTGCAAATAACATAATCAACGACGATTTTTGCGTTCAAAACAGGCACACTTTTCCTTATATTATTCTGAAAAGCTACTTTTAAAGTCATGTTAGTATCTGTTGAAGGAATATAACTTTAACAACGTTGGGTGATCACTTAGTTAACTCGCTATGCATTCACGATTCCAATTTTGCATGGAGGAATTGGATGATTGTAATCAGAGATTGATTAACGATGACAGTAAATACGTTTTAGCTGCACCGTTAATGGTAAAATAAGTCCATGTATCAGATATAAATCATTACATTTTCAGTAAAACACCATTAATCAGGAATAAGTTGATCATTCGATCTTCGGTCAACTTCACACTTGTCGGTTTCCGATGTTGAGATTGTGATTGCGTCCGTTCAGACAGTCGTCTTTTCGGTTTCCAATGTATATATAGGGACACCATTACTTCAGTTCAGACAATCGTCTTTTCGTTTTTCAATGCAAATATATGGACACTATTGCTTCAGTTCAGACAGTCGTATTTTCGTTTTCCAATAAACTGTATGTATATACAGGGACATCATTGCTTCAGTTCAGACAGTCGTAAATTCGTTTTCCACAGACTGTATATACAGGGACATCAATGCTGCAGTTCAGACAGTTCTGTATTGGTGTCCAATGTATATATAGGGACACCATTGCTTCCGTTCAGACAGTCGTAAATTCGTTTTCCAGTGTATATTTAGGGACACCATTGCTTCAGTTCAGATAGTCGTATTTTGGTTTCCAATGTATATATATGAACACCATTGTTTCAGTTCAGGCACTAGTCTTTTCGTTATCCAGTGTATATTTAGGGACAGCATTGCTTCCATTCAGACAATCGTAAATTCGTTTTCCAATGTATATATATAGGGACACCATTGCTTCAGTTCAGACAGTCGTATTTTGGTTTCCAATGTATATATAGGGACACGATTGCTTCAGTTCAGACAATCGTCTTTTCGGTTTCCAATGTATATATAGGGACACCATTGCTTCCCTTCAGACAGTCGTAAATTCGTTTTCCAATGTATATATATAGGGACACCATTGCTTCAGTTCAGACAGTCGTATTTTGGTTTCCAATGTATATTTAGGGACAACATTGCTTCAGTTCAGACAGTCGTATTTTGGTTACCATTGTATATTTAGAGACACCATTGCTTCAGTTCAGACAGTCGTATTTTGGCTTCCATTGTATATTTAGAGACACCATTGCTTCCGTTCAGACACTAGTCTTTTCGTTATCCAGTGTATATTTAGGGACAGCATTGCTTCAGTTCAGACAATCGTCTTTTCGGTTTCCAATATAAATATGTGGACACCATTGCTTCAGTTCAGACAGTCGTCATCGTCGGTTTCCAATGTATATATATATAGGGACACCATTGCTTCAGTTCCGACAATCGTCTTTTTGTTTTCAATGTAAATATTTGGATACCATTGCTTCCGTTCAGAGAGTTGTCTTTTCGTTTTCAACTGTATATACAGGGACACCATTGCTTCCGTTCAGACAGTCCTATTTTGGTTTCCAATGTATATATATAGGGACACCATTGCTTCAGTTAGGACAGTCGTATTTTGGTTTCCAATGTACATTTAGGGACAACATTGCTTCAGTTCAGACAGTCGTAAATTCGTTTTCCAATGTATATTTGGAGACACCATTGCTTCAAAATACAGAACAATAGTTAGTCGAACAACACAATTGCATTCGAAATACACAACAATAGGCAGTCGAACGTTGAGTGGAAACCCCGGAAAACACTAAACCTGTCGAAAAACACTAAACCTGTCGGAAAACACTAAACCTGACAATAAAAACACTAAACCCGAGGTAAAGGGTGTATTATGGGTGTACCATAATCGTCCAGTGAATATTTGATTAAAAGAAAGCGAAAACATGAAACAGAACCCACGACGGCTTAGTCTTTTTCAACAGGTTTAGTCTTTTTCAATAGGTTTAGTGTTTTTCAACTGGTTTAGTGTTTTCCGGGGTTTCCACTCAACGGCAGTCGAACAACACAATTGCAGTCTAATTACACAACAATAGTCAGTTGAACAACACAATTGCAGTCGAAAGGCACAAAAATAGTCTGTCAAACACCACAATTACAGACGAAACACACAATTCTAGTCAGTCGAACACAATTACAGTCGAAATACACAAAATCAGTCAGTCAGTAGAACAACACAATTGCAGTCGAAATACACGACAATAATCAGTTGAACAGCACAACTGCAGTCAAAATGCATAAACATAGTCAGTCGAACAACAAAATTACAGTCGGAATACACAACAATAGTCAGTCGAACAACACAATTGCAGTTAAATGCACAAAAATAGTCAGTCGAACAACACAATTGCAGTTGAAATGCACACAAATAGTCAGTCGAACATTACAACTGCAGTCGAAATACACAATAATATTCAATCGAACAACACACTTGCAGTCAAAATGCACAAAAATAGTCAGTCGAACAACACAGTTTCAATCAAAGTGCACAAAGGTAGTCAGTCGAACAACACAATTACAGTCAAAATGCACAAACATAGTCAGTCAAACATTACAATTCCAGTTGAAATGCACAAAAATAGTCAGTCGAACATCACAATTGCAGTCGAAATACACAATAATATTCAATCGAACAACACAATTGCAGTCAAAATGCACACAAATAGTCAGTTGAACTACACAATTGCAGTCGAAATGCACAAAAATAGTCAGTCAAACATTACAATTCCAGTTGAAATGCACAAAAATAGTCAGCCTAACTAAACAATTGCAGCCAAAATGCACAAAAAAAGTCAGTCGAACAACACAATTGCAGTCAAAATAGGCAGTTAAAATATAGTCAGTCGAACAACACAAGTCGAAATGCACAAAAATAGTCAGTCGAACAAAACAATTACAGTCAAAATACACAACAATAGTTAGTCGAACAATACAATTGAATTCGAAATACACACTGATCAGTCGAACAACACAATTGCAGTCTAATTACACAACAATAGTCAGTTGAACTGAACAACACAATTGCAGTCGAAATGCACAGAAATAGTCTGTCAAACAACACAATTACAGTCGAAATACAACAACAATAGTCAGTCGAACACAATAGCAGTCGAAATGCACAAAATCAGTCAGTCAGTAGAACAACACAATTGCATTCAAAATACACAACAAAAGTCAGCCAAACAACAAATTGCAGTTGAAATGCACAAAAATAGTCAGTCGAACAGCACAATTTCATTCGAAATACACAATAGTCAGTCGAACAACACAATTGCAGTCTAATTACACGACAATAGTCAATCGAACAGCACAATAGCAGTCGAAATGCACACAAATATTCCGTCGAACAACACTATTGCAGTAGAAATGCATAAAAATAGTCAATCGAACAACACAATTACAGTCAAAATGCACAAGAATAGTCAGTCGAACAACGCAATTGCAGTCGAAATGCACAAAAATAGTCACTTGAACAACACAATTACGTCGGAATACACAACAATAGTCAGTCGAACAACACAATTGCAGTTAAATGCACAAAAATAGTCAGTTGAACAACACAATTGCAGTCAAAATGCACAAAAATAGTCAGTCGAACAACACAATTGCAGTCAAAATGCACAAAAATAGTCAGTCGAACAACACAATTGCATTCAAAATACACAACAATAGTCACTCGAACAAAAAATTGCAGTCGAAATGCAGAAAAATAGTCAGTCGAACACAATTACAGTCAAAATACACTACAATAGTTAGTCAAACAGCACAATTTCATTCGAAATACAAAATAGTTAGTCGAACAACACAATTGCAGTCTAATTACACGACAATAGTCAATCGAACAGCACAATAGCAGTCGAAATGAACACAAATATTCAGTCGAACAACACAATTACAGTCAAAATGCACAAGAATAGTCAGTCGAACAACACAATTGCAGTCGAAATGCACAAAAATAGTCACTTGAACAACACAATTACAGTCGGAATACACAACAATAGTCAGTCGAACAACACAATTGCAGTTAAATGCACAAAAATAGTCAGTCGAACAACACAATTGCAGTCAAAATGCACAAAAATAGTCAGTCGAACAACACACTTGTAGTCAAAAAGCACAAAAATAGTCAGTCTAACAATACAATTGCAGTCAAAATGCACAAAAATAGTCAGTCGAACAACACAATTTCAGTCAAAATGCACAAAGATAGTCAGTCGAACGCTACAATTAAAGTCGAAATACACAATAATAATCAATCGAATAACACGAATGCAGTTAAAATGCACAAAAATAGTCAGTCGAACAACACAATTGCAGTCGAAATGCATAAAAATAGTCAATCGAACAACACAATTTCAGTCAAAATGCACAAATCTAGTCAGTCGAACGCTACAATTGAAGTCGAAATACACAATAATAATCAATCGAATAACACAAATGCAGTTAAAATGCACAAAAATAGTCAGTCGAACAACACAATTACAGTCGGAATACACAACAAGAGTCAGTCGAACAACACATATGCAGTTAAATGCACAAAAATAGTCAGTCGAACAACACGATTGCTGTCAAAACGCACAAAAATAGTCAGTAGAACAACACACTTGCAGTCAAAATGCACAAGAATAGTCAGTCGAACACAATTGCAGTTGAAATGCACAAAAATAGTCTGTCGAACATTCCAATTGCAGTCGAAATACACAATAATAATCAATCGAACACGATTGCAGTCAAAATGCACAAAAATAGTCAGTGAACAACACAGTTGCAGTCAAAATGAACAAAGATAGTCAGTCGAACAACACAATTGCAGTCGAAATGCATAAAAATAGTCAATCGAACAACACAATTACAGTCAAAATGCACAAGAATAGTCAGTCGAACAACACAATTGCAGTCGAAATGCACAAAAATAGTCACTTGAACAACACAATTACAGTCGGAATACACAACAATAGTCAGTCGAACAACACAATTGCAGTTAAATGCACAAAAATAGTCAGTCGAGCAACACAATTGCAGTCAAAATGCACAACAATAGTCAGTCGAACAAAGCACTTGCAGTCAAAATGCACAAAAATAGTCAGTCTAACAACACAATTGCAGTCAAAATGCACACAAATAGTCAGTCGAACAACACAATTGCATTCAAAATACACAACAATAGTCACCCGAACAAAAAATTGTAGTCGAAATGCACAAAAATAGTCAGTCGAACAACACAATTACAGTCAAAATACACTACAATAGTTAGTCAAACAGCACAATTTCATTCGAAATACAAAATAGTCAGTCGAACAACACAATTGCAGTCTAATTACACGACAATAGTCAATCGAACAGCACAATAGCAGTCAAAATGCACACAAATATTCAGTCGAACAACACAATTGCAGTCGAAATGCATGAAAATAGTCAGTCGAACAACACAATTACAGTCAAAATGCACAAGAATAGTCAGTCGAACAACACAATTGCAGTCGAAATGCACAAAAATAGTCACTTGAACAACGCAATTACAGTCGGAATACACAACAATAGTCAGTCGAACAACACAATTGCAGTCAAAATGCACAAAAATAGTCAGTCGAACAACACACTTGTAGTCAAAAAGCACAAAAATAGTCAGTCTAACAACACAATTTCAGTCAAAATGCACAAAAATAGTCAGTCGAACAACACAATTTCAGTCAAAATGCACAAAGATAGTCAGTCGAACGCTACAATTGCAGTCGAAATACACAATAATAATCAATCGAATAACACGAATGCAGTTAAAATGCACAAAAATAGTCAGTCGAACAACACAATTACAGTCGGAATACACAACAATAGTCAGTCGAACAACACAATTGCAGTCGAAATGCACAAAAATAGTCACTTGAACAACACAATTACAGTCGGAATACACAACAATAGTCAGTCGAACAACACAATTGCAGTTAAATGCACAAAAATAGTCAGTCGAACAACACAATTGCAGTCAAAATGCACAAAAATAGTCAGTCGAACAACACACTTGTAGTCAAAAAGCACAAAAATAGTCAGTCTAACAATACAATTGCAGTCAAAATGCACAAAAATAGTCAGTCGAACAACACAATTTCAGTCAAAATGCACAAAGATAGTCAGTCGAACGCTACAATTGAAGTCGAAATACACAATAATAATCAATCGAATAACACGAATGCAGTTAAAATGCACAAAAATAGTCAGTCGAACAACACAATTACAGTCGGAATACACAACAATAGTCAGTCGAACAACACATATGCAGTTAAATGCACAAAAATAGTCAGTCGAACAACACGATTGCTGTCAAAACGCACAAAAATAGTCAGTAGAACAACACACTTGCAGTCAAAATGCACAAGAATAGTCAGTCGAACACAATTGCAGTTGAAATGCACAAAAATAGTCTGTCGAACATTCCAATTGCAGTCGAAATACACAATAATAATCAATCGAACAACACGATTGCAGTCAAAATGCACAAAAATAGTCAGTGAACAACACAGTTGCAGTCAAAATGAACAAAGATAGTCAGTCGAACAACACAATTACAGTCGAAATGCATAAAAATAGTCAATCGAACAACACAATTACAGTCAAAATGCACAAGAATAGTCAGTCGAACAACACAATTGCAGTCGAAATGCACAAAAATAGTCACTTGAACAACACAATTACAGTCGGAATACACAACAATAGTCAGTCGAACAACACAATTGCAGTTAAATGCACAAAAATAGTCAGTCGAGCAACACAATTGCAGTCAAAATGCACAACAATAGTCAGTCGAACAAAGCACTTGCAGTCAAAATGCACAAAAATAGTCAGTCTAACAACACAATTGCAGTCAAAATGCACACAAATAGTCAGTCGAACAACACAATTGCATTCAAAATACACAACAATAGTCACCCGAACAAAAAATTGTAGTCGAAATGCACAAAAATAGTCAGTCGAACAACACAATTACAGTCAAAATACACTACAATAGTTAGTCAAACAGCACAATTTCATTCGAAATACAAAATAGTCAGTCGAACAACACAATTGCAGTCTAATTACACGACAATAGTCAATCGAACAGCACAATAGCAGTCGAAATGCACACAAATATTCAGTCGAACAACACAATTGCAGTCGAAATGCATGAAAATAGTCAGTCGAACAATACAATTACAGTCCAAATGCACAAGAATAGTCAGTCGAACAACACAATTGCAGTCGAAATGCACAAAAATAGTCACTTGAACAACGCAATTACAGTCGGAATACACAACAATAGTCAGTCGAACAACACAATTGCAGTCAAAATGCACAAAAATAGTCAGTCGAACAACACACTTGTAGTCAAAAAGCACAAAAATAGTCAGTCTAACAACACAATTTCAGTCAAAATGCACAAAAATAGTCAGTAGAGCAACACAATTTCAGTCAAAATGCACAAAGATAGTCAGTCGAACGCTATAATTGCAGTCGAAATACACAATAATAATCAATCGAATAACACGAATGCAGTTAAAATGCACAAAAATAGTCAGTCGAACAACACAATTGCAGTTAAATGCACAAAAATAGTCAGTCGAACAAGACGATTGCTATCAAAATGCACAAAAATAGTCAGTAGAACAACACACTTGCAGTCAAAATGCACAAGAATAGTCTGTCGAACAACACAATTACAGTCAAAATGCACAAAAATAGTCATTCGAACAACACAAGTGCAGTCAAAATGCACAAAAATATTCAGTTGATCAACACAATTGCAGTCAAAATGCACAAAGATAGTTAGCCTAACAACACAATTGGAGTCAAAATACACAATAATATTCAATCGAACAACACGATTGCAGTCAAAATGCACAAAAATAGTCAGTCGAACAACACAATTAGTCAAAATTCACAAAAAATAGTCAGTCGAACAACGCAATTGCAGTCAAAATGCCCAAAACAAGTCAGTCGAACATTACAATTGCAGTTGAAATGCACAAAAATAGTCAGTCGAACAATACAATTGCAGTCGAAATACACAATAATATTCAATCGAACAACACGATTGCAGTCAAAATGCACAAAAATAGTCAGTTGAATAACACAATTGCAGTCAAAATGCACACAGATAGTCAGCCTAACAACACAATTGGAGTCAAAATACACAATAATATTCAATCGAACAACACGATTGCAGTCAAAATGCACAAAAATAGTCAGTCGAACAACACAATTAGTCAAAATTCACAAAAAATAGTCAGTCGAACAACGCAATTGCAGTCAAAATGCCCAAAACAAGTCAGTCGAACATTACAATTGCAGTTGAAATGCACAAAAATAGTCAGTCGAACAATACAATTGCAGTCGAAATACACAATAATATTCAATCGAACAACACGATTGCAGTCAAAATGCACAAAAATAGTCAGTTGAATAACACAATTGCAGTCAAAATGCACACAGATAGTCAGCCTAACAACACAATTGCAGTCAAAATGCGCAGTCGAAATATAGTTAGTCGAACAACACAAGTCGAAACGCACAAAAACAGTCAGTAGAACAACACAATTACAGTCGAAATATACACAACAATAGCTCTGTATTTGTATAGTAAAGTATGTATTTTTATATTACAAATGTGAGAGAGACGAACGCCGTATATCACTATAACATAGTTACAATTGATGACGTACTCAGCTGATTGGGTTGAGTGCGAACATTTCGAATATTCTTTCTCGTATCCCCGTGAGGTTTTATAAACCCGTCTGCACTTTACTTATTTTGCGGTTACTGTCTTTGTAATAAAGGTATTCTGACTATTGTCAAGTTCATAATGCTAATATACGCATCAACGGATGAACAAAGTATATAATAGACAGTTTACCCGGGGAACTAAATATATTGTGTCAACATGTACGTATTGATAATGACGTTGATGTTTCTGAAAACTTACGAGAATGTCACGATCTCTTATTAATGAGATGAAAATCATTAAAGTATTCGCCTTGCTTACCAAAATATCATTACCATGGCCTTTTAAAACATATGTAATGTAAAAATATTATCGGTATGACAAAATTGTAATTTTTGCATGAGGAATAAGTTGAGTAATTAGCATGAAATGATAATACATAAATGGCCACACGTGCACATAATGGTGTGTGGTTACAGTGGTGGCTGCACATGGGGACAGGGGAAATAGTCCTGCGGCATAGCTGAAAAAAATTGCACAATTTGATACTAGCATGAAACTTCGCACATGTGTAGAATTCATCATTGCGGTTAATATTTGATGTAGGACCACCTTGAACTTGAGCTTAGAGGTCAACTAGAGGTCACCAAAGGTCATTAGAGGTCATACATTTTAAAATTGTTATTTGATCGTATTATGATTTTTTATATTCATCATATTATCACATAATCCATTTTAAACAGACAAGTATTTGTATACTGTAACAAAGCTTGAATTTTTTTGACAAGAACAATATTTATGAAATTTAATTGATTAAATTACCGCACATAAACAAAAGTCGGGAATTAACGTTGTATCAAAGCATTTCATTTAAATATGGTTTGTAATACTATAATAGATTAAGTTGTTGTCATTGTAGTTTATAACACATTCACCTTAAGAAGAATAGCGACTGCCCCTCAACAAATGTTGGGGTGGTTTCGTCCCTCCTAAATCAAGCTGAAACTCTTTGTGTCAGCAAAATTTGCCCCACAAAATGCAGGAATGTTTAAGGGGTGCATGCTCTTGGACCCCTAGTAAAATCGCGCCATCGGCGCGAGGTTGGTGAGCAGATCTCGCCCCTCCATGTAAAATATTGTGCCGCCGCCTATGGGATATTGCTGACACAGACAAGCACTACAGCGTGGCGTCCAACAGTCTCAGAAGTGTACTGTACAAGTTGACTTTCAACATGTATATTCACAAGACTTACCTGCCAATCCACTTTTGCCCGGTTTGCGCGTTTGTTTACGTAATTAAAAAGAAAATGTCGATGCGGTTTTCTGCACTGGATTGAAAATATTGTTTTTCAGTAGTTTTAGTAGTAACAAATTGCAAAACCTGTCCTTATCTAGACATTAAACATTGTCTGTTTCGATATCTAAATTTGCTTCAAATATTGAAGCCAGCACGGTGTTATTGCCTGGTTTGACCCACGTGCAGACGCCACATCATTTGAACGTCGGCGTGATTTGCATAAACTTTTTTTTTTCCATTCTACGTTACCCTCCGCGAATCCATTAATAAACGCTGCTCGGACTGATAAATGTGAAAAAATATATTACCCTCTAATCAGCTTAGCACACAAGAATTTGAGAGACAACAATTTGATTTATTCCATTTCACTGAAAGATCTTTTTCACTGGGATATGTGCGATGACAACATGTTTTCTCAAAAATACGTCCTCTCTAATGAATATGAAAAAAGGTTGCCCGCGTTTACACTAACATGGCCCAAGAACAAGAATATTTCAGATCTCGGATTTCACAATTTTATATCTGCACACCAACAGTTGCCTTGCTACTATGGCACGTCACCGACAGATACATTACAGTGTTTCAAGTACGTGTTATATATTATTTAAACAAATGTTAAATAGTGATGTGTTAATTTCAAAATTAGTGTTTGTGTAAAGCACATTAAATAATAATCATTGCACGTGTCTATCCCTCCAGCCTACATGAAATTACGTTTATAAATTGCACTTGTAATACATTCTCGTGAATGATGGATATTTAATTACAGGATATGTTGTCGCAGGCACCTAGTACAAGAAAACATTGCCAACATCCACACGTTGTTCTTGTTGCACTTATTCATGTACATGGTGCAACAATATGGCTTCAATGATATAGTCACATATGATTGTCAATTTCCCAGTACCGGCTTCACAGTAACTTGAAATTCATTCTCAAAACTGTCAAATTAACGTAGACTACTTCAAACCTGATATGCAAGTTTCAAGTTTCCAGTTTGTTATCAAAACTGGTGAATATAGCGCAATCGACATAAATTTCAGAGCAGAGCCTGACTTTCTGAAGCACGAATAGATGTTTATTTAACTGTGATCGCACGTGTTCCCCTGCTTCTTTTTTACACACTTCTCTAAGTTCATCTACGTTCAACGTTAAATTGTATATACTCTGCTGAACTTGTCAAGGTAGTCACATACTGCACAGGGCCCTCTTGCAGGGTGTGTGAAATTACTTTGTTTTTTTCCGATTAACCTAAAAAGCGTGCTTTGGCTGGAATATTCTTCTTTGCCTTTTACGAACTGTCCGACGATTGCAACGGACTGTCCGACGCGGGCAATGGACGATTATGTTGGATGTTGCCTGCTAGCGATTACGTGGAAGTCAATGGCTGACATCGATGCCATGTTCGGAAACATGTACTCCCACGGATTTGGCTACTTGGATGACTAAGTCGTCGGTGATTACATCTTCTTTCTCTGGTACTCCTTAGATTATTAGGTTGTTACGTCTGGTGTACTGTTGTAGTGATTCAATTTCATTCAGAGCAGCGTTGAGCTTCTAATTACAGGAGAATATCCTGATATTTGTACACGTGCTTTATAGACAGGAAATGTTCTTTAAACTGCTCGAAAATGGGATTAATTTAAATCTGTATAAAATTATGAAAACATATCATATATATATATAAAGGTTGATAGAGCAAATCCAGGCATTTCTGTATCAAGCTACATTGGAACAGCCTTCTGTATTATCTTAAATAACAGACTCAACTACTTCACAGAGGAAAATAATATTATTTACAATAACCAAGCATGCTTCCGAAAAAGATGCCATACAAATGATCACATTTTTGTTTTAAAAAAAAGTGTTCATAAGTACCTTTAACAAAATGGAAAACTCAACACCTGCTTTGTAGACTTCCAAAAAACCTTTGATATGATATGGAGACGGGCACTGTTCTATAAAATGTTCACAAATGGGAATAGTGGAAATCTGTATAAAATTATAAAAACATGTAGCTTAATACAACATCATGTATACGTTTTGGTCTAATATTTCACCCTTGTTTCAAACAATTAAAGGGGAGAAACAAGGTTGTATCATAATTCCAAGCCGTTTTATTGTTTTTTGTAAATGTTCTGTATGATGTCGTAAGGGACGAATCTACTGAGCCTGTTAAACTTTAATAATAGATTGTTAAAGACAATGAACATTTTCTACTATCAAAGTAAAAATATTAATTGCGTCAGCTCATATACATATATGGGTGTTATAATACAGGCAAATGGTAAATTCAACGAAGCGCCGAAAAAAGGCAGATATAGCACTCAGAGCTTTATATGCTATATCATAATACATGCCCAAAGAAACGGACAGGAAAACAGTTATCCATATTTTCAAGACATGTGTAAAACCTGCCTTATTACATGATGCAGGATTTTGGGGAAAGAAAATCTTAGATAATAATAAATCGGATAAAACATCAACAGGAATGTTTCACAAATATTGCATGTAGAGCAGAGTTGGGAAAATTCCCATTTATTGTTGATATTAAAATAAACCTTATTAATTACCTCTCTAGAATTAAGGATCTTTTAGAAAATAATGTAACAAAACCAGCATTTAAAAAAACAGATGAAGTCAAATTTATCATTCGTAATGTGAAACAATTTAACACAGGATTCCAAACAAATTATGAATGTGATAAAAGGATAACATTCAATTCTGGAAAAGATTCTTAAAGAAAAAGAAACAAAGTTTAGAATATGTAATTTTTAAAGATACTTATGAACCATATGTAGAAAGAGTCACTTCATGTAAATTTAGAACCAGTTATCATAACCTGGTTATTGAAACTAATAAACACACTCAACCAAGAACTTGAACTGTTTTCATAATAAAACTGAAGATGAATTACATTTCTTTATGGATTGTCATTTCTACAACAATTATCGAGACGACATGAAGGAAAATATTGAATTCCCTAAAGAAAGAGATAATAAACTAAAAACATTTATATTTCGGATGAGCAATAATAACCAAATTAAAATTAAACAAGTCAGAAATGAAAATTCTATATAAATTCATTACGAGGTACTTTCATTTACTATTACTTTTATCTTATTATTAACTAAACTATTTATTTAGTTATAAACTATTTATTAATTATTACTTAATTGCTGTATACTTTCAACACGATTGTATTTCTAGGGACTGAATAAATATTATTATTATTGCTATTAGTGTTTTTTTACTTCTTTACTTCGAAGAAAAAGTTCATGAAGTTTTCGGACTTTTGTACCTCACACAATGTAGTTTACATATTTGATAGATTGTCTACTTTTTGCATAATGAATCAAGTATGGCATCTACTGGTATGTGGTAACTTGTCACTATTGTCCACCATCTTGCCTTTTTCTCCAGCTTTGCTTGTCTTCTCGAGACTAGGGAACTCGCAAGTTCGGTATAAATGCAAGTCTCCTTGGCGTAAACTTCATGTTGCAGCACATTCCCTGCACTTCATCATGAGAATGAACGTGGCGAAAACGTTGACTATTTACGGCTTGTAAGAGTCAAGAGGAAGCGATGATAAGCGTGGTTACAACAGGAGCGTTATGTATATCATACGTGATTCTTTATATACCAGCAATCATGATTTGAACACAAAAAATATTAAATAGAGAAGGGTGGTCCTGAAAAAAAAGAATAACATTTCTGCTGGTGTGATAAACTTGTTTTACTGGTTATTCGGAAAGTTTAATAGACCGAACATCTCTTATGTTAATTAATCTAAAGATTGTGTGAATCGCAATAGTGATGGTAAAATCTGTACATTTGCACTAATTAGTTTTCTATAGGAAAGGAAGAAAATTTACCGTCAACTTTCGTATGTCATTAACAGTTGAAATTATAAATATGTACTGTACAATGGAATTGATATACGCAAATTATGTGATGTAGGACAAAAAGCAGGATGTATGCGAACGGATCCAAGTCGAAGCTGCTCATTTGTGGAAGTAAAACTGACAAAATTATTCAATGACAAAATAAGTGACTACAATAAGTGACGACAATAAGTAAAAGTAGTTGTTGTGGGGTTGTATTGAGTGAAATACTTAATATCTCGGTGCTGACACAAAAGAAATAAAGCACTGTGCGTCGTTGGTTCATTGGACCTATCCCGGCACTCAATAGGAACACTTGTTGTAATTCATCTAAGCAACGATGGATCAATATGTTGAATTTATATAATCGCTTTTTCAATGAAAACAATATCAGAAAATATTACACATACAAAAATGGTCATCTCAAATTTATAAACCTTTGACAATGAAAATGTGGCTAATGTACAAATTGGCTATGGGAAATTAAATGGTTGCGAAAAAAAAAATATTTTTTTTTTCTATTAGATTTGCGTTATACTGAAGTCTACAATAAAACCCGAGGATGCTATAATTCTTAAAAATATAGATAACTTCAACATCATTTTGAAGCACTGAAGGTGGTATTAGAAAACAAATCCACAAAAGTTATCTTCTCAAAATAATGAGTCTACCGAGAGTTTGCAATTTACGAATAACAATGTGCGCCATCATCGGCAACCACCCCGAGAGCCCAGAGGCTATGTATTTTTCAATAGTGTTATGTTCAATATCAGTGTCTATGTAGTAAACTAAGTGACTGTTCGAACGCCTTGAACGTGTATTGACGTATACATACTGCTATCTGAACATCAGTTTCAGTGTGGAAACGTAAGTGTAATATCGTCTGAACAGTGAACTGTCCCACCGCAGTGAGCATGTATTAAAGTAGGTGCACTGCCGTTAGTGTAGTGTCCATGGCGTTCGAAGAGCGTTATTCGAACAAGTTCGGACTAATCAGCTGCTCATCTAGAACTACTGACAAGTAACATTGTGCTTTTGTCAGCCTCTGGTAACTATACAGTAAACAAATATACAAATGTACTGTCAAGAGCACGAAATGTAACCCTTTATACTGGAACTGTGTATATACACGTGACTTTACACCTGTTAACTGGCAGTATATCACAACGTTGGTTAGTATACGTTCGCAATAGACACTTGAAAACCTCGTGAATCGTTTACACAAGCACTCGAGCCATCAGCCAAGAAGCATTCATATTTTTTCTAACGAAACACAAACACACCAAATAAAGTCGAAGACTTTATGCTCAACGGAATATAAACGTGGACGGCACATTTTATGAAAATTGTCTAATACCAAACATCCACCGAATCACAACGTACACCCTTATAGTTATAAAGACATACGAACGACAAAACAAACCAAAAAAGGGATATACATCGAAACGTAAAAGCTGTTGGTAGACTGTGTTTATTCCTATTGGAAATCTCAGTAGAGCCTGGTTATCAGCATTTTAATCCACCTGGCATCACATCCAATAGTCCAGGAAAAAACATTTTGAAACCCTAAAACTGTGATAATCTTCGTTGATTACGAATATATTCTATACCGTTCATGATTCACGTAACACATCATAATTACAGGAACGCATGCATGCATAGTAGAAATAACAGAAATATAGCAATATAAAATCTATTAAAGCACGTTTGAAATATTGCACTGGTATTGCTTATGACATACACTAATGGCCTGTCATTTGTTAAAAGCAGCAGCTTGAATGTAAAAGTGATCTCATTGTTAATTCATCATTTGAATTGACGGAACGCACAATTCCGACCTCGCGGTTTCATTCAAGCTGTATCCAAAGATATCCGTTCCGTATTTACTTATTTACATGACTCTCGCTTATAAGTATCGTTGAAATAAAAAAAGCGTATAAATAAATAAATAAATAAATAAATAAATAAATAAATAAATAAATAAATAAATAAATAAATAAATAAATAAATAAATAAATAAATAAATAAATAAATAAATAAATAAATAAATAAATAAATAAATAAATTCGATGGGGAAACATTTTTTTCTTCGTGATCACGCATAAAATTCGGAGAACGCCTGGCAAATGCCTCGTGTTCCCATTAGCTCGTCACAGCAGAAAAACAAATTACCATGATTTTAATTTTACGTACTGAATTTAACTTTAAGTACTAAATTAAATATTACGACGTAACTGATGTGTTACATACACTTATCACAATGTTTTCTAATTGTGAATTTGGATGCAATTACTTTTCTTTATCAATGACATGTGTTATGATAATGTCACAATCCAAGTACTAAGAGCGTTATCGTGTCATTAACGATAATGTTTAAAGCGCAAACTGCTTATATTAATGACGTTGTATATATGAGTATGCACTCTGCGTGAAACCTATTTGTGGTTTCACAAGGCGAGTTAAAAGGCAAAAATCTGATTATATTTAAATATGCATTCGCGTTGTCTATTTCATGGCCATTGAATATATCAGAGATATATGCGTAGAGAAGTGTGGTCTAATATTTTGCTACATGTAGTGAGTCTTGCAATATGATACAGCTACAAGCGAGGACCAGTTCGTTGGTTTATTTGAGAAAAAAACAGAGAACAAAAAACGAACTAGGATTACAGTACTATATAAACATTTAAAACTGTTAAACGAGGTCGCAAAACATGATGGGTGTACCAATTAGCAAACACGTATATACCTTACAGATAGTAAGTTCTGCCCGCGGGTAATTATTATTAATTTGTGTAAATTTAATTTATTCCCAAGGTTGATTGGATCTGCATAATTTATGATATGTTATGCGTCATATTAGATAGGGTGCGTTTTTATGAGAATTGAAACCAAATATTACATTTGTGGTAAACTGATTTTTCATATTGACATTATTTTAAGCACTAAAATATTCATGTTTGATTCTTTTGTACAAAAACGCATTGCTGCGAGCTTTCTTTCTCAATCTTCTTATATCTTCTATAATTGACGAGTCTGCTCAGGTTAGTAAAATAAGTCCGTATGTTCAGATGTAGAAGCAGACCTCAGTAAAGTTGTTCCTGTAAACAGTGTTCAGTGCGGATGATGGGAGTGGGCGGTACATGTCAAACTTACATGCAAATGAATTACAGCATTACCATTGGTAATTCTGTATACAGATCCTTGGTGAGATAAATGTCGAATGAACGGTAATTTATTAATTCAATTTTAAACTGAACCGCCCATGATAAAATAGTAAATATTTTTACATGATAGCCATGATTAGTTTTTTTATTATTTCTGACACTCTCGATAATTTATATAAATTTTTATCAATTTCTGAATTGACGCAAAATTCCAGGTAACCCATGTTGTCCTTGTATTGTCGCTGGCATGGCCGACAGGCTATTTTTTTTTAATTAAAGCGTGGGAGTCGTCACCTGCGCATGCATAAGATAGCCATAGCGTGTAAGTTGTTTACAAACAAGTGTCTACCCATGGGCCTTTGCGTTTTTAGCGTGTGTTGTTATCGTCGCTTGTGACTCAATTCCCGCGCGTGCGCAGGTGACGACCTTCCAGCTTTAATAGTATTTTTGGGTATTTGGATTTTTATTGTAATTTCGATTATTTGTCTTGCTGAATTGTTTCAGCTCAGCGGCATCACGTCACATTCTGTATATTTCGTCGAAATAATACAAATGAAGTAACGTATTTTAAAAAAAAATGATCAAGTGACAACAATTCTACAAAACCACAAGCATTTTGAACATTTCCATTATTTCAACAATTCAATATTGAAGTTACGAAGTAGGTTATAAGAGTGGCCGCTGATTTCTTAATTAATTGCATTGATAGTATTGAATATGCAAAGTGTGTTACGTCTATCGACGTGAGTATGTTTTCATGGAAAATTAAAAACAAATGTTTTACAGCTAGTGTCTTATAAATCATTAGGGAAACTCATTAAATAGCACCAATTTATAAAAAAAATAGTTATAGCCTTTAGTTCTTTCTCTGTTTCCATATAATATGATTCGTTTATATGAATAGCATAGTATTTCTCAGATGTCCTATTACTACAGATAGTCGTACTAGAGTAACGGATTGTTTTTAGGATGTAATAATCGTACTGTGTTGTAATTACAGTGCCAGAAATAGATAAATTTTCGACAATCGAAGTAGTTATTTGGAGCAGAGAAAGATAGTCTAGACGATTGTCACGGTATTGTAATCGTCACTCTAGTTCAGTACATTTTGTTATCAGCAAGCGATATATCGTTTTCGTGTGGTCGAATAAACTTTAATGTTCGAATATTTCATACACGTTCTGATTTCACATAGATTGTAATGCGAATCTTTGTTTGACAATGATTGAATTCACCTAAGAAATTCACTGATATACGTCTATTGTTCCAACTCGTCGCCGTCGTTTAATTTGTTTTCCTTTTCGTTGACTTTATTATTCAAGATCAATAAATAAAATTACTTCATTTTTGTTTTCACGCCCCTCCAAAATCACGAATAATAAAGTATATCTATTACAATTATTACATAACACAGGTGAAGACATTTGACTTCCTATGTGATGTGTCCATTCACAGAAGATGTAAAGCAGATCAATTGACAAAAAAATTAAAACGGCCGATTCGGAAGGAGGTCGATTATACTTCTGCGTTAATTAGCCCTCTGAAATGAATAGAAATCGATGAACCAGCGTGGCTCATAAAAGAAACAGATTGCCATCTGCTTACTCTTTACTGCCATCGCGCCTATTACCTCCTACGCAGGGATGGTAAATATATTCTGTTAATGCTGATGGTAACCTGATACGTAGGTGTAGTTGAAAACACATTCTTCATAAGAAACATAAAGTGAAGGGCGTCAGAGTACAATCAGTGAAATAACTTCATGCTAGTAGACTGACATGGATAAAAAGGAAATCTCTTTAAAACAAGCACTATTTAAAATATCGAAATCACACATCAATACCCTAGTGTCAATATATATTATGTTACACAATTGTCTGTATTGTAGCCATAAAATATCGCAACACTGTTGTCATTATGAATTATGTTACACAATAATCTGTATAGTAGAAATAACACGTCGTCACTGTGGTGTCAATATCAATTAATGTTACACAATAATCTCTATTGTAGACATAACACATCGTCATACTGGTGGCATTATAAATTATGTTACATAGCATTCTATAGCAGCAATTATTCAATGTCACTCTGGTACCATTGTGAATTGTGTTACAAAACGATCACATTGTATCGATAGAACTTTGCCAGGCTGGTGCCAATATGACGTGAATTATGTTAGCTAACCAGAAAGTAAATACAATCTATTGTGTAACATCTATTGTGTATATTGAAGTAGTTCAGAACAATGTATACGATTATGAGAAATATATTAACCTCATTTAGACGGTTACAATATACCTACTGGTATGTTAAGATGTATCTGATGCGAAAACCGTCCCGGATGTTCACGCACGGACACCGTACACAGAGCTAACACATTTCATATTTAAACTATTTGTTAGGACTGCGGAACTCATTTATTGTTCGGCGTAGCCGTCGTATGGGTCCCCCTCGAACACGATGCATAACCATACAAACTTGTATATGCCAAATTTTAGCGATTCGGAAGTAGTCAAACACGAAGCAGATGACATTGGCTGAAAGGTTTAACTACAGTCGGTCATTACATGACCTTCGAAAAACTGTCTACACTTAGTAGGTTCATTAGCATACCAGGTGGTGTTAATAGGAGTAAATGCAATAAATAAGACAGGTTAAACGGAACGACATGTAAGTGTAAATGCAACTATAGTTGTTTTCAATAGTAATTACTTATTCCATAAATAATGCTATACAATTGCTGTTACAAAAACAAATTTCTTTTTCATGTGCACGTCATCCACACACAATTAATTATGTTGCGTACCCCGACGAAGTTATATGTCTCAACGATTGTTTTTGCAAAAATATCTGTTTGTCATTTTAAGTACCTCGCAACAGCACATTATAGTCATAAACTAATAGATACAGGAAACGGAAACTATGTGACGCCATTGATACTTAACGGCATGTATGATAAATAATTGATCACATTACTAAGAACTTTGTTTGTCCATTAAGGGTAGCACGCGATGTAAATTTGAGATTCATAAAGAAGTTCATTATTTCAGATTACTAAGGCATATATTTCTGACCAAAGAGATACCATTCCGTCTCAAATATGACCTGAAAAAACTCTAGACGTTTAAAGATTTAGTCTATTACTCAACTTTATAATTTTATGTTAGAGATCATCACCTATAATACTAACTTCAGGCAAAACAATAAAACAGCACTGTGTGTGATTCGATTGTGAAGGATTGTATTAAACGGCGTCGTTGTTTTATGATAGATCTGATTAACAAGGAGTACTCCCACCCATGTATCTTAAATGTTCCTAAAATCATTAAATATTGAATAATTAAAGGCAAATTAGGAACATAACAATATGTAATAATTAATGCAAAGACAAAACCAAGTCAAATGCCCCTGAAAACAAATTTAAACTTGGTTTAACATGGTTACACACGTACACGTTGACGTTGTTTTTATAAACATTGACATGATTGTCCTAAAATACACATTGACGTGTCCTAGCATACATGTTGACATGACCTAACATACACATTGACGTGTCCCTGCATACACATTGACGTGTCCTAGCATACACATTGACGTGTCCTAACATACATGTTGACGTGTCCTAACATACACATTTACGTGTCCAAGCATACACATTGACGTGTCCTAGCATACACATTGACGTGTCCTAACATTCACATTGACGTGTATCAATATACACATAGACTTGTCCTAACATACATATTGACGTGTGCTTATACACACATTGACGTGTCCTAGCATACATGTTGACGTGTCTCAACATTCACATGGACGTGTTTCATCATACATATTGGCGTTTCCTGGCATACATATTGACGTGTCCGAACATATATGTTGACGTGTCCTAATAAACACATTGACGTGTCCTAGCATACATATTGACGTGTCGTAGCATACATGTACATGTTCACTTGTCCCAGCATACACATTGACGTGTTCTAGCATACATATTGACGTGTCCTGGCATACACATTGACGTGTCCTAGCATACACATTGACTTGTCCAAGCATACACATTGACGTGTCCTAACATACATGTTGACGTGTCCTAGCATACATATTGACGTGTCTTAACATTCACATTGACGTGTCCTAGCATACATGTTGACGTGTCCTAGCATACATATTGACGTGTCCTAGCATACACATTGACGTGTCCTAAATAATAATAATAATAATAAGTATGCACTTATATAGCGCCATATATCCAAAATAAATGTTCATAGGCGCTTTACAAGACAAAAAATAAATAAAAATATTAAATCATGAATAAAACATTAATAGCAACAACAAAGAAAAACTACTGAGTTTCAAAAGTCTGTTTCAAAAGATGAGTTTTAAGTTTCTTCTTAAAAATGTCAATATTGTCAGATAGTTTGATATGTAAAGGTAGTTCATTCCATAAGGCAGGTGCAGCATGGCAGATGGCGCGTTGACCGTAAGATTTAGTATTAATTTTCGGAACGTTCAGGAGAAGATTATTAGTGGAGCGTAGACTGCGGGTAGGTTTGTAAGATGCAAACAGTTCACAAATGTATGATGGTATGGTGTTGTGAATTGCACGAAAGGCGATTAACATGATCTTGAAATTAATGCGTTGTTGAACAGGAAGCTAGTGTAAGTTGTAGAGAACTTCAGTGATATGGTCAAATTTCTTGGTCCTTGTGATGAGGCGTGCCGCAGTATTTTGAACGAGTTGGAGCTTACGAATGTTCGTCTGGGCAATGCCGAAGAGGAGACTGTTTCCATGGTCAATCCTTGATGTAACAAATGAATGTACTAAATGTTTTGTGGTTAGATTAGTTAGGTACTTCCTGATGGAACTAATATTGCGTATATGAAAGTATGATGATTTACAAATACTATTCACACGATTTTCCATGGTCATATGCTTGTCGAACTCAATGCCAAGATCACGAGCAGATGTTGTTGGCACAATGGTACAACCCTCAATCTGTATAGATGGTAAATTTAACTTGGCCAGATTTGGTCGAGATCCAAAAAGTAACAGTTCCGTCTTGTCCGAGTTGAGTTTTAAGAAATTCGATGTTAACCAATTATGAATATCCTTGATCGCACTTTCCATATGTTGAATGTTGATGTCAATATCTTTGATCTTGAAACATAAATATAGTTGTGTGTCGTCAGCATAGAGATGAAAGTTAATATTGTGATGCCGGATTACGTCACCAAGTGGTGATGTGTATACAGTGAAAAGGATAGGACCCAGTACAGATCCCTGGGGCACGCCATACTTTAGCTTGTGTATTGATGATACTGATCCACGGATGCAAACCTTTTGTTGTCGATCTGAGAGATATGATTCAAACCAGGATAGCGCAGTATCTGCCACACCCATACCACTTGACATACGTTCTAGAAGAAGCGAATAGTCAACCGTATCGAAAGCGGCAGATAAGTCAATGTGTATTCACATTCACATTGACGTGTCCTAGCATATATATTGACTTGTAGTAGCATACACATTGACGTGTCCTAACATACATATAGACGTGTCCTAACATACAATTGACGTGTCCTGAAATATAATTGACGTGTCCTAGCATACATGTTGACATGTCCTAGCATACATGTTGACGTGTCCTAGCATACATATTGACGTGTCCTAGCATACACATTGACGTGTCCTAACATTCACATTGACGTGTCCTAGCATACATGTTGACTTGTAGTAGCATACACATTGACGTGTCCTAACATACACATTGACGTGTCCTAACATACATGTTGACTTGTCCTGATATATACATTGATGTGTCCTAACATTCACATTCACGTGCCTAATATACACATAGACGTGTCCTAACATTCACATTGACGTTTCCGAGCATACATGTTGACGTGTCCTAACATACAGGATACATCCATGTGTGTGTTAGGACATGTCAACGTGTATTTTTTGACTTTGTGCTAATCATTATCATACATTTTGAGTGTAATCGCAATTTTTATCAACAATAATTTACACATCTTGCATGATTAATTTGTTTAAAGATGTAAATAGATAGTGTTAATTACTTTTTTATACTTGCGAATAAAAAAATCAGAAATGTTAGGACACGTCTATGTGTATACATAGTTTTTGGTTTCACAGCTGACTTTCAACTATTCTATGTTACACCCGAGTGTGTAACCAGTGTATATACCATGTTCACCATGGCAACAACGTCGTTATCTGGGCTGTGTCTATATCAAGCATCGTTCAATATTTTAAAATCAAAATTGAAACTGTTTCTCATAGTTGAATTTCAACTATCCTATGTTACACCCGAGTGTGTAACAAGTGTACAAACCATGTTCACCATGGCAACAACGTCGTTATCTGGGCTGTGTCTATATCACGCATCTTTTAGTATTTTAAAATCAAACTTGAAAATGGTTCTCATAGTTGGGTTTCAACTATTCTATGTTACGCCTGAGTGTGTAACAAGTGTACAAACCATGTTCACCATGGCAACAACGTCGTTATCTGGGCTGTGTCTATATCAAGCATCGTTTATTATTTTAAAATCAAAATTGAAACTGGTTCTCATTGTTGAATTTCAACTATCCTATGTTACACCCGAGTATGTAACAAGTGTACAAACCATGTTCACCATGGCAACAACGTCGTTATCTGGGCTGTGTCTATACCACGCATCTTTTAATATTTTAAAATCAAAATTGAAACTGGTTCTCATAGTTGGGTTTCAACTATTCTATGTTACACCTGAGTGTGTAACAACTGTACAAGCTATTGTTACCATGACAACAACGTCGTTATCTGTGTTTTTCCTATATCTGGCATTGTTTAATATTTTAAAATCAAACTTGAAACTGGTTCTCATAGTTGGGTTTCAACTATTCCATGTTACACCTGAATGTGTAACAAGTGCACAAGATATTGTCACCATGACAACAATGTCGTTACTTGGGTCTTGTTTATATCATACTTTTTTTAATATTTTAAAATCAAACGACCAGGCTTTTGATAAATACACATCATACTATAGCCAAGCTTATCATAATGCCGGCTCTCTATTTAAGGTAGCTATCCTGCTTCACAACTCGTGTATAATCAGACACAAAATAGCGATTATCATCATGAGCTACTCCTTTGTTCTGTTTAACTTTCAATACTACCATTTTGAACTCATCTGTCTCCGTGTTAGCACCTGCAAAACATGGAATAGTCGATGTGTCTTGATTCAATTGTTTTTAAATAACATTCATGAATTGGTTTTCCTGGTCTTGTTCTCTGTTTCGTACATGGCTGATGTATCTGCGCTGATATGGAACGTCCATGGATGTCGTGACGCATTTAAACGATACCAACTTTTCGAGTTCCTCAAAATTAATCATCCTAGTTCTTTTTATTTTCTACAAGAAACACGCACCATCCAATCCGATGAATCTACTTGGCAAGTTGTCTGGAGAGGACCGATTATTTTTAGTCACGAAAACACACTCAGCTGGGGTGGCAATATTGTTAAACCCAAACAGAAATTTCACTATTTTAAATGTTGACAATGTGATCACAGGACGACTACTGCATGTTCATGTTGATATCAATGGTCTCCCGGTTCATTTAATAAATGTTTATGCACCCACCAATGGCCCATAACGTGTAGAATTTTTTCAACACGTAAAAAGTCTCATTAATAGATTGAATAATGACCCCATTATAATGGGAGGGGACTTTAACTGTACTCTCAATGCTAATGTAGACAGAGCTGACAGCTCTGAACCACATGCTCACTCTTCAACATCTTTGCAACACATTATCCGTCGATTCAAGCTCGTAGACGCATGGCGTACTCTTCATGCTACCGCTAAACAATTCACGTGGTCAAGGCGTGAGAGTAAATCGCGGATTGATACATTTTATATCTCGAAATCTATTGTATCAAGAGTCAAATCATCATCAATTCAACCACACTGTAATATGTCTGATCACTGTCCTGTTAAACTACTCGTATCTTTTAATGACACGAGTACTCGGAATCCTGTATGGCATCTCAATCTCAGCCTCCTCCAGGATCAAGAATACTGTAATATACTAAATGAGTACTGGTTAAAATGGCGTCGAGAAAAAGCTCGCTTTGAGTCTCTATCTGTATGGTGGGACATTGGTAAACTTAAATTTCAACAGCTGACTAAACAATACTCTGCTAGACTTGCAAATACATACAAACAGAATAAAATCAAATTAAATGATGAAATTAAATCTATTGAACAGGAAATAGCTAACAATCCTACACTTACTAACAAGCTGGAAGAAACAAAGTCACTTCTTCAAAAGTTAATGATGACAGAATCTAAAGGAGCTGCTATTAGATCACGCTATAAAATGTTGAATGAAAACGACGCCCCAACATCGTTTTTCTTTGATCTTGAGAAATACAAAGGAAATAGGAAAATGATGACGCAGCTAAAATAACCGAACGGCGAAGTTACTGAACTACAAAGTGGAATGCGAAAACTAGCATGGGACTTCTACAGCGATCTTTTCTCTCCAGACAATGTCTCACCAGAGTGCCAAAATGTAATCTTGGCGGATCTACCCCAATTGGACAGTGTCAAGCGTGAAAATTGTGACGCACCTATCACTCACGAGGAACTGACAAATGCAATGAAATTAATTTCTAGCAACAAAACTCCGGGAATAGATGGTCTGCCCGCTGAATATTACAAACACTTTTGGCCCATTTTGGGCACTGATCTTCACCAGGTATTTGAAGCTTCGATCGAGGCTAATCAGCTCCCTATTTCTTGTAGGCGAGCGGTTATAACGCTTCTACCAAAGAAAGGAAACACCAATATTTTAAAAAATTGGCGACCAGTGAGCTTGATGTGCGCTGATTTTAAGATCTTAACAAAGGCACTATCCATCCGTTTAAAAACCGTCGTCCTAGGTGATATTATTCATTCTGACCAAAGTTATTCCATTCCTGGTCGACAGATATACGACAATATACACCTCGTTAGAGACGTCGTTACATATGGTAATGAACTAAATATAACATTGGGTATTGTATCCCTCGATCAAGAAAAAGCTTTTGATCGGGTGCACCACGGATACCTTTTAAAAACCTTAAAAGCATTTGGGTTTGGTCCAGAGCTGATTAAATATATACGACTTTTATACACCGACACACAAAGTCTTGTTCGCATAAATGACTCTTTGACCAGTCCCGTGCAGTTTATGCGTGGTATCCGACAGGGATGTTCGCTGTCAGGACAATCGTACAGTATTTCTATCGATCCGCTCCTGCACCAGATTCGTACCCAAAGCGGCATCCGCGGTATCATAATAACATACCTGAACAAAAAGTAAACCAAACTGCATATGCTGATGATATCAGTTTTTTCATCACCGAAAACTCCGATTTTGCCAAACTGCAATTTACGAGAAAGCTAGCAATTCACGCATCAACTATGGTAAATCGCAGGGCTTATGGGTTGGTGCGTGGAAAACTAGAACTGACAAACCACTTAATATAGGTTGGAACAATAACGGGTTGAAAATCCTTGGTATCTATATCGGAAATAATTCCACGTTCGTGGATAAAAACTGGTCCGGTATCTTAGAAAAAGTTGAGATAAAACTAGGTCAGTGGAGCAAATATGCACCTGTCATGTCCTATAGAGGGCGTGCTATTGTAATTAATAACCTTGTAGTATCCAAATTGCTTCATGGGTTGATATGTTTGTGCCCGCCCACACATATTGTTGAGTCTGTCCAACGAAAGCTCCTTGACTTTTTTTGGCAAGGTAAACACTGGGTAAATGCAGAAGTTGTCTACTTACCAATAAATGAGGGTGGACAAGGACTGACACATCTACCAACGCGCATTACTTCATACCGTCTGCAATTTATACAGCGATATCTTTACTTCAGTCCAGGTCACCCTTGTTTCATGTTTACTGACTTCTTTCTTAGAAAGTTCCAACACCTGAAATATGACAAGCAGTTGTTTATTACTCAATTCCCACAACATTCGTATAATATGCCTGATTTCTATCGTAACTTACTAAAAACCTGGCGGTCAGTCACATATATTCGTAAAGATACGCCATCTAATATGCATAATCTATGTCAAGAACCGTTGTTTCACAATGAACTAATTCTACACCATCTACATAAAACGCCATTGAATCTCACACACTTTATCGAGGCCGGCTTTACAAAAATTGGTGATCTCATCGATGGTAATGAATGGCGCTCAGCTGAACTGCTCCATCCTCATATCAACATGTACTCCATACGTGTTCTTAATATCGCATTGAATGTAATACACAAAGCAATCCCAGATCAATTTAAAGAAATATTACAAAAAAACTAACAATGCGCCAAATACGAATGTTACGACTACCACATATTCTCTTGAATTAATCTATAGAGATGACGATGATGACATATTAATAAACAGTCCACTGTATAAACTAGAAAAGGGCACAATTTATAAATTTCTAATCTATACCCAAAAACTGATATAAGATCTCACCCATCCAGGCACACTTTGGTGTGATCTGTTATCTCTTGATCCCGACAAACCAATATTTCAAGATTGCTGCATTGCACCGCTGAACGAAAAAAGATGGAGATTTACAGTGGCGACTTCTTCATGGGGCATACCCTACTGGAGGTTTTCTGGTTAAGTCTGGTTTACAACAAACAGATAACTGTCCATTTTGCCAGGATAAAGACGATCTCGTCCATATTTTTGTAGAGTGTACAAGACTTGAACCACTCTTCAAATTGTTCAACAGCATCATACAAAATCTATTTGACGGAGAAAGAATACTATCACAGTATCTACTAGGCGCTACTAGAGGCAAGAGCATGACACAGAACCATAGATTACTGTGCTACATACTCGCCTCATTGAAAGCAGCTATCCACGTGACACGGGTAAAGAAAATGAAAGGACTACCGAAAACGGACGTCACTCAAGCCTTAAAGGCGAGACTAAAATGGAGAATTACACCGAGTACAACTACCACTATCTCAACCATACCGTCGACCAGTTCAAGTACCGGTGGTGTAAAAATAATGCGCTGGCATCCATTGCAGAAGATAGACTCGTCTACCCGGATTATTTGAAATAACACCCTTATGAACATTGTAATAATCATCTTACTTGTAAATAACAATAAGAACTGTATTGTTTATAATTAACGATTAATACTTAAATAGTGTCGTTACTACCTACCTGAACAATACTTACTCGTCATATTTATTCAAATTTGATATCTTGGTTTTCTTGTAAACCTATATTTTTATCCTTTTTAGTCATGTAATAACAGAAATATAAATATCTTTTTTATACCTGCGAATAAAAATTAGAAATGTATGCTAGGACACGTCAACATGAATGTTAGGACACGTCAATGTGTATGTTAGGACACGTCAATGTGTATGCTAGGACACGTCAACATGTATGTTAGGACACGTCAACATGTATGTTAGGACACGTCAATGTGTATGTTAGGACATGTCAATGTGTATGCTAGGAAAAGTCAACATGTATTCGAGGACAGTCAATGTGTGTGTTAGGACACGTCAATGTGTATGTTAGGACACATCAATGTGTATGTTAGGACACGTCAATGTGTATGCTAGGACATGTCAATGTGTATGCTAGGACACGTCAATGTGTATGTTCGGACACGCCAATGTGTATGTTAGGACACGTATATGTGTATGATAGGACATGTCAATGTGAATGTTAGGACATGGCAATGTGTATGTTAGAACACGTCAATGATTATGTGTTAGGACACGTCTATGTGAATGTTAGGACACGTCTATGTGAATGCTAGGACACGTCAATGTGTATGTTAGGACATGTCAATGTGTATGTTAATACATGTCAATGTGAATGTTAATACATGTCAATGTGTATGTTAGGAAACGTCAATGTGTATGTTAATACATGTCAATGTGAATGTTAGGACACGTCAATGTGTATGCTAGGACACGTCAATATGTATGCCAGGACACGTCAACATGAACGTTAGGACACGTCAATGCGTATGATAGAACACGTCAATGTGTATGTTAGGACACGTCTATGTGTATGTTAGAAAACGTCTATGTATATGCTAGGACACGACAATGTGAATGTTAGTACACGTCAATATGTATGCTAGGACACGTCAACATGAATGTTAGGACACGTCAATGTGTATGTTAGGACACGTCAATGTGTATGCTAGGACACGTCAACATGTATGATAGGACACGTCAATGTGTATGCTAGGACACGTCAATATGAATGCTAGGACAAGCCAATGTGTTTGTCAGGACACGTAAATGTGTATGTTAGGATATATCAATGTGAATGTTAGGACACGGCTATGTGTATGTTAGATCACGTCTATGTGTATGTTAACACGTCTATGTGTATGTTAGGACACGTCAATGTGTATGCTAGGACACGTCAATATGTATGCTAGGACAAGTCAACATGTATGCTAGGACACGTCAATATGTATGCTGGGACACGTCAACATGATTGTTAGGACACGTCAATGTGTATGTTAGGACACGTCAATGTGTATGTTAGGACACGTCAATGTGTATGTTAATACATGTCAATGTGAATGTTAGGACACGTCAATGTGTATGCTAGGACACGTCAATGTGTATGCAAGGACACGTCAATGTGTATGTTAGAACACGTCAATGCGTATGTTAGAACACGTCAATGTGTATGTTAGGACACGTCTATGTGTATGTTAGAAAACGTCTATGTATATGCTAGAACACGTCAATGTGTATGTTAGGACACGTCAATGTGTATGCTAGGACACGTCAACATGTATGTTAGGACACGTCAATGTGTATGTCAGGGCACGTCAATATGTATGCTAGAACACGTCAATGTGTATGTTAGGACACGTCAATATGTATGCTAGGACACGTCAATATGAATGCTAGGACAAGCCAATGTGTTTGTCAGGACACGTAAATGTGTATGTTAGGATATATCAATGTGAATGTTAGGACACGGCTATGTGTATGTTAGATCACGTCTATGTGTATGTTAACACGTCTATGTGTATGTTAGGACACGTCAATGTGTATGCTAGGACACGTCAATATGTATGCTAGGACAAGTCAACATGTATGCTAGGACACGTCAATATGTATGCTGGGACACGTCAACATGATTGTTAGGACACGTCAATGTGTATGTTAGGACACGTCAATGTGTATGTTAGGACACGTCAATGTGTATGTTAGGACACGTCAATGTGTATGCTAGGACACGTCAATATTTATGCTAGGACACGTCAACATGAACGTTAGGACACGTCAATGCGTATGATAGAACACGTCAATGTGTATGTTAGGACACGTCAATGTGTATGTTAGAAATCGTCTATGTATATGCTAGGACACGACAATGTGAATGTTAGTACACGTGAATATGTATGCTAGGACACGTCAACATTAATGTTAGGACACGTCAATGTGTATGTTAGGACACGTCAATGTGTATGCTAGGACACGTCAACATGTATGTTAGGACACGTCAATGTGTATGTTACGACATGTCAATGTGTATGCAAGGACACGTCAATGTGTATGTTAGAACACGTCAACATGAACGTTAGGACACGTCAATGTGTATGTTAGGACACGTCAATATGTATGCTAGGACACGTCAACATGAATGTTAGGACACGTCAATGTGTATGTTAGGACACGTCAATGTGTATGCTAGGACACGTCAACATGTATGTTAGGACACGTCAATGTGTATGTTAGGACATGTCAATGTGTATGCAAGGACACGTCAATGTGTATGTTAGAACACGTCAATGCGTATGTTAGAACACGTCAATGTGTATGCTAGGACACGTCAACATGAATGTTAGGACACGTCAATGTGTATGTTAGGACACGTCAATGTGTATGCTAGGACACGTCAACATGTATGTTAGGACACGTCAATGTGTATGTTAGGACATGTCAATGTGTATGCAAGAACACGTCAATGTGTATGTTAGAACACGTCAATGCGTATGTTAGAACACGTCAATGTGTATGTTAGGACACGTCTATGTGTATGTTAGAAAACGTCTATGTATATGCTAGAACACGTCAATGTGTATGTTAGGACACGTCAATGTGTATGCTAGGACACGTCAACATGTATGTTAGGACACGTCAATGTGTATGTCAGGGCACGTCAATGTGTATGCTAGAACACGTCAATATGTATGCTAGGACAAGTCAACATGTATGCTAGGACACGTCAATATGTATGCTGGGACACGTCAACATGAATGTTAGGACACCTCAATGTGTATGTTAGGACACGTCAATATGTATGCTAGGACAAGTCAATGTGTATGTTAGAACACGTCAATGTGTATGTTAGGACACGTCAATGCGTATGTTAGAACATGTCAATGTGAATGTTAGGACACGGCTATGTGTATGTTAGATCACGTCTATGTGTATGTTAACATGTCTATGTGTATGTTAGGACACGTCAATGTGTATGCTAGGACACGTCAATATGTATGCTAGGACAATTCAACATGTATGCTAGGACTCGTCAATATGTATGCTGGGACACGTCAACGTGATTGTTAGGACACGTCAATATGTATGCTGGGACACGTCAACATGATTGTTAGGACACGTCAATGTGTATGTTAGGACACGTCAATGTGTATGTTAGGACACATCAATGTGTATGTTAGGACACGTCAATGTGTATGCTAGGACACGTCAATATTTATGCTAGGACACGTCAACATGAACGTTAGGACACGTCAATGCGTATGATAGAACACGTCAATGTGTATGTTAGGACACGTCAATGTGTATGTTAGAAAACGTCTATGTATATGCTAGGACACGACAATGTGAATGTTAGTACACGTGAATATGTATGCTAGGACACGTCAACATTAATGTTAGGACACGTCAATGTGTATGTTAGGACACGTCAATGTGTATGCTAGGACACGTCAACATGTATGTTAGGACACGTCAATGTGTATGTTACGACATGTCAATGTGTATGCAAGGACACGTCAATGTGTATGTTAGAACACGTCAACATGAACGTTAGGACACGTCAATGTGTATGTTAGGACACGTCAATATGTATGCTAGGACACGTCAACATGAATGTTAGGACACGTCAATGTGTATGTTAGGACACGTCAATGTGTATGCTAGGACACGTCAACATGTATGTTAGGACACGTCAATGTGTATGTTAGGACATGTCAATGTGTATGCAAGGACACGTCAATGTGTATGTTAGAACACGTCAATGCGTATGTTAGAACACGTCAATGTGTATGCTAGGACACGTCAACATGAATGTTAGGACACGTCAATGTGTATGTTAGGACACGTCAATGTGTATGCTAGGACACGTCAACATGTATGTTAGGACACGTCAATGTGTATGTTAGGACATGTCAATGTGTATGCAAGAACACGTCAATGTGTATGTTAGAACACGTCAATGCGTATGTTAGAACACGTCAATGTGTATGTTAGGACACGTCTATGTGTATGTTAGAAAACGTCTATGTATATGCTAGAACACGTCAATGTGTATGTTAGGACACGTCAATGTGTATGCTAGGACACGTCAACATGTATGTTAGGACACGTCAATGTGTATGTCAGGGCACGTCAATGTGTATGCTAGAACACGTCAATATGTATGCTAGGACAAGTCAACATGTATGCTAGGACACGTCAATATGTATGCTGGGACACGTCAACATGAATGTTAGGACACCTCAATGTGTATGTTAGGACACGTCAATATGTATGCTAGGACAAGTCAATGTGTATGTTAGAACACGTCAATGTGTATGTTAGGACACGTCAATGCGTATGTTAGAACATGTCAATGTGAATGTTAGGACACGGCTATGTGTATGTTAGATCACGTCTATGTGTATGTTAACATGTCTATGTGTATGTTAGGACACGTCAATGTGTATGCTAGGACACGTCAATATGTATGCTAGGACAATTCAACATGTATGCTAGGACTCGTCAATATGTATGCTGGGACACGTCAACGTGATTGTTAGGACACGTCAATGTGTATGTTAGGACACGTCAATATGTATGCTAGGACAAGTCAATGTGTATGTTAGAACACGTCAATGTGTATGTTAGGACACGTCTATGTGTATGTTAGGACACGTCTATATGTATGTTAGGACACGTCAATGTGTATGCAAGGACACGTCAACATGTATGCTAGGACACGTCTATGTGTATGTTAGGACACGTCAATATGTATACTAGGACACGTCAATGTGTAAGTTAGAACACGTTAATGTGTATGCTAGGACACGTCAATGTGTATGTTAGGACACGTCAATGTGTAAGCTAGGACACGTCTATGTGTATGTTAGGACACGTCAATATGTATGCTAGGACAGGTCAATGTGTAAGTTAGAACACGTCAATGGGTTTATTAGAACACGTCAATGTGTATGCTAGGACACGTCAATGTGTATGTTTGGACACGTCAATGAGTATGCTAGGACACGTCAATATGTATGCTAGGACACGTCAATGTGTATGTTAGGACACGTCAATATGTTTATTAGGATACGTCAATGTGTATGCTAGGACACGTCAATGTGTATGTTAGGACACGTCTATGTGTATGTTAGAAAACGTCTATGTATATGCTAGGACACGACAATGTGAATGTTAGTACACGTCAATATGTATGCTAGGACACGTCAACATTAATGTTAGGACACGTCAATGTGTATGTTAGGACACGTCAATGTGTATGCTAGGACACGTCAACATGTATGTTAGGACACGTCAATGTGTATGTTAGGACATGTCAATGTGTATGCAAGGACACGTCAATGTGTATGTTAGAACACGTCAACATGAACGTTAGGACACGTCAATGTGTATGTTAGGACACGTCAATATGTATGCTAGGACACGTCAACATGAACGTTAGGACACGTCAATGCGTGTGATAGAACACGTCAATGTGTATGTTAGGACACGTCTATGTGTATGTTAGAAAACGTCTATGTATATGCTAGGACACGACAATGTGAATGTTAGTACACGTCAATATGTATGCTAGGACACGTCAACATGAATGTTAGGACACGTCAATGTGTATGTTAGGACACGTCAATGTGTATGCTAGGACACGTCAACATGTATGTTAGGACACGTCAATGTGTATGTTAGGACATGTCAATGTGTATGCAAGGACACGTCAATGTGTATGTTAGAACACGTCAATGCGTATGTTAGAACACGTCAATGTGTATGTTAGGACACGTCAATGTGTATGCTAGGACACGTCAACATGTATGTTAGGACACGTCAATGTGTATGTCAGGGCACGTCAATGTGTATGCTAGAACACGACAATATGTATGCTAGGACAAGTCAACATGTATGCTAGGACACATCAATATGTATGCTGGGACACGTCACCATGATTGTTAGGACACGTCAATGTGTATGTTAGGACACGTCAATATGTATGCTAGGACAAGTCAATGTGTATGTTAGAACACGTCAATGTGTATGTTAGGACACGTCAATGCGTATGTTAGAACATGTCAATGTGAATGTTAGGACACGGCTATGTGTATGTTAGATCACGTCTATGTGTATGTTAACATGTCTATGTGTATGTTAGGACACGTCAATGTGTATGCTAGGACACGTCAATATGTATGCTAGGACAAGTCAACATGTATGCTAGGACTCGTCAATATGTATGCTGGGACACGTCAACATGATTGTTAGGACACGTCAATGTGTATGTTAGGACACGTCAATATGTATGCTAGGACAAGTCAATGTGTATGTTAGAACATGTCAATGTGTATGTTAGGACACGTCTATGTGTATGTTAGGACACGTCTATGTGTATGTTAGGACACGTCAATGTGTATGCAAGGACACGTCAACATGTATGCTAGGACACGTCTATGTGTATGTTAGGACACTTCAATATGTATACTAGGACACGTCAATGTGTAAGTTAGAACACGTTAATGTGTATTCTAGGACACGTCAATGTGTATGTTAGGACACGTCAATGTGTAAGCTAGGACACGTCTATGTGTATGTTAGGACACGTCAATATGTATGCTAGGACAGGTCAATGTGTAAGTTAGAACACGTCAATGGGTTTATTAGAACACGTCAATGTGTATGCTAGGACACGTCAATGTGTATGTTTGGACACGTCAATGTGTATGCTAGGACACGTCAATATGTATGCTAGGACACGTCAATGTGTATGTTAGGACACGTCAATATGTTTATTAGGATACGTCAATGTGTATGCTAGGACACGTCAATCTGTATGCTAGGACACGTCAATGTGTAAGTTAGGTCACGTCAATGTGTATGCTAGGACACGTCAATGTGTATGCTAGGACACGTCAATGTGTATGTTAGGACACGTCAATATGTTTATTAGGACACGTCAATGTGGATGCCAGGACACGTCAATATGTATGCTAGGACACGTCAATGTGTAAGTTAGGACACGTCAATGTATTTATCAGGACACGTCAATGTGTATGCTAGAACACGTCAATGTGTATGTTAGGACACGTCAATGTGTATGCTAGGACACGTCAATATGTATGCTAGGACACGTCAATGTGTATGTTAGGACACGTCAATGTGTATGCTAGGACACGTTAATGTGTATGTTAGGACACGTCAATATGTATATTAGGACAGGTCAATATGTATGCTAGGACACGTCAATGTGTATGTTAGGACACGTCAATGCGTTTATTAGGACACTTCAATGTGTAAGCTAGGACACGTCTATGTGTATGTTAGGACACGTCAATATGTATGCTAGGACACGTCAATGTGTAAGTTAAAACACGTCAATGTGTTTATTAGGACACGTCAATGTGTATGCTAGGACACGTCAATTTGTATGTTTGGACACGTCAATATGTATGCTAGGACACGTCAATATGTATGCTAGGACATGTCAATGTGTATGCTAGGACACGTCAATGTGTATGTTAGGACACGTCAATATGTTTATTAATATACGTCAATGTGTATGCTAGGACACGTCAATATGTATGCTAGGACACGTCAATGTGTAAGTTAGGTCACGTCAATGTGTATGCTAGGACACGTCAATGTGTATGCTAGGACACGGCAATGTGTATGTTAGGACACGTCTATATGTTTATTAGGACACGTCAATGTGGATGCCAGGACACGTCAATATGTATGCTAGGACACGTCAATGTGTAAGTTAGGAAACGTCAATGTGTTTATTAGGAAACGTCAATGTGTATGCTAGGATACGTCAATGTGTATGTTAGGACACGTCAATGTGTATGCTAGGACACGTCAATATGTATGCTAGGACACGTCAATGTGTATGTTAGGACACGTCAATGTGTATGCTAGGACACGTTAATGTGTATGTTAGGACACGTCAATGTGTATGTTTGGACACGTCAACATGTATGCTAGGACACGTCAATATGTATGCTAGGACACGTGAATGTGTATGCTAGGAGACGTCAACATGCATGCTAGGAAACGTCAACATGTATGCTAGGACACGTCAACATGTATGCTAGGACACGTCAACATGTATGCTAGTACACGTCAATGTGTATGCTAGGACACGTCAATATGTTTATTAGGACACGTCAATGTGTATGCTAGGACACGTCAATGTGTATGCCAGGACACGTCAATGTGTATGTTAGGACACGTCAATGTGTATGCTAGGACACGTCAATATGTATGTTTGGACACGTCAATGTGTATGTTATGACACGTCAATGTGTATGCCAGGACACGTCAATGTGTATGTTAGGACACGTCAATGTGTATGCCAGGACACGTCTATGTGTATGTTAGGACACGTCAATGTGTATGCTAGGACACGTCAATATGTATGCTAGGACAAGTCAACATGTATGCTAGGACTCGTCAATATGTATGCTGGGACACGTCAACATGATTGTTAGGACACGTCAATGTGTATGTTAGGACACGTCTATGTGTATGCTAGGATACGTCTATGTGTATGTTAGGACACGTCAATATGTATACTAGGACACGTCAATGTGTACGTTAGAACACGTTAATGTGTATTCTAGGACACGTCAATGTGTATGTTAGGACAAGTCAATGTGTTTATTAGGACACGTCAATGTGTAAGCTAGGACACGTCTATGTGTATGTTAGGACACGTCAATATGTATGCTAGGACAGGTCAATGTGTAAGTTAGAACACGTCAATGTGTTTATTAGGACACGTCAATGTGCATGCTAGGACACGTCAATGTGTATGTTTGGACACGTCAATGTGTATGCTAGGACACGTCAATGTGGATGTTATGACACGCCAATGTGTTTATTAGGACACTTCAATGTGTAAGCTAGGACACGTCTATGTGTATGTTAAGACACGTCATTATGTATGCTAGGACAGGTCAATGTGTAAGTTAAAACACGTCAATGTGTTTATTAGGACACGTCAATGTGTATGCTAGGACACGTCAATTTGTATGTTTGGACACGTCAATGTGTATGCTAGGACACGTCAATATGTATGCTAGGACACGTCAATGTGTATGCTAGGACACGTCAATGTGTATGTTAGGACACGTCAATGCGTTTATTAGGACACTTCAATGTGTAAGCTAGGACACGTCTATGTGTATGTTAGGACACGTCAATATGTATGCTAGGACACGTCAATGTGTAAGTTAAAACACGTCAATGTGTTTATTAGGACACGTCAATGTGTATACTAGGACACGTCAATTTGTATGTTTGGACACGTCAATATGTATGCTAGGACACGTCAATATGTATGCTAGGACATGTCAATGTGTATGCTAGGACACGTCAATGTGTATGTTAGGACACGTCAATATGTTTATTAATATACGTCAATGTGTATGCTAGGACACGTCAATATGTATGCTAGGACACGTTAATGTGTAAGTTAGGTCACGTCAATGTGTATGCTAGGACACGTCAATGTGTATGCTAGGACACGTCAATGTGTATGTTAGGACACGTCTATATGTTTATTAGGACACGTCAATGTGGATGCCAGGACACGTCAATATGTATGCTAGGACACGTCAATGTGTAAGTTAGGAAACGTCAATGTGTTTATTAGGAAACGTCAATGTGTATGCTAGGACACGTCAATGTGTATGTTAGGACACGTCAATGTGTATGCTAGGACACGTCAATATGTATGCTAGGACACGTCAATGTGTATGTTAGGACACGGCAATGTGTATGCTAGGACACGTTAATGTGTATGTTAGGACACGTCAATGTGTATGTTTGGACACGTCAACATGTATGCTAGGACACGTCAATATGTATGCTAGGACACGTGAATGTGTATGCTAGGAGACGTCAACATGCATGCTAGGACACGTCAACATGTATGCTAGGACACGTCAACATGTATGCTAGGACACGTCAACATGTATGCTAGTACACGTCAATGTGTATGCTAGGACACGTCAATATGTTTATTAGGACACGTCAATGTGTATGCTAGGACACGTCAATGTGTATGCCAGGACACGTCAATGTGTATGTTAGGACACGTCAATGTGTATGCTAGGACACGTCAATATGTATGTTTGGACACGTCAATGTGTATGCTATGACACGTCAATGTGTATGCCAGGACACGTCAATGTGTATGTTAGGACACGTCAATGTGTATGCCAGGACACGTCTATGTGTATGTTAGGACACGTCAATGTGTATGCTAGGACACGTCAATATGTATGTTAGGACAAGTCAATGTGTTTATTAGGACACGTCAATGTGTAAGCTAGGACACGTCTATGTGTATGTTAGGACACGTCAATATGTATGCTAGGACAGGTCAATGTGTAAGTTAGAACACGTCAATGTGTTTATTAGGACACGTCAATGTGTATGCTAGGACACGTCAATGTGTATGTTTGGACACGTCAATGTGTATGCTAGGACACGTCAATGTGTATGTTATGACACGCCAATGTGTTTATTAGGACACTTCAATGTGTAAGCTAGGACACGTCTATGTGTATGTTAAGACACGTCAATATGTATGCTAGGACAGGTCAATGTGTAAGTTAAAACACGTCAATGTGTTTATTAGGACACGTCAATGTGTATGCTAGGACACGTCAATTTGTATGTTTGGACACGTCAATGTGTATGCTAGGACACGTCAATATGTATGCTAGGACACGTCAATGTGTATGCTAGGACACGTCAATGTGTATGTTAGGACACGTCAATGTGTATGTTTGCACATGTCAACATGTATGCTAGGACACGTCAATGTGTATGTTAGGACACGTCAATGTGTATGCTAGGACACGTTAATGTGTATGTTAGGACACGTCAATGTGTATGTTTGCACACGTCAACATGTATGCTAGGACACGTCAATATGTATGCTAGGACACGTGAATGTGTATGCTAGGAGACGTCAACTTGCATGTTAGGACACGTCAACATGTATGCTAGGACACGTCAACATGTATGCTAGGACACGTCAACATGTATGCTAGGACACGTCAACATGTATGCTACTACACGTCAATGTGTATGCTAGGAAACGTCAATATGTTTATTAGGACACGTCAATGTGTATGCTAGGACACGTCAATGTGTATGTTTGGACACGTCAATATGTTTATTAGAACATGTCAATGTGTATGCTAGGACACGTCAATGTGTATGTTTGGACACATCAATGTGTATGTTAGGACACTTCAATGTGTATGCTAGGACACGTCAATATGTATGTTTGGACACGTCAATGTGTATGCTAGGACACGTCAATGTGTATGCCAGGACACGTCAATGTGTATGTTAGGACACGTCAATGTGTATGCCAGGACACGTCTATGTGTATGTAAGGACACGTCAATGTGTATGCTAGGACACGTCAATATGTATGCTAGGACAAGTCAACATGTATGCTAGGACTCGTCAATATGTATGCTGGGACACGTCAACATGATTGTTAGGACACGTCAATGTGTATGTTAGGACACGTCAATATGTATGCTAGGACAAGTCAATGTGTATGTTAGAACACGTCAATGTGTATGTTAGGACACGTCTATGTGTATGTTAGGACACGTCTATGTGTATGTTAGGACACGTCAATGTGTATGCAAGGACACGTCAACATGTATGCTAGGACACGTCTATGTGTATGTTAGGACACGTCAATATGTATACTAGGACACGTCAATGTGTAAGTTAGAACACGTTAATGTGTATGCTAGGACACGTCAATGTGTATGTTAGGACACGTCAATGTGTTTATTAGGACACGTCAATGTGTAAGCTAGGACACGTCAATGTGTATGTTAGGACACGTCAATGTGTATGCTAGAACACGTTAATGTGTATGTTAGGACACGTCAATATGTTTATTAGGACAGGTCAATGTGTATGCTAGGACACGTCAATGTGTATGTTAGGACACGTCTATGTGTATGTTAGGACACGTCAATGTGTATGCAAGGACACGTCAGCATGTATGCTAGGACACGTCTATGTGTATGTTAGGACACGTCAATATGTATACTAGGACACGTCAATGTGTTTATCAGGACACGTCAATGTGTATGCTAGGACACGTCAATGTGTATGTTAGGACACGTCAATGTGTATGCTAGGACACGTCAATATGTATGCTAGGACACGTCAATGTGTATGTTAGGACACGTCAATGTGTATGCTAGGACACGTTAATGTGTATGTTAGGACACGTCAATATATTTATTAGGACAGGTCAATGTGTATGCTAGGACACGTCAATGTGTATGTTAGGACACGTCAATGTGTTTATTAGGACACTTCAATGTGTAAGCTAGGACACGTCTATGTGTATGTTAGGACACGTCAATATGTATGCTAGGACAGGTCAATGTGTAAGTTAAAACACGTCAATGTGTTTATTAGGACACGTCAATGTGTATGCTAGGACACGTCAATTTGTATGTTTGGACACGTCAATGTGTATGCTAGGACACGTCAATATGTATGCTAGGACATGTCAATGTGTATGCTAGGACTCGTCAATGTGTATGTTAGGACACGTCAATATGTTTATTAGGATACGTCAATGTGTATGCTAGGACACGTCAATATGTATGCTAGGACACGTCAATGTGTATGCTAGGACACGTCAATTTGTATGTTTGGACACGTCAATGTGTATGCTAGGACACGTCAATATGTATGCTAGGACACGTCAATGTGTATGCTAGGACACGTCAATGTGTATGTTAGGACACGTCAATGTGTATGTTTGCACATGTCAACATGTATGCTAGGACACGTCAATGTGTATGTTAGGACACGTCAATGTGTATGCTAGGACACGTTAATGTGTATGTTAGGACACGTCAATGTGTATGTTTGCACACGTCAACATGTATGCTAGGACACGTCAATATGTATGCTAGGACACGTGAATGTGTATGCTAGGAGACGTCAACATGCATGCTAGGACACGTCAACATGTATGCTAGGACACGTCAACATGTATGCTAGGACACGTCAACATGTATGCTAGGACACGTCAACATGTATGCTACTACACGTCAATGTGTATGCTAGGACACGTCAATATGTTTATTAGGACACGTCAATGTGTATGCTAGGACACGTCAATGTGTATGTTTGGACACGTCAATATGTTTATTAGGACACGTCAATGTGTATGATAGGACACGTCAATGTGTATGTTTGGACACGTCAATGTGTATGTTAGGACACTTCAATGTGTATGCTAGGACACGTCAATATGTATGTTTGGACACGTCAATGTGTATGCTAGGACACGTCAATGTGTATGCCAGGACACGTCAATGTGTATGTTAGGACACGTCAATGTGTATGCCAGGACACGTCTATGTGTATGTTAGGACACGTCAATGTGTATGCTAGGACACGTCAATATGTATGCTAGGACAAGTCAACATGTATGCTAGGACTCGTCAATATGTATGCTGGGACACGTCAACATGATTGTTAGGACACGTCAATGTGTATGTTAGGACACGTCAATATGTATGCTAGGACAAGTCAATGTGTATGATTGAACACGTCAATGTGTATGTTAGGACACGCCAATGTGTATGTTAGGACACGTCAATGTGTATGCTAGGACAAGTCAATATGTATGCTAGGACACGACAATGTGTATTTTAGGACACGTCAATGTGTATGCTAGGACACGTCAATATGTTTATTAGGACATGTCAATGTGTATGCTAGGACACGTCAATGTGTATGTTTGGACACGTCAATATGTTTATTAGGACACGTCAATGTGTATGCGAGGACACGTCAATGTGTATGTTTGGACACGTCAATGTGTATGCTAGGACACGTCAATGTGTATGTTAGGACACGTCTATGTGTTTATTAGGACACGTCATTGTGTAAGGTAGGACACGTCTATGTGTATGTTAGGACACGTCAATATGTATGATAGGACACGTCAATGTGTAAGTTAGAACACGTCAATGTGTTTATTAGGACACGTCAATGTATATGCTAGGACACGTCAATGTGTATGTTTGGACACGTCAATGTGTATGCTAGGACACGTCAATATGTATGCTAGGACACGTCAATGTGTATGTTAGGACAAGTCAATATGTTTATTAGGATACGTCAATGTGTAAGGTAGGACACGTCTATGTGTATGTTAGGACACGTCAATATGTATGCTAGGACAGGTCAATGTGTAAGTTAGAACACGTCAATGTGTTTATTAGGACACGTCAATGTGTATGCTAGGACACGTCAATGTGGATGCCAGGACACGTCAATATGTATGCTAGGACACGTCAATATGTAAGTTAGGACACGTCAATGTCTTTATCAGGACACGTCAATGTGTATGCTAGGACACGTCAATGTGTAAGTTAGGACACGTCAATGTCTTTATCAGGACACGTCAATGTGTATGCTAGGACACGTCAATGTGTAAGTTAGGACACGTCAATATGTTTATTAGGACACGTCAATGTGGATGACAGGAAACGTCAATATGTATGCTAGGACACGTCAATGTGTAAGTTAGGACACGTCAATGTGTTTATCAGGACACGTCAATGTGTATGCTAGGACACGTCAATGTGTATGTTAGCACACGTCAATGTGTATGCTAGGACACGTCAATGTGTATGTTAGGACACGTCAATGTGTATGCTAGGACACGTTAATGTGTATGTTAGGACACGTCAATATGTTTATGAGGACAGGTCAATGTATATGCTAGGACACGTCAATGTGTATGTTATGACACGTCAATGTGTTTATTAGGACACTTCAATGTGTAAGCTAGGACACGTCTATGTGTATGTTAGGACACGTCAATATGTATGCTAGGACAGGTCAATGTGTAAGTTAAAACACGTCAATGTGTTTATTAGGACACGTCAATGTGTATGCTAGGACACGTCAATTTGTATGTTTGGACACGTCAATGTGTATGCTAGGACACGTCAATATGTATGCTAGGACACGTCAATGTGTATGCTAGGACACGTCAATGTGTATGTTAGGACACGTCAATGTGTATGTTTGCACATGTCAACATGTATGCTAGGACACGTCAATGTGTATGTTAGGACACGTCAATGTGTATGCTAGGACACGTTAATGTGTATGTTAGGACACGTCAATGTGTATGTTTGCACACGTCAACATGTATGCTAGGACACGTCAATATGTATGCTAGGACACGTGAATGTGTATGCTAGGAGACGTCAACTTGCATGTTAGGACACGTCAACATGTATGCTAGGACACGTCAACATGTATGCTAGGACACGTCAACATGTATGCTAGGACACGTCAACATGTATGCTACTACACGTCAATGTGTATGCTAGGAAACGTCAATATGTTTATTAGGACACGTCAATGTGTATGCTAGGACACGTCAATGTGTATGTTTGGACACGTCAATATGTTTATTAGAACACGTCAATGTGTATGCTAGGACACGTCAATGTGTATGTTTGGACACATCAATGTGTATGTTAGGACACTTCAATGTGTATGCTAGGACACGTCAATATGTATGTTTGGACACGTCAATGTGTATGCTAGGACACGTCAATGTGTATGCCAGGACACGTCAATGTGTATGTTAGGACACGTCAATGTGTATGCCAGGACACGTCTATGTGTATGTTAGGACACGTCAATGTGTATGCTAGGACACGTCAATATGTATGCTAGGACAAGTCAACATGTATGCTAGGACTCGTCAATATGTATGCTGGGACACGTCAACATGATTGTTAGGACACGTCAATGTGTATGTTAGGACACGTCAATATGTATGCTAGGACAAGTCAATGTGTATGTTAGAACACGTCAATGTGTATGTTAGGACACGTCTATGTGTATGTTAGGACACGTCTATGTGTTTGTTAGGACACGTCAATGTGTATGCAAGGACACGTCTATGTGTATGTTAGGACACGTCAATATGTATACTAGGACACGTCAATGTGTAAGTTAGAACACGTTAATGTGTATGCTAGGACACGTCAATGTGTATGTTAGGACACGTCAATGTGTTTATTAGGACACGTCAATGTGTAAGCTAGGACACGTCAATGTGTATGTTAGGACACGTCAATGTGTATGCTAGAACACGTTAATGTGTATGTTAGGACACGTCAATATGTTTATTAGGACAGGTCAATGTGTATGCTAGGACACGTCAATGTGTATGTTAGAACACGTTAATGTGTATGCTAGGACACGTCAATGTGTATGTTAGGACACGTCAATGTGTTTATTAGGACACGTCATTGTGTAAGGTAGGACACGTCTATGTGTATGTTAGGACACGTCAATATGTATGCTAGGACAGGTCAATGTGTAAGTTAGAACACGTCAATGTGTTTATTAGGACACGTCAATGTATATGCTAGGACACGTCAATGTGTATGTTTGGACACGTCAATGTGTATGCTAGGACACGTCAATTTGTATGCTAGGACACGTCAATGTGTATGTTAGGACAAGTCAATATGTATGCTAGGACAGGTCAATGTGTAAGTTAGAACACGTCAATGTGTTTATTAGGACACGTCAATGTGTATGCTAGGACACGTCAATGTGGATGCCAGGACACGTCAATATGTATGCTAGGACACGTCAATATGTAAGTTAGGACACGTCAATGTCTTTATCAGGACACGTCAATGTGTATGCTAGGACACGTCAATGTGTAAGTTAGGACACGTCAATGTCTTTATCAGGACACGTCAATGTGTATGCTAGGACACGTCAATGTGTAAGTTAGGACACGTCAATATGTTTATTAGGACACGTCAATGTGGATGACAGGACACGTCAATATGTATGCTAGGACACGTCAATGTGTAAGTTAGGACACATCAATGTGTTTATCAGGACACGTCAATGTGTATGCTAGGACACGTCAATGTGTATGTTAGCACACGTCAATGTGTATGCTAGGACACGTCAATGTGTATGCTAGGACACGTCAATGTGTATGCTAGGACACGTCAATTTGTATGTTTGGACACGTCAATGTGTATGCTAGGACACGTCAATATGTATGCTAGGACACGTCAATGTGTATGCTAGGACACGTCAATGTGTATGTTAGGACACGTCAATGTGTATGTTTGCACATGTCAACATGTATGCTAGGACACGTCAATGTGTATGTTAGGACACGTCAATGTGTATGCTAGGACACGTTAATGTGTATGTTAGGACACGTCAATGTGTATGTTTGCACACGTCAACATGTATGCTAGGACACGTCAATATGTATGCTAGGACACGTGAATGTGTATGCTAGGAGACGTCAACATGCATGCTAGGACACGTCAACATGTATGCTAGGACACGTCAACATGTATGCTAGGACACGTCAACATGTATGCTAGGACACGTCAACATGTATGCTACTACACGTCAATGTGTATGCTAGGACACGTCAATATGTTTATTAGGACACGTCAATGTGTATGCTAGGACACGTCAATGTGTATGTTTGGACACGTCAATATGTTTATTAGGACACGTCAATGTGTATGATAGGACACGTCAATGTGTATGTTTGGACACGTCAATGTGTATGTTAGGACACTTCAATGTGTATGCTAGGACACGTCAATATGTATGTTTGGACACGTCAATGTGTATGCTAGGACACGTCAATGTGTATGCCAGGACACGTCAATGTGTATGTTAGGACACGTCAATGTGTATGCCAGGACACGTCTATGTGTATGTTAGGACACGTCAATGTGTATGCTAGGACACGTCAATATGTATGCTAGGACAAGTCAACATGTATGCTAGGACACGTCAATATGTATGCTAGGACACGTCAATGTGTATGTTAGGACAAGTCAATATGTTTATTAGGATACGTCAATGTGTAAGGTAGGACACGTCTATGTGTATGTTAGGACACGTCAATATGTATGCTAGGACAGGTCAATGTGTAAGTTAGAACACGTCAATGTGTTTATTAGGACACGTCAATGTGTATGCTAGGACACGTCAATGTGGATGCCAGGACACGTCAATATGTATGCTAGGACACGTCAATATGTAAGTTAGGACACGTCAATGTCTTTATCAGGACACGTCAATGTGTATGCTAGGACACGTCAATGTGTAAGTTAGGACACGTCAATGTCTTTATCAGGACACGTCAATGTGTATGCTAGGACACGTCAATGTGTAAGTTAGGACACGTCAATATGTTTATTAGGACACGTCAATGTGGATGACAGGAAACGTCAATATGTATGCTAGGACACGTCAATGTGTAAGTTAGGACACGTCAATGTGTTTATCAGGACACGTCAATGTGTATGCTAGGACACGTCAATGTGTATGTTAGCACACGTCAATGTGTATGCTAGGACACGTCAATGTGTATGTTAGGACACGTCAATGTGTATGCTAGGACACGTTAATGTGTATGTTAGGACACGTCAATATGTTTATGAGGACAGGTCAATGTATATGCTAGGACACGTCAATGTGTATGTTATGACACGTCAATGTGTTTATTAGGACACTTCAATGTGTAAGCTAGGACACGTCTATGTGTATGTTAGGACACGTCAATATGTATGCTAGGACAGGTCAATGTGTAAGTTAAAACACGTCAATGTGTTTATTAGGACACGTCAATGTGTATGCTAGGACACGTCAATTTGTATGTTTGGACACGTCAATGTGTATGCTAGGACACGTCAATATGTATGCTAGGACACGTCAATGTGTATGCTAGGACACGTCAATGTGTATGTTAGGACACGTCAATGTGTATGTTTGCACATGTCAACATGTATGCTAGGACACGTCAATGTGTATGTTAGGACACGTCAATGTGTATGCTAGGACACGTTAATGTGTATGTTATGACACGTCAATGTGTATGTTTGCACACGTCAACATGTATGCTAGGACACGTCAATATGTATGCTAGGACACGTGAATGTGTATGCTAGGAGACGTCAACTTGCATGTTAGGACACGTCAACATGTATGCTAGGACACGTCAACATGTATGCTAGGACACGTCAACATGTATGCTAGGACACGTCAACATGTATGCTACTACACGTCAATGTGTATGCTAGGAAACGTCAATATGTTTATTAGGACACGTCAATGTGTATGCTAGGACACGTCAATGTGTATGTTTGGACACGTCAATATGTTTATTAGAACACGTCAATGTGTATGCTAGGACACGTCAATGTGTATGTTTGGACACATCAATGTGTATGTTAGGACACTTCAATGTGTATGCTAGGACACGTCAATATGTATGTTTGGACACGTCAATGTGTATGCTAGGACACGTCAATGTGTATGCCAGGACACGTCAATGTGTATGTTAGGACACGTCAATGTGTATGCCAGGACACGTCTATGTGTATGTTAGGACACGTCAATGTGTATGCTAGGACACGTCAATATGTATGCTAGGACAAGTCAACATGTATGCTAGGACTCGTCAATATGTATGCTGGGACACGTCAACATGATTGTTAGGACACGTCAATGTGTATGTTAGGACACGTCAATATGTATGCTAGGACAAGTCAATGTGTATGTTAGAACACGTCAATGTGTATGTTAGGACACGTCTATGTGTATGTTAGGACACGTCTATGTGTTTGTTAGGACACGTCAATGTGTATGCAAGGACACGTCTATGTGTATGTTAGGACACGTCAATATGTATACTAGGACACGTCAATGTGTAAGTTAGAACACGTTAATGTGTATGCTAGGACACGTCAATGTGTATGTTAGGACACGTCAATGTGTTTATTAGGACACGTCAATGTGTAAGCTAGGACACGTCAATGTGTATGTTAGGACACGTCAATGTGTATGCTAGAACACGTTAATGTGTATGTTAGGACACGTCAATATGTTTATTAGGACAGGTCAATGTGTATGCTAGGACACGTCAATGTGTATGTTAGAACACGTTAATGTGTATGCTAGGACACGTCAATGTGTATGTTAGGACACGTCAATGTGTTTATTAGGACACGTCATTGTGTAAGGTAGGACACGTCTATGTGTATGTTAGGACACGTCAATATGTATGCTAGGACAGGTCAATGTGTAAGTTAGAACACGTCAATGTGTTTATTAGGACACGTCAATGTATATGCTAGGACACGTCAATGTGTATGTTTGGACACGTCAATGTGTATGCTAGGACACGTCAATTTGTATGCTAGGACACGTCAATGTGTATGTTAGGACAAGTCAATATGTATGCTAGGACAGGTCAATGTGTAAGTTAGAACACGTCAATGTGTTTATTAGGACACGTCAATGTGTATGCTAGGACACGTCAATGTGGATGCCAGGACACGTCAATATGTATGCTAGGACACGTCAATATGTAAGTTAGGACACGTCAATGTCTTTATCAGGACACGTCAATGTGTATGCTAGGACACGTCAATGTGTAAGTTAGGACACGTCAATGTCTTTATCAGGACACGTCAATGTGTATGCTAGGACACGTCAATGTGTAAGTTAGGACACGTCAATATGTTTATTAGGACACGTCAATGTGGATGACAGGACACGTCAATATGTATGCTAGGACACGTCAATGTGTAAGTTAGGACACATCAATGTGTTTATCAGGACACGTCAATGTGTATGCTAGGACACGTCAATGTGTATGTTAGCACACGTCAATGTGTATGCTAGGACACGTCAATGTGTATGCTAGGACACGTCAATGTGTATGCTAGGACACGTCAATTTGTATGTTTGGACACGTCAATGTGTATGCTAGGACACGTCAATATGTATGCTAGGACACGTCAATGTGTATGCTAGGACACGTCAATGTGTATGTTAGGACACGTCAATGTGTATGTTTGCACATGTCAACATGTATGCTAGGACACGTCAATGTGTATGTTAGGACACGTCAATGTGTATGCTAGGACACGTTAATGTGTATGTTAGGACACGTCAATGTGTATGTTTGCACACGTCAACATGTATGCTAGGACACGTCAATATGTATGCTAGGACACGTGAATGTGTATGCTAGGAGACGTCAACATGCATGCTAGGACACGTCAACATGTATGCTAGGACACGTCAACATGTATGCTAGGACACGTCAACATGTATGCTAGGACACGTCAACATGTATGCTACTACACGTCAATGTGTATGCTAGGACACGTCAATATGTTTATTAGGACACGTCAATGTGTATGCTAGGACACGTCAATGTGTATGTTTGGACACGTCAATATGTTTATTAGGACACGTCAATGTGTATGATAGGACACGTCAATGTGTATGTTTGGACACGTCAATGTGTATGTTAGGACACTTCAATGTGTATGCTAGGACACGTCAATATGTATGTTTGGACACGTCAATGTGTATGCTAGGACACGTCAATGTGTATGCCAGGACACGTCAATGTGTATGTTAGGACACGTCAATGTGTATGCCAGGACACGTCTATGTGTATGTTAGGACACGTCAATGTGTATGCTAGGACACGTCAATATGTATGCTAGGACAAGTCAACATGTATGCTAGGACACGTCAATATGTATGCTAGGACACGTCAATGTGTATGTTAGGACAAGTCAATATGTTTATTAGGACACGTCAATGTGTATGCCAGGACACGTCTATGTGTATGTTAGGACACGTCAATGTGTATGCTAGGACACGTCAATATGTATGCTAGGACAAGTCAACATGTATGCTAGGACTCGTCAATATGTATGCTGGGACACGTCAACATGATTGTTAGGACACGTCAATGTGTATGTTAGGACACGTCAATATGTATGCTAGGACAAGTCAATGTGTATGTTAGAACACGTCAATGTGTATGTTAGGACACGTCTATGTGTATGTTAGGACACGTCTATGTGTTTGTTAGGACACGTCAATGTGTATGCAAGGACACGTCAACATGTATGCTAGGACACGTCTATGTGTATGTTAGGACACGTCAATATGTATACTAGGACACGTCAATGTGTAAGTTAGAACACGTTAATGTGTATGCTAGGACACGTCAATGTGTATGTTAGGACACGTCAATGTGTTTATTAGGACACGTCAATGTGTAAGCTAGGACACGTCTATGTGTATGTTAGGACACGTCAATGTGTATGCTAGAACACGTTAATGTGTATGTTAGGACACGTCAATATGTTTATTAGGACAGGTCAATGTGTATGCTAGGACACGTCAATGTGTATGTTAGGACACGTCTATGTGTATGTTAGGACACGTCAATGTGTATGCAAGGACACGTCAACATGTATGCTAGGACACGTCTATGTGTATGTTAGTACACGTCAATGTGTATGCCAGGACACGTCAATGTGTATGTTAGGACACGTCAATGTGTATTCTAGGACACGTCAATATGTATGCTGGGACACGTCAACATGTATGCTAGGACTCGTCAATATGTATGCTGGGACACGTCAACATGATTGTTAGGACACGTCAATGTGTGTGTTAGAGACGTCAATATGTATGCTAGGACAAGTCAATGTGTATGTTAGAACACGTCAATGTGTATGTTAGGACACGTCTATGTGTATGTTAGGACACGTCTATGTGTATGTTAGGACACGTCAATGTGTATGCAAGGACACGTCAACATGTATGTTAGGACACGTCAATGTGTTTATTAGGACACGTCAATGTGTAAGGTAGGACACGTCTATGTGTATGTTAGGACACGTCAATATGTATGCTAGGACAGGTCAATGTGTAAGTTAGAACACGTCAATGTGTTTATTAGGACACGTCAATGTGTATGCTAGGACACGTCAATGTGTATGTTTGGACACGTCAATGTGTATGCTAGGACACGTCAATATGTATGCTAAGACACGTCAATGTGTATGTTAGGACACGTCAATATATTTATTAGGATACGTCAATGTGTATGCTAGGACACGTCAATATGTATGCTAGGACACGTCAATGTGTAAGTTAGGTCACGTCAATGTGTATGCTAGGACACGTCAATGTATGCTAGGACACGTCAATGTGTATGTTAGGACACGTCAATATGTTTAATAGGACACGTCAATGTGGATGCCAGGACACGTCAATATGTATGCTAGGATACGTCAATATGTATGCTAGGACACGTCAATATGTATGCTAAGACACGTCAATGTGTATGTTAGGACACGTCAATATATTTATTAGGATACGTCAATGTGTATGCTAGGACACGTCAATATGTATGCTAGGACACGTCAATGTGTAAGTTAGGTCACGTCAATGTGTATGCTAGGACACGTCAATGTATGCTAGGACACGTCAATGTGTATGTTAGGACACGTCAATATGTTTAATAGGACACGTCAATGTGGATGCCAGGACACGTCAATATGTATGCTAGGATACGTCATTGTGTAAGTTAGGACACGTCAATGTGTTTATCAGGACACGTCAATGTGTATGCTAGGACACGTCAATGTGTATGTTAGGACACGTCAATGTGTATGTTAGGACACGTCAATATGTATGCTAGGACACGTCAATGTGTATGTTAGGACACGTCAATGTGTATGCTAGGACACGTTAATGTATATGTTAGGACACGTCAATATGTTTATTAGGACAGGTCAATGTGTATGCTAGGACACGTCAATGTGTATGTTAGGACACGTCAATGTGTATGCCAGGACACGTCTATGTGTATGTTAGGACACGTCAATATGCATACTAGGACACGTCAATATGCATGCTAGGACACGTCAATGTGTAAGTTAGGACACGTCAATGTGTTTATTAGGAAACGTCAATGTGTATGCTAGGACACGTCAATGTGTATGTTAGGACACGTCAATGTGTATGCTGGGACACGTTAATGTGTATGTTAGGACACGTCAATATGTTTATTAGGACACGTCAATGTGTATGCTACGACACGTCAATGTGTATGTTTGGACACGTCAATGTGTATGCTAGGACACGTCAATATGTATGCTAAGACACGTCAATGTGTATGTTAGGACACGTCAATATATTTATTAGGATACGTCAATGTGTATGCTAGGACACGTCAATATGTATGCTAGGACACGTCAATGTGTAAGTTAGGTCACGTCAATGTGTATGCTAGGACACGTCAATGTATGCTAGGACACGTCAATGTGTATGTTAGGACACGTCAATATGTTTAATAGGACACGTCAATGTGGATGCCAGGACACGTCAATATGTATGCTAGGATACGTCAATATGTATGCTAGGACACGTCAATATGTATGCTAAGACACGTCAATGTGTATGTTAGGACACGTCAATATATTTATTAGGATACGTCAATGTGTATGCTAGGACACGTCAATATGTATGCTAGGACACGTCAATGTGTAAGTTAGGTCACGTCAATGTGTATGCTAGGACACGTCAATGTATGCTAGGACACGTCAATGTGTATGTTAGGACACGTCAATATGTTTAATAGGACTCGTCAATGTGGATGCCAGGACACGTCAATATGTATGCTAGGATACGTCATTGTGTAAGTTAGGACACGTCAATGTGTTTATCAGGACACGTCAATGTGTATGCTAGGACACGTCAATGTGTATGTTAGGACACGTCAATGTGTATGTTAGGACACGTCAATATGTATGCTAGGACACGTCAATGTGTATGTTAGGACACGTCAATGTGTATGCTAGGACACGTTAATGTATATGTTAGGACACGTCAATATGTTTATTAGGACAGGTCAATGTGTATGCTAGGACACGTCAATGTGTATGTTAGGACACGTCAATGTGTATGCCAGGACACGTCTATGTGTATGTTAGGACACGTCAATATGCATACTAGGACACGTCAATATGCATGCTAGGACACGTCAATGTGTAAGTTAGGACACGTCAATGTGTATGCTAGGACACGTCAATGTGTAAGTTAGGTCACGTCAATGTGTATGCTAGGACACGTCAATATGTATGCTAGGACACGTCAATGTGTAAGTTAGGTCACGTCAATGTGTATGCTAGGACACGTCAATGTATGCTAGGACACGTCAATGTGTATGTTAGGACACGTCAATATGTTTATTAGGACACGTCCATGTGGATGCCAGGACACGTCAATATGTATGCTAGGATACGTCATTGTGTAAGTTAGGACACGTCAATGTGTATGCTAGGACACGTCAATGTGTATGCTAGGACACGTCAATGTGTATGTTAGGACACGTCAATGTGTATGCCAGGACACGTCTATGTGTATGTTAGGACACGTCAATGTGTATGCTAGGACACGTCAATATGTATGCTGGGACACGTCAACATGTATGCTAGGACTCGTCAATATGTATGCTGGGACACGTCAACATGATTGTTAGGACACGTCAATGTGTATGTTAGGACACGTCAATATGTATGCTAGAACAAGTCAATGTGTATGTTAGAACACGTCAATGTGTATGTTAGGACACGTCTATGTGTATGTTAGGACACGTCTATGTGTATGTTAGGACACGTCAATGTGTATGCAAGGACACGTCAACATGTATGCTAGGACACGTCAATGTGTATGTTAGGACACGTCAATATATTTATTAGGATACGTCAATGTGTATGCTAGGACACGTCAATATGTATGCTAGGACACGTCAATGTGTAAGTTAGGTCACGTCAATGTGTATGCTAGGACACGTCAATGTATGCTAGGACACGTCAATGTGTATGTTAGGACACGTCAATATGTTTAATAGGACACGTCAATGTGGATGCCAGGACACGTCAATATGTATGCTAGGATACGTCATTGTGTAAGTTAGGACACGTCAATGTGTTTATCAGGACACGTCAATGTGTATGCTAGGACACGTCAATGTGTATGTTAGGACACGTCAATGTGTATGTTAGGACACGTCAATATGTATGCTAGGACACGTCAATGTGTATGTTAGGACACGTCAATGTGTATGCTAGGACACGTTAATGTATATGTTAGGACACGTCAATATGTTTATTAGGACAGGTCAATGTGTATGCTAGGACACGTCAATGTGTATGTTAGGACACGTCAATGTGTATGCCAGGACACGTCTATGTGTATGTTAGGACACGTCAATATGCATGCTAGGACACGTCAATATGCATGCTAGGACACGTCAATGTGTAAGTTAGGACACGTCAATGTGTTTATTAGGAAACGTCAATGTGTATGCTAGGACACGTCAATGTGTATGTTAGGACACGTCAATGTGTATGCTGGGACACGTTAATGTGTATGTTAGGACACGTCAATATGTTTATTAGGACACGTCAATGTGTATGCTAGGACACGTCAATATGTATGCTGGGACACGTTAATGTGTATGCTAGGACACGTCAACATGTATGCTAGGACACGTCAACATGTATGCTAGGACACGTCAACATGTATGCTAGTACACGTCAATGTGTATGCTAGGACACGTCAATATGTTTATTAGGACATGTCAATGTGTATGTTTGGACACGTCAATGTGTATGCTAGGACACGTCAATATGTATGCTAGGACACGTCAATGTGTATGTTAGGACACGTCAATATGTTTATTAGGATACGTCAATGTGTATGCTAGGACACGTCAATATGTATGCTAGGACACGTCAATGTGTAAGTTAGGTCACGTCAATGTGTATGCTAGGACACGTCAATGTATGCTAGGACACGTCAATGTGTATGTTAGGACACGTCAATATGTATGCTAGGATACGTCATTGTGTAAGTTAGGACACGTCAATGTGTTTATCAGGACACGTCAATGTGTATGCTAGGACACGTCAATGTGTATGTTAGGACACGTCAATGTGTATGCTAGGACACGTCAATATGTATGCTAGGACACGTCAATGTGTATGTTAGGACACGTCAATGTGTATGCTAGGACACGTTAATGTGTATGTTAGGACACGTCAATATGTTTATTAGGACAGGTCAATGTGTATGCTAGGACACGTCAATGTGTATGTTAGGACACGTCAATGTGTATGCCAGGACACGTCTATGTGTATGTTAGGACACGTCAATGTGTATGCTAGGACACGTCAATATGTATGCTGGGACACGTCAACATGTATGCTAGGACACGTCAATATGTATGCTGGGACACGTCAACATGATTGTTAGGACACGTCAATGTGTATGTTAGGACACGTCAATATGTATGCTAGGACAAGTCAATGTGTATGTTAGAACACGTCAATGTGTATGTTAGGACACGTCTATGTGTATGTTAGGACACGTCTATGTGTATGTTAGGACACGTCAATGTGTATGCAAGGACACGTCAACATGTATGCTAGGACACGTCAATAAGTATACTAGGACACGTCAATGTGTAAGTTAGAAGACGTTAATGTGTATGCTAGGACACGTCAATGTGTATGTTAGGACACGTCAATGTGTTTATTAGGACACGTCAATGTGTAAGGTAGGACACGTCAATATGTATGTTAGGACACGTCAATGTGGATGCCAGGACACGTCAATATGTATGCAAGGATACGTCATTGTGTAAGTTAGGACACGTCAATGTGTTTATCAGGACACGTCAATGTGTATGCTAGGACACGTCAATGTGTATGTTAGGACACGTCAATGTGTATGCTCGGACACGTCAATATGTATGCTAGGACACGTCAATGTGTAAGGTAGGACACGTCTATGTGTATGTTAGGGCACGTCAATATGTATGCTAGGACAGGTCAATGTGTAAGTTAGAACACGTCAATGTGTTTATTCGGACACGTCAATGTGTATGCTAGGACACGTCAATGTGTATGTTTGGACACGTCAATGTGTATGCTAGGACACGTCAATATGTATGCTAGGACACGTCAATGTGTATGTTAGGACACGTCAATATATTTATTAGGATACGTCAATGTGTATGCTAGGACACGTCAATATGTATGCTAGGACACGTCAATGTGTAAGTTAGGTCACGTCAATGTGTATGCTAGGACACGTCAATGTATGCTAGGACACGTCAATGTGTATGTTAGGACACGTCAATATGTTTAATAGGACACGTCAATGTGGATGCCAGGACACGTCAATATGTATGCTAGGATACGTCATTGTGTAAGTTAGGACACGTCAATGTGTTTATCAGGACACGTCAATGTGTATGCTAGGACACGTCAATGTGTATGTTAGGACACGTCAATGTGTATGTTAGGACACGTCAATATGTATGCTAGGACACGTCAATGTGTATGTTAGGACACGTCAATGTGTATGCTAGGACACGTTAATGTATATGTTAGGACACGTCAATATGTTTATTAGGACAGGTCAATGTGTATGCTAGGACACGTCAATGTGTATGTTAGGACACGTCAATGTGTATGCCAGGACACGTCTATGTGTATGTTAGGACACGTCAATATGCATGCTAGGACACGTCAATATGCATGCTAGGACACGTCAATGTGTAAGTTAGGACACGTCAATGTGTTTATTAGGAAACGTCAATGTGTATGCTAGGACACGTCAATGTGTATGTTAGGACACGTCAATGTGTATGCTGGGACACGTTAATGTGTATGTTAGGACACGTCAATATGTTTATTAGGACACGTCAATGTGTATGCTAGGACACGTCAATATGTATGCTGGGACACGTTAATGTGTATTCTAGGACACGTCAACATGTTTATTAGGACAGGTCAATGTGTATGCTAGGACACGTCAATGTGTATGTTAGGACACGTCAATGTGTTTATTAGGACACTTCAATGTGTAAGCTAGGACAGGTCAATGTGTAAGTTAAAACACGTCAATGTGTTTATTAGTACACGTCAATGTGTTTGCTAGGACACGTCAATTTTTATGTTTGGACACGTCAATGTGTATGCTAGGACACGTCAATATGTATGCTAGGACATGTCAATGTGTATGCTAGGACACGTCAATGTGTAAGTTAGAACACGTCAATGTGTTTATTAGGACACGTCAATGTGTATTCTAGGACACGTCAATGTGTATGTTTGGACACGTCAATGTGTATGCTAGGACACGTCAATATGTATGCTAGGACATGTCAATGTGTATGTTAGGACACGTCAATATGTTTATTAGGATACGTCAATATGTTTATTAGTATACGTCAATGTGTATGCTAGGACACGTCAATGTGTATGCTAGGACACGTCAATGTGTATGCTAGGACACGTCAATGTGTATGTTAGGACACGTCAATATGTTTATTAGGACACGTCAATGTGGATGCCAGGACCCGTCAATATGTATGCTAGGACACGTCAATGTGTAAGTTAGGACACGTCAATGTGTTTATCAGGACACGTCAATGTGTATGCTAGGACACGTCAATGTGTATGTTAGGACACGTCAATGTGTATGCTAGGACATGTCAATATGTATGCTAGGACACGTCAATGTGTATGTTAGGACACGTCAATGTGTATGCTAGGACACGTTAATGTGTATGTTAGGACACGTCAATATGTTTATTAGGACAGGTCAATGTGTATGCTAGGACACGTCAATGTGTATGTTAGGACACGTCAATGTGTATGCCAGGACACGTCTATGTGTATGTTAGGACACGTCAATGTGTATGCTAGGACACGTCAATATGTATGCTGGGACACGTCAACATGTATGCTAGGACTCGTCAATATGTATGCTGGGACACGTCAACATGATTGTTAGGACACGTCAATGTGTATGTTAGGACACGTCAATATGTATGCTAGGACAAGTCAATGTGTATGTTAGAACACGTCAATGTGTATGTTAGGACACGTCTATGTGTATGTTAGGACACGTCTATGTGTATGTTAGGACACGTCAATGTGTATGCAAGGACACGTCAACATGTATGCTAGGACACGTCAATAAGTATACTAGGACACGTCAATGTGTAAGTTAGAACACGTTAATGTGTATGCTAGGACACGTCAATGTGTATGTTAGGACACGTCAATGTGTTTATTAGGACACGTCAATGTGTAAGGTAGGACACGTCAATGTGTATGTTAGGACACGTCAATGTGGATGCCAGGACACGTCAATATGTATGCTAGGATACGTCATTGTGTAAGTTAGGACACGTCAATGTGTTTATCAGGACACGTCAATGTGTATGCTAGGACACGTCAATGTGTATGTTAGGACACGTCAATGTGTATGCTAGGACACGTCAATATGTATGCTAGGACACGTCAATGTGTATGTTAGGACACGTCAATGTGTATGCTAGGATACCTTAATGTGTATGTTAGGACACGTCAATATGTTTATTAGGACAGGTCAATGTGTATGCTAGGACAGGTCAATGTGTAAGTTAAAACACGTCAACGTGTTTATTAGTACACGTCAATGTGTTTGCTAGGACACGTCAATTGTTATGTTTGGACACGTCAATGTGTATGCTAGGACACGTCAATATGTATGCTAGGACATGTCAATGTTTATGCTAGGACACGTCAATGTGTATGTTACGACACGTCAATGTGTTTATTAGGACACGTCAATGTGTAAGCTAGGACACGTCTATGTGTATGTTAGAACACGTCAATATGTATGCTAGGACAGGTCAATGTGTAAGTTAGAACACGTCAATGTATTTATTAGGACACGTCAATGTGTATTCTAGGACACGTCAATGTGTATGTTTGGACACGTCAATGTGTATGTTATTACACGTCAATGTGTATGCTAGGACACGTTAATGTGTATGTTAGGACACGTCAATATGTTTATTAGGACAGGTCAATATGAATGCTAGGACAGGTCAATGTGTAAGTTAAAACACGTCAATGTGTTTATTAGGACACGTCAATGTGTATGCTAGAACACGTCAATATGTGTGCTAGAACATGTCAATGTGTATGCTAGGACACGTCAATGTGTATGTTAGGACACGTCAATATGTTTATTAGGATACGTCAATGTGTATGCTAGGACACGTCAATATGTATGCTAGGACACGTCAATGTGTAAGTTAGCTCACGTCAATGTGTATGCTAGGACACGTCAATTTGTATGCTAGGACACGTCAATGTGTATGTTAGGACACGTCAATATGTTTATTAGGACACGTCAATGTGGATGCCAGGACACGTCAATATGTATGCTAGGACACGTCAATGTGTAAGTTAGGACACGTCAATGTGTTTATTAGGAAACGTCAATGTGTATGCTAGGACACGTCAATGTGTATGTTAGGACACGTCAATGTGTATGCTAGGACACGTCAATATGTATGCTAGGACACGTCAATGTGTATGTTAGGACACGTCAATGTGTATGCTAGGACACGTCAATGTGTATGTTAGGACACGTCAATATGTTTATTAGGATACGTCAATGTGTATGCTAGGAAACGTCAATATGTATGCTAGGACACGTCAATGTGTAAGTTAGCTCACGTCAATGTGTATGCTAGGACACGTCAATGTGTATGCTAGGACACGTCAATGTGTATGTTAGGACACGTCAATATGTTTATTAGGACACGTCAATGTGAATGCCAGGGCACGTCAATATGTATGCTAGGACACGTCAATGTGTAAGTTAGGACACGTCAATGTGTTTATTAGGAAACGTCAATGTGTATGCTAGGACACGTCAATGTGTATGTTAGGACACATCAATGTGTATGCTAGGACACGTCAATATGTATGCTAGGACACGTCAATGTGTATGTTAGGACACGTCAATGTGTATGCTAGGACACGTTAATGTGTATGTTAGGACACGTCAATGTGTATGTTTGCACACGTCAACATGTATGCTAGGACACGTCAATATGTATGCTAGGACACGTGAATGTGTATGCTAGGAGACATCAACATGCATGCTAGGACACGTCAACATGAATGCTAGGACACGTCAACATGTATGCTAGGACACATCAACATGTATGCTAGTACACGTCAATGTGTATGCTAGGACACGTCAATATGTTTATTAGGACATGTCAATGTGTATGCTAGGACACGTCAATATGTATGTTTGGACACGTCAATGTGTATGCCAGGACACGTCAATGTGTATGTTAGGACACGTCAATATGTTTATTAGGACATGTCAATGTGTATGCTAGGACACGTCAATATGTATGTTTGGACACGTCAATGTGTATGCCAGGACACGTCAATGTGTATGTTAGGACACGTCAATGTTTATGTCAGGACACGTCAACATGTATGTTAGGACACGTCAATGTGAATGTTAGGACACATCAATGTGTATGCTAGGACACGTCAATGTGTATGTTTGGACACGTCGACATGTTTAGTAGGACACGTCAATGTGTATGCTAGGACACGTCAATGTGTATGTTTGGACACGTCAATGTGTATGTTAGGAAACGTCAATGTGTATGCTAGGACACGTCAATGTGTATATTAGGACACGTCAATGTGTATGCTGGGACACGTTAATGTGTATGTTAGGACACGTCAATATGTTTATTAGGACAAGTCAATGTGTATGCTAAGACACGTCAATGTGTATGTTTGGACACGTCAATGTGTTGCTAGGACACGTCAATGTGTATGTTTGGACACGTCAATGTGTTGCTAGGACACGTGAATGTGTATGCTCGGACACGTCAATATGTATGCTAGGACACGTCAATGTGTATGCTCGGTCACGTCAATGTGTATGCTAGGACACGTCAAGGTGTACGTTAGGACACGTCAATTTGTATGATAGGACACGTCAATATGTATGCTAGGACACGTCAATATGTATGCCAGGACACGAGGATGTGTATGCTTGGATACGTCAACATGTATGCAAGTACACGTCAATGTGTATGCTAGGACACGTCAATGTGTATGCTAGGACACGTCAATATGTATGTTTGGACACGTCAATATGTTTATTAGGACACGTCAATGTGTATGCTAGGACACGTCAATATGTATGCTGGGACACGTTAATGTGTATGCTAGGACACGTCAACATGTATGCTAGGACACGTCAACATGTATGCTAGGACACGTCAACATGTATGCTAGTACACGTCAATGTGTATGCTAGGACACGTCAATATGTTTATTAGGACATGTCAATGTGTATGCTAGGACACGTCAATGTGTATGTTTGGACACGTCAATATGTTTATTAGGACACGTCAATGTGGATGCTAGGACACGTCAATATGTATGTTTGGACACGTCGACATGTTTATTAGGACACTCAATGTGTATGCTAGGACACGTCAATGTGAATGTTTGGACACGTCAATGTGAATGTTAGGACACGTCAATGTGTATGCTAGGACACGTCAATGTGTATGTTTGGACACGTCGACATGTTTATTAGGACACGTCAATGTGTATGCTAGGACACGTCAATGTGAATGTTTGGACACGTCAATGTGTATGTTAGGACACGTCAATGTGTATGCTGGGACACGTTAATGTGTATGTTAGGACACGTCAATATGTTTATTAGGACACGTCAATGTGTATGATAAGACACGTCAATGTGTATATTTGGACACGTCAATGTGTAGCTAGGACACGTCAATGTGTATGTTTGGACACGTCAATGTGTTGCTAGGACACGTGAATGTGTATGCTCGGACACGTCAATATGTATGCTAGGACACGTCAATGTGTATGCTCGGACACGTCAATGTGTATGCTAGGACACGTCAGGGTGTACGTTAGGACACGTCAATTTGTATGATAGGACACGTCAATGTGTATGCTAGGACACGTCAATATGTATGCCAGGACACGAGGATGTGTATGCGTGGATACGTCAACATGTATGCAAGTACACGTCAATGTGTATGCTAGGACACGTTAATGTGTATAGTAGGACACGTAAATATGTTTATTAGGACACGTCAATGTGTATGCTAGGACACGTCAATCTGCATGTTTGGACACGTCAATATGTTTATTAGGACACGTCAATGTGTATGCTAGGACACGTCAATATGTATGCTGGGACACGTTAATGTGTATGTTAGGACACGTCAATATGTTTATTAGGACACGTCAATGTGTATGCTAAGACACGTCAATATGTATGCTAGGACACGTCAATGTGTAAGTTAGGTCACGTCAATGTGTATGATAGGACACGTCAATGTGTATGCTAGGACACGTCAATGTGTATGTTAGGACACGTCAATATGTTTATTAGGAAACGTCAATGTGGATGCCAGGACACGTCAATATGCATGCTAGGACACGTCAATGTGTAAGTTAGGACACGGCAATGTGTTTATTAGGAAACGTCAATGTATATGCTAGGACACGTCAATGTGTATGTTAGGACACGTCAATGTGTATGCTGGGACACGTTAATGTGTATGTTAGGACACGTCAATATGTTTATTAGGACACGTCAATGTGTATGCTAGGACACGTCAATGTGTATGTTTGGACACGTCAATATGTATGCTAGGACACGTCAATGTGTATGCTCGGACACGTCAATGTGTATGCTAGGACACATCAGGGTGTACGTTAGGACACGTCAATTTGTATGATAGGACACGTCAATGTGTATGCTAGGACACGTTAATATGTATGCCAGGACACGAGAATGTGTATGCTTAGACACGTCAACATGTATGCAAGTACACGTCAATATGTATGCTAGGACACGTCAATGTGTATGTTAGGACACGTCAATGTGTATGCTAGGACACGTTAATGTGTATGTTAGGACACGTCAATGTGTATGTTTGCACACGTCAACATGTATGCTAGGACACGTCAATATGTATGCTAGGACACGTGAATGTGTATGCTAGGAGACATCAACATGCATGCTAGGACACGTCAACATGAATGCTAGGACACGTCAACATGTATGCTAGGACACATCAACATGTATGCTAGTACACGTCAATGTGTATGCTAGGACACGTCAATATGTTTATTAGGACATGTCAATGTGTATGCTAGGACACGTCAATATGTATGTTTGGACACGTCAATGTGTATGCCAGGACACGTCAATGTGTATGTTAGGACACGTCAATATGTTTATTAGGACATGTCAATGTGTATGCTAGGACACGTCAATATGTATGTTTGGACACGTCAATGTGTATGCCAGGACACGTCAATGTGTATGTTAGGACACGTCAATGTTTATGTCAGGACACGTCAACATGTATGTTAGGACACGTCAATGTGAATGTTAGGACACATCAATGTGTATGCTAGGACACGTCAATGTGTATGTTTGGACACGTCGACATGTTTAGTAGGACACGTCAATGTGTATGCTAGGACACGTCAATGTGTATGTTTGGACACGTCAATGTGTATGTTAGGAAACGTCAATGTGTATGCTAGGACACGTCAATGTGTATATTAGGACACGTCAATGTGTATGCTGGGACACGTTAATGTGTATGTTAGGACACGTCAATATGTTTATTAGGACAAGTCAATGTGTATGCTAAGACACGTCAATGTGTATGTTTGGACACGTCAATGTGTTGCTAGGACACGTCAATGTGTATGTTTGGACACGTCAATGTGTTGCTAGGACACGTGAATGTGTATGCTCGGACATGTCAATATGTATGCTAGGACACGTCAATGTGTATGCTCGGTCACGTCAATGTGTATGCTAGGACACGTCAAGGTGTACGTTAGGATACGTCAATTTGTATGATAGGACACGTCAATATGTATGCTAGGACACGTCAATATGTATGCCAGGACACGAGGATGTGTATGCTTGGATACGTCAACATGTATGCAAGTACACGTCAATGTGTATGCTAGGACACGTCAATGTGTATGCTAGGACACGTCAATATGTATGTTTGGACACGTCAATATGTTTATTAGGACACGTCAATGTGTATGCTAGGACACGTCAATATGTATGCTGGGACACGTTAATGTGTATGCTAGGACACGTCAACATGTATGCTAGGACACGTCAACATGTATGCTAGGACACGTCAACATGTATGCTAGTACACGTCAATGTGTATGCTAGGACACGTCAATATGTTTATTAGGACATGTCAATGTGTATGCTAGGACACGTCAATGTGTATGTTTGGACACGTCAATATGTTTATTAGGACACGTCAATGTGGATGCTAGGACACGTCAATATGTATGTTTGGACACGTCGACATGTTTATTAGGACACTCAATGTGTATGCTAGGACACGTCAATGTGAATGTTTGGACACGTCAATGTGAATGTTAGGACACGTCAATGTGTATGCTAGGACACGTCAATGTGTATGTTTGGACACGTCGACATGTTTATTAGGACACGTCAATGTGTATGCTAGGACACGTCAATGTGAATGTTTGGACACGTCAATGTGTATGTTAGGACACGTCAATGTGTATGCTGGGACACGTTAATGTGTATGTTAGGACACGTCAATATGTTTATTAGGACACGTCAATGTGTATGATAAGACACGTCAATGTGTATATTTGGACACGTCAATGTGTAGCTAGGACACGTCAATGTGTATGTTTGGACACGTCAATGTGTTGCTAGGACACGTGAATGTGTATGCTCGGACACGTCAATATGTATGCTAGGACACGTCAATGTGTATGCTCGGACACGTCAATGTGTATGCTAGGACACGTCAGGGTGTACGTTAGGACACGTCAATTTGTATGATAGGACACGTCAATGTGTATGCTAGGACACGTCAATATGTATGCCAGGACACGAGGATGTGTATGCGTGGATACGTCAACATGTATGCAAGTACACGTCAATGTGTATGCTAGGACACGTTAATGTGTATAGTAGGACACGTAAATATGTTTATTAGGACACGTCAATGTGTATGCTAGGACACGTCAATCTGCATGTTTGGACACGTCAATATGTTTATTAGGACACGTCAATGTGTATGCTAGGACACGTCAATATGTATGCTGGGACACGTTAATGTGTATGTTAGGACACGTCAATATGTTTATTAGGACACGTCAATGTGTATGCTAAGACACGTCAATATGTATGCTAGGACACGTCAATGTGTAAGTTAGGTCACGTCAATGTGTATGCTAGGACACGTCAATGTGTATGCTAGGACACGTCAATGTGTATGTTAGGACACGTCAATATGTTTATTAGGAAACGTCAATGTGGATGCCAGGACACGTCAATATGCATGCTAGGACACGTCAATGTGTAAGTTAGGACACGGCAATGTGTTTATTAGGAAACGTCAATGTATATGCTAGGACACGTCAATGTGTATGTTAGGACACGTCAATGTGTATGCTGGGACACGTTAATGTGTATGTTAGGACACGTCAATATGTTTATTAGGACACGTCAATGTGTATGCTAGGACACGTCAATGTGTATGTTTGGACACGTCAATATGTATGCTAGGACACGTCAATGTGTATGCTCGGACACGTCAATGTGTATGCTAGGACACATCAGGGTGTACGTTAGGACACGTCAATTTGTATGATAGGACACGTCAATGTGTATGCTAGGACACGTTAATATGTATGCCAGGACACGAGAATGTGTATGCTTAGACACGTCAACATGTATGCAAGTACACGTCAATGTGTATGCTAGGACACGTTAATGTGTATAGTAGGACACGTCAATATGTTTATTAGGACACGTCAATGTGTATGCTCGAACACGTCAATCTGTATGTTTGGACACGTCAATATGTTTATTAGGACACGTCAATGTGTATGCTAGGACACGTCAATATGTATGCTGGGACACGTTAATGTGTGTGTTAGGACACGTCAATATGTTTATTAGGACATGTCAATGTGTATGCTAGGACACGTCAATGTGTATGTTTGGACACGTCAACGTGTATGCTATGACACGTCAATATGTATGCTAGGACACGTCAATGTGTATGCTTGGACACGTCAATATGTATGCTAGGACACGTCAACATGTATGCTAGGATACGTCAATGTGTATGCTAGGACACGTCAATATGTGTGCTAGGACACGTCAATGTGTATGCTAGGACACGTAAATATGTATGCTAGGACACGTCAATATGTATGTTAGGACACGTCAATATGTATGACAAGACACGTCAATATGTATGCTAGAACACGTCAATGTGTAAGTTAGGATACGTCAACGTGTATGCTAGGACACGTCAATATGTGTGCTAGGACACGTCAATGTGTATGCTAGGACACGTAAATATGTATGCTAGGACACGTCAATATGTATGCTAGGACACGTCAATGTGTAAGTTAGGACATGTCAATGTGTATGTTAGAACACGTCAATGTGTATGTTAGGACACGTCTATGTGTATGTTAGGACATGTCAATGTGTATGCTAGGACACGTCAATGTGTATGCTTGGACACGTCAATATTTATGCTAGGACACGTCAACATGTATGCTAGGATACGTCAATGTGTATGCTAGGACACGTCAATATGTGTGCTAGGACACGTCAATGTGTATGCTAGGACACGTCAATATGTATGCTAGGACACGTCAATGTTTGAGTTAGGACACGTCAATATGTATGCTAGGACACGTCAATGTGCATGTTAGGACACATCAATATGTGTGCTAGGACACGTCAATGTGTATGCTAGGACACGTCAATATGTATGCTAGGACACGTCAATGTGTAAGTTAGGACACGTCAATGAGTTTATTAGGACACGTCAATGTGTATGTTAGGACACGTCAATGTGTATGTTTGGACACGTCAATGTGTATGATAGGACACGTCAATATGAATGTTAGGACACGTCAATGTATATACTAGGACACGTCAATGTGTATGCTAGGACACGTCAACGTTTATGTTAGGACACGTCAATATGTATGCTAGGACACGTCAATGTGCATGTTAGGACACATCAATATGTTTATTAGGACACGTCAATTTGTATGCTAGGACACGTCAATGTGTAAGTTAGGACACGTCAATGTGTTTAATAGGACACGTCAATGTGTATACTAGGACACGTCAATATGTACGCTAGGACACGTCAATATGTATGCTAGGACACGTCAATGTGTATGCTAGGACACGTCAATATGTATGCTAGGACACGTCAATGTGTAAGTTAGGACACGTCAATGTGTTTATTAGGACACGGCAATGTGTATGCTAGGACACGTCAATATTTAAGCTAGGACACGTCAATATGTATGACAGGACACGTCAATATGTATGTTAGGGCACGTCAATGTGTATGCTAGGACACGTCAATGTGTATGACAGGCCACGTCAATATGTATGCTAGGACACGTCAATGTGTATGCTAGGACACGTCAATGTGTATGCTAGGACACGTCAATATGTATGTTAGGACACGTCAATATGTATGACAAGACACGTCAATATGTATGCTAGGACACATCAATGTGTATGCTAGGACACGTCAATGTGTATGCTAGGACACGTCAATGTGTAAGTTAGGATACGTCAACGTGTATGCTAGGACACGTCAATATGTATGCTATGACACGTCAATATGTATGACAGGACACGTCAACATGTATGCTAGGACACGATAATATGTATGCTAGGACACGTCAATATGTATGCTAGGACACGTCAATGTGTAAGTTAGGACATGTCAAAGTGTATGTTAGAACACGTCAATGTGTATGTTAGGACACGTCCATGTGTATCTTATGACACGTCTATGCGTATGTTAGGACACGTCATTGTGTATGTTAGGACATGTCAATGTGTATGCTAGGACACGTCAATGTGTATGCTAGGACACGTCAATATGTATGCTAGGACACGTCAATGTGTAAGTTAGGACACGTCAATGTGTTTATTAGGACACGGCAATGTGTATGCTAAGACACGTCAATATGTATGCTAGGACACGTCAATATGTATGACAGGACACGTCAATATGTATGTTAGGACACGTCATTGTGTATGCTAGGACACGTCAATGTGTATGACTGGCCACGTCAATATGTATGCTAGGACACGTCAATGTGTATGTTAGGACACTTCAATGTGTATGCTAGGACACGTCAATATGTATGTTTGGACACGTCAATGTGTATGCTAGGACACGTCAATGTGTATGCCAGGACACGTCAATGTGTATGTTAGGACACGTCAATGTGTATGTTAGGACACGTCCATGTGTATCTTATGACACGTCTATGCGTATGTTAGGACACGTCAATGTGTATGTTAGGACATGTCAATGTGTATGTTAGGACACGTCAATGTGTATGCTAGGACACGTCAATATGTATGCTAGGACACGTCAATGTGTAAGTTAGGACACGTCAATGTGTTTATTAGGACACGGCAATGTGTATGCTAGGACACGTCAATATGTATGCTAGGACACGTCAATGTGTAAGTTAGGACACGTCAATGTGTTTATTAGGACACGGCAATGTGTATGCTAGGACACGTCAATATTTAAGCTAGGACACGTCATTATGTATGACAGGACACGTCAATATGTATGTTAGGGCACGTCAATGTGTATGCTAGGACACGTCAATGTGTATGACAGGCCACGTCAATATGTATGCTAGGACACGTCAATGTGTATGCTAGGACACGTCAATGTGTATGCTAGGACACGTCAATATGTATGTTAGGACACGTCAATATGTATGACAAGACACGTCAATATGTATGCTAGGACACATCAATGTGTATGCTAGGACACGTCAATGTGTATGCTAGGACACGTCAATGTGTAAGTTAGGATACGTCAACGTGTATGCTAGGACACGTCAATATGTATGCTATGACACGTCAATATGTATGACAGGACACGTCAACATGTATGCTAGGACACGTTAATATGTATGCTAGGACACGTCAATATGTATGCTAGGACACGTCAATGTGTAAGTTAGGACATGTCAATGTGTATGTTAGAACACGTCAATGTGTATGTTAGGACACGTCCATGTGTATCTTATGACACGTCTATGCGTATGTTAGGACACGTCAATGTGTATGTTAGGACATGTCAATGTGTATGCTAGGACACGTCAATGTGTATGCTAGGACACGTCAATATGTATGCTAGGACACGTCAATGTGTAAGTTAGGACACGTCAATGTGTTTATTAGGACACGGCAATGTGTATGCTAGGACACGTCAATATGTATGCTAGGACACGTCAATATGTATGACAGGACACGTCAATATGTATGTTAGGACACGTCATTGTGTATGCTAGGACACGTCAATGTGTATGACTGGCCACGTCAATATGTATGCTAGGACACGTCAATGTGTATGTTAGGACACTTCAATGTGTATGCTAGGACACGTCAATATGTATGTTTGGACACGTCAATGTGTATGCTAGGACACGTCAATGTGTATGCCAGGACACGTCAATGTGTATGTTAGGACACGTCAATGTGTATGTTAGGACACGTCCATGTGTATCTTATGACACGTCTATGCGTATGTTAGGACACGTCAATGTGTATGTTAGGACATGTCAATGTGTATGTTAGGACACGTCAATGTGTATGCTAGGACACGTCAATATGTATGCTAGGACACGTCAATGTGTAAGTTAGGACACGTCAATGTGTTTATTAGGACACGGCAATGTGTATGCTAGGACACGTCAATATGTATGCTAGGACACGTCAATATGTATGACAGGACACGTCAATATGTATGTTAGGACACGTCAATGTGTATGCTAGGACACGTCAATGTGTATGACTGGCCACGTCAATATGTATGCTAGGACACGTCAATGTGTATGTTAGGACACGTCAATATGTTTATTAGGATACGTCAATGTGTATGCTAGGAAACGTCAATATGTATGCTAGGACACGTCAATGTGTAAGTTAGCTCACGTCAATGTGTATGCTACGACACGTCAATGTGTATGCTAGGACACGTCAATGTGTATGTTAGGACACGTCAATATGTTTATTAGGACACGTCAATGTGGATGCCAGGACACGTCAATATGTATGCTAGGACACGTCAATGTGTAAGTTAGGACACGTCAATGTGTTTATTAGGAAACGTCAATGTGTATGCTAGGACACGTGAATGTGTATGTTAGGACACGTAAATGTGTATGCTAGGACACGTCAATATGTATGCTAGGACACGTCAATGTGTATGTTAGGACACGTCAATGTGTATGCTAGGACACGTCAATGTGTATGTTAGGACACGTCAATATGTTTATTAGGATACGTCAATGTGTATGCTAGGAAACGTCAATATGTATGCTAGGACACGTCAATGTGTAAGTTAGCTCACGTCAATGTGTATGCTACGACACGTCAATGTGTATGCTAGGACACGTCAATGTGTATGTTAGGACACGTCAATATGTTTATTAGGACACGTCAATGTGAATGCCAGGACACGTCAATATGTATGCTAGGACACGTCAATGTGTAAGTTAGGACACGTCAATGTGTTTATTAGGAAACATCAATGTGTATGCTAGGACACGTCAATGTGTATGTTAGGACACGTCAATGTGTATGCTAGGACACGTCAATATGTATGCTAGGACACGTCAATGTGTATGTTAGGACACGTCAATGTGTATGCTAGGACACGTTAATGTGTATGTTAGGACACGTCAATGTGTATGTTTGCACACGTCAACATGTATGCTAGGACACGTCAATATGTATGCTATGACACGTGAATGTGTATGCTAGGAGACATCAACATGCATGCTAGGACACGTCAACGTGTATGCTAGGACACGTCAACATGTATGCTAGGACACATCAACATGTATGCTAGTACACGTCAATGAGTATGCGAGGACACGTCAATATGTTTATTAGGACATGTCAATGTGTATGCTAGGACACGTCAATGTGTATGTTTGGACACGTCAATATGTTTATTAGGACATGTCAATGTGTATGCTAGGACACGTCAATATGTATGTTTGGACACGTCAATGTGTATGCCAGGACACGTCAATGTGTATGTTAGGACACGTCAATGTTTATGTCAGGACACGTCAACATGTATGTTAGGACACGTCAATGTGAATGTTAGGACACATCAATGTGTATGCTAGGGCACGTCAATGTGTATGTTTGGACACGTCGACATGTTTAGTAGGACACGTCAATGTGTATGCTAGGACACGTCAATGTGTATGTTTGGACACGTCAATGTGTATGTTAGGAAACGTCAATGTGTATGCTAGGACACGTCAATGTGTATGCTGGGACACGTTAATGTGTATGTTAGGACACGTCAATATGTTTATTAGGACAAGTCAATGTGTATGCTAAGACACGTCAATGTGTATGTTTGGACACGTCAATGTGTTGCTAGGACACGTCAATGTGTGTGTTTGGACACGTCAATGTGTTGCTAGGACACGTGAATGTGTATGCTCGGACACGTCAATATGTATGCTAGGACACGTCAATGTGTATGCTCGGACACGTCAATGTGTATGCTAGGACACGTCAGGGTGTACGTTAGGACACGTCAATTTGTATGATAGGACACGTCAATGTGTATGCTAGGACACGTCAATATGTATGCCAGGACACGAGGATGTGTATGCTTGGATACGTCAACATGTATGCAAGTACACGTCAATGTGTATGCTAAGACACGTCAATGTGTATGCTAGGACACGTCAATATGTATGTTTGGACACGTCAATATGTTCATTAGGACACGTCAATGTGTATGCTAGGACACGTCAATATGTATGCTGGGACACGTTAATGTGTATGCTAGGACACGTCAACATGTATGCTAGGACACGTCAACATGTATGCTAGGATACGTCAACATGTATGCTAGTACACGTCAATGTGTATGCTAGGACACGTCAATATGTTTATTAGGACATGTCAATGTGTATGCTAGGACACGTCAATGTGTATGTTTGGACACGTCAATATGTTTATTAGGACACGTCAATGTGGATGCTAGGACACGTCATTATGTATGTTTGGACACGTCAATGTGTATGCCAGGACACGTCAATGTGTATGTTAGGACACAACAATGTGTATATCAGGACACGTCAACATGTATGTTAGGACAGGTCAATGTAAATGTTAGGACACGTCAATGTGTATGCTAGGACACGTCAATGTGTATGTTTGGACACGTCGACATGTTTATTAGGACACGTCAATGTGTATGCTAGGACACGTCAATGTGTGTGTTTGGACACGTCAATGTGTATGTTAGGACACGTCAATGTGTGTGCTGGGACACGTTAATGTGTATGTTAGGACACGTCAATATGTTTATTAGGACACGTCAATGTGTATGATAAGACACGTCAATGTGTATGTTTGGACACGTCAATGTGTAGCTAGGACACGTCAATGTGTATGTTTGGACACGTCAATGTGTTGCTAGGACACGTGAATGTGTATGCTCGGACACGTCAATATGTATGCTAGGACACGTCAATGTGTATGCACGGACACGTCAATGTGTATGCTAGGACACGTCAGGGTGTACGTTAGGACACGTCAATTTGTATGATAGGACACGTCAATGTGTATGCTAGGACACGTCAATATGTATGCCAGGACACAAGGATGTGTATGCTTGGATACGTCAACATGTATGCAAGTACACGTCAATGTGTATGCTAGGACACGTTAATGTGTATAGTAGGACACGTAAATATGTTTATTAGGACACGTCAATGTGTATGCTAGGACACGTCAATCTGCATGTTTGGACACATTAATATGTTTATTAGGACACGTCAATGTGTATGCTAGGACACGTCAATATGTATGCTGGGACACGTTAATGTGTATGTTAGGACACGTCAATATGTTTATTAGGACACGTCAATGTGTATGCTAAGACACGTCAATATGTATGCTAGGACACGTCAATGTGTAAGTTAGGTCACGTCAATGTGTATGCTAGGACACGTCAATGTGTATGCTAGGACACGTCAATGTGTATGTTAGGACACGTCAATATGTTTATTAGGAAACGTCAATGTGGATGCCAGGACACGTCAATATGCATGCTAGGACACGTCAATGTGTAAGTTAGGACACGTCAATGTGTTTATTAGGAAACGTCAATGTATATGCTAGGACACGTCAATGTGTATGTTAGGACACGTCAATGTGTATGCTGGGACACGTTAATGTGTATGTTAGGACACGTCAATATGTTTATTAGGACACGTCAATGTGTATGCTAGGACACGTCAATGTGTATGTTTGGACACGTCAATATGTATGCTAGGACACGTCAATGTGTATGCTCGGACACGTCAATGTGTATGCTAGGACACATCAGGGTGTACGTCAGGACACGTCCATTTATATGATTGGACACGTCAATGTGTATGCTAGGACACGTTAATATGTATGCCAGGACACGAGAATGTGTATGCTTAGACACGTCAACATGTATGCAAGTACACGTCAATGTGTATGCTAGGACACGTTAATGTGTATAGTAGGACACGTCAATATGTTTATTAGGACACGTCAATGGGTATGCTCGGACACGTCAATCTGTATGTTTGGACACGTCAATATGTTTATTAGGACACGTCAATGTGTATGCTAGGACACGTCAATATGTATGCTGGGACACGTTAATGTGTGTGTTAGTACACGTCAATATGTTTATTAGGACACGTCAATGTGTATGCTAGGACACGTCAATGTGTATGTTTGGACACGTCAACGTGTATGCTAGGACACGTCAATATGTATGCTAGGACACGTCAATGTGTATGCTTGGACACGTCAATATGTATGCTAGGACACGTCAACATGTATGCTAGGATACGTCAATGTGTATGCTAGGACACGTCAATATGTGTGCTAGGACACGTTAATGTGTATGCTAGGACACGTAAATATGTATGCTAGGACACGTCAATATGTATGTTAGGACACGTCAATATGTATGACAAGACACGTCAATATGTATGCTAGGACACGTCAATATGTATGCTAGGACACGTCAATGTGTAAGTTAGGACATGTCAATGTGTATGTTAGAACACGTCAATGTGTATGTTAGGACACGTCTATGTGTATGTTAGGACACGTCAATATGTATGACAAGACACGTCAATATGTATGCTAGGACACGTCAATATGTATGCTAGGAAACGTCAATGTGTATGCTAGGACACGTCAATGTGTATGCTGGGACACGTTAATGTGTATGTTAGGACACGTCAATATGTTTATTAGGACAAGTCAATGTGTATGCTAAGACACGTCAATGTGTATGTTTGGACACGTCAATGTGTTGCTAGGACACGTCAATGTGTATGTTTGGACACGTCAATGTGTTGCTAGGACACGTGAATGTGTATGCTCGGACACGTCAATATGTATGCTAGGACACGTCAATGTGTATGCTGGGACACGTCAATGTGTATGCTAGGACACGTCAGGGTGTACGTTAGGACACGTCAATTTGTATGATAGGACACGTCAATGTGTATGCTAGGACACGTCAATATGTATGCCAGGACACGAGGATGTGTATGCTTGGATACGTCAACATGTATGCAAGTACACGTCAATGTGTATGCTAAGACACGTCAATGTGTATGCTAGGACACGTCAATATGTATGTTTGGACACGTCAATATGTTTATTAGGACACGTCAATGTGTATGCTAGGACACGTCAATATGTATGCTGGGACACGTTAATGTGTATGCTAGGACACGTCAACATGAATGCTAGGACACGTCAACATGTATGCTAGGACACGTCAACATGTATGCTAGTACACGTCAATGTGTATGCTAGGACACGTCAATATGTTTATTAGGACATGTCAATGTGTATGCTAGGACACGTCAATGTGTATGTTTGGACACGTCAATATGTTTATTAGGACACGTCAATGTGGATGCTAGGACACGTCATTATGTATGTTTGGACACGTCAATGTGTATGCCAGGACACGTCAATGTGTATGTTAGGACACAACAATGTGTATATCAGGACACGTCAACATGTATGTTAGGACAGGTCAATGTAAATGTTAGGACACGTCAATGTGTATGCTAGGACACGTCAATGTGTATGTTTGGACACGTCGACATGTTTATTAGGACACGTCAATGTGTATGCTAGGACACGTCAATGTGTATGTTTGGACACGTCAATGTGTATGTTAGGACACGTCAATGTGTGTGCTGGGACACGTTAATGTGTATGTTAGGACACGTCAATATGTTTATTAGGACACGTCAATGTGTATGATAAGACACGTCAATGTGTATGTTTGGACACGTCAATGTGTAGCTAGGACACGTCAATGTGTATGTTTGGACACGTCAATGTGTTGCTAGGACACGTGAATGTGTATGCTCGGACACGTCAATATGTATGCTAGGACACGTCAACGTGTATGCTCGGACACGTCAATGTGTATGCTAGGACACGTCAGGGTGTACGTTAGGACACGTCAATTTGTATGATAGGACACGTCAATGTGTATGCTAGGACACGTCAATATGTATGCCAGGACACAAGGATGTGTATGCTTGGATACGTCAACATGTATGCAAGTACACGTCAATGTGTATGCTAGGACACGTTAATGTGTATAGTAGGACACGTAAATATGTTTATTAGGACACGTCAATGTGTATGCTAGGACACGTCAATCTGCATGTTTGGACACATTAATATGTTTATTAGGACACGTCAATGTGTATGCTAGGACACGTCAATATGTATGCTGGGACACGTTAATGTGTATGTTAGGACACGTCAATATGTTTATTAGGACACGTCAATGTGTATGCTAAGACACGTCAATATGTATGCTAGGACACGTCAATGTGTAAGTTAGGTCACGTCAATGTGTATGCTAGGACACGTCAATGTGTATGCTAGGACACGTCAATGTGTATGTTAGGACACGTCAATATGTTTATTAGGAAACGTCAATGTGGATGCCAGGACACGTCAATATGCATGCTAGGACACGTCAATGTGTAAGTTAGGACACGTCAATGTGTTTATTAGGAAACGTCAATGTATATGCTAGGACACGTCAATGTGTATGTTAGGACACGTCAATGTGTATGCTGGGACACGTTAATGTGTATGTTAGGACACGTCAATATGTTTATTAGGACACGTCAATGTGTATGCTAGGACACGTCAATGTGTATGTTTGGACACGTCAATATGTATGCTAGGACACGTCAATGTGTATGCTCGGACACGTCAATGTGTATGCTAGGACACATCAGAGTGTACGTCAGGACACGTCAATTTATATGATTGGACACGTCAATGTGTATGCTAGGACACGTTAATATGTATGCCAGGACACGAGAATGTGTATGCTTAGACACGTCAACATGTATGCAAGTACACGTCAATGTGTATGCTAGGACACGTTAATGTGTATAGTAGGACACGTCAATATGTTTATTAGGACACGTCAATGGGTATGCTCGGACACGTCAATCTGTATGTTTGGACACGTCAATATGTTTATTAGGACACGTCAATGTGTATGCTAGGACACGTCAATATGTATGCTGGGACACGTTAATGTGTGTGTTAGTACACGTCAATATGTTTATTAGGACACGTCAATGTGTATGCTAGGACACGTCAATGTGTATGTTTGGACACGTCAACGTGTATGCTAGGACACGTCAATATGTATGCTAGGACACGTCAATGTGTATGCTTGGACACGTCAATATGTATGCTAGGACACGTCAACATGTATGCTAGGATACGTCAATGTGTATGCTAGGACACGTCAATATGTGTGCTAGGACACGTTAATGTGTATGCTAGGACACGTAAATATGTATGCTAGGACACGTCAATATGTATGTTAGGACACGTCAATATGTATGACAAGACACGTCAATATGTATGCTAGGACACGTCAATATGTATGCTAGGACACGTCAATGTGTAAGTTAGGACATGTCAATGTGTATGTTAGAACACGTCAATGTGTATGTTAGGACACGTCTATGTGTATGTTAGGACATGTCAATGTGTATGCTAGGACACGTCAATGTGTATGCTTGGACACGTCAATATTTATGCTAGGACACGTCAACATGTATGCTAGGATACGTCAATGTGTATGCTAGGACACGTCAATATGTGTGCTAGGACACGTCAATGTGTATGCTAGGACACGTCAATATGTATGCTAGGACACGTCAATGTGTAAGTTAGGACACGTCAATGAGTTTATTAGGACACGTCAATTTGTATGTTAGGACACGTCAATGTGTATGTTTGGACACGTCAATGTGTATGATAGGACACGTCAATATGAATGATAGGACACGTCAATGTATATACTAGGACACGTCAATGTGTATGCTAGGACACGTCAATGTTTATGTTAGGACACGTCAATATGTATGCTAGGACACGTCAATGTGCATGTTAGGACACATCAATATGTTTATTAGGACACGTCAATTTGTATGCTAGGACACGTCAATGTGTAAGTTAGGACACGTCAATGTGTTTAATAGGACACGTCAATGTGTATGCTAGGACACGTCAATATGTATGCTAGGACACGTCAATATGTATGCTAGGACACGTCAATGTGTATGCTAGGACATGTCAATATGTATGCTAGGACACGTCAATGTGTAAGTTAGGACACGTCAATGTGTTTATTAGGACACGGCAATGTGTATGCTAGGACACGTCAATAAGCTAGGACACGTCAATATGTATGACAGGACACGTCAATATGTATGTTAGGGCACGTCAATGTGTATGCTAGGACACGTCAATGTGTATGACAGGCCACGTCAATATGTATGCTAGGACACGTCAATGTGTATGCTAGGACACGTCAATGTGTATGCTAGGACACGTCAATATGTATGTTAGGACACGTCAATATGTATGACAAGACACGTCAATATGTATGCTAGGACACATCAATGTGTATGCTAGGACACGTCAATGTGTATGCTAGGACACGTCAATGTGTAAGTTAGGATACGTCAACGTGTATGCTAGGACACGTCAATATGTATGCTATGACACGTCAATATGTATGCTAGGACACGTTAATATGTATGCTAGGACACGTCAATATGTATGCTAGGACACGTCAATGTGTAAGTTAGGACATGTCAATGTGTATGTTAGAACACGTCAATGAGTATGTTAGGACACGTCCATGTGTATCTTATGACACGTCTACGCGTATGTTAGGACACGTCAATATGTATGTTAGGACATGTCAATGTGTATGCTAGGACACGTCAATGTGTATGCTAGGACACATCAATATGTATGCTAGGACACGTCAATGTGTAAGTTAGGACACGTCAATGTGTTTATTAGCACACGGCAATGTGTATGCTAGGACACGTCAATATGTATGCTAGGACACGTCAATATGTATGACAGGACACGTCAATATGTATGTTAGGACACGTCAATGTGTATGCTAGGACACGTCAATGTGTATGACTGGCCACGTCAATATGTATGCTAGGACACGTCAATGTGTATGTTAGGACACTTCAATGTGTATGCTAGGACACGTCAATATGTATGTTTGGACACGTCAATGTGTATGCTAGGACACGTCAATGTGTATGCCAGGACACGTCAATGTGTATGTTAGGACACGTCAATGTGTATGTTAGGACACGTCCATGTGTATCTTATGACACGTCTATGCGTATGTTAGGACACGTCAATGTGTATGTTAGGACATGTCAATGTGTATGTTAGGACACGTCAATGTGTATGCTAGGACACGTCAATGTGTATGCTAGGACACGTCAATATGTATGCTAGGACACGTCAATATGTATGCTAGGACACGTCAATGTGTATGTTAGGACACTTCAATGTGTATGCTAGGACACGTCAATATGTATGTTTGGACACGTCAATGTGTATGCTAGGACACGTCAATGTGTATGCCAGGACACGTCAATGTGTATGTTAGGACACGTCAATGTGTATGTTTGCACATGTCAACATGTATGCTAGGACACGTCAATGTGTATGTTAAGACACGTCAATGTGTATGCTAGGACACGTTAATGTGTATGTTAGGACACGTCAATATGTTTATTAGGACACGGCAATGTGTATGCTAGGACACGTCAATGTGTATGCTAGGAGACGTCAATATGTATGCTAGGACACGTGAATGTGTATGCTAGGACACGTCAATGTTTAAGTTAGGACATGTCAATGTGTATGTTTGGACACGTCAATGTGTATGCTAGGACACGTCAATATGTATGCTAGGACACGTCAATGTGTATGCTAGGACACGTCAATATGTATGCTACGACACGTCAATGTGTATGCTCGGACACGTCAATATGTATGCTAGGACAATTCAATGTGTAACTTAGGACACGTCAATGTGTTTATTAGGACACGTCAATATGTATGCTAGGACACGTCAATGTGTATGCTAGGACACGTCAATATGTATGCTAGAACACGTCAATGTGTATGCTAGGACACGTCAATATGTATGCTAAGACTCGTCAACATGTATGCTCGGACACGTTAATGTGCATGTTAGGACACGTCAATATGTTTATTAGGACACGTCAATGTGTTTGCTAGGACACGTCAATATGTATGCTAGGACACGTCAATGTGTATGCTAGGACACGTCAATATGTATGCTAGGACACGTCAATGTGTATGTTAGGACACGTCAATGTGTATGTTAGGACACGTCAATGTGTTTATTAGGACACGTCAATGTGTATACTATGACACGTCAATGTGTATGCTAGGACACGTCAGTGTGTTTATTAGGACACGTCAATGTGTATGCTAGGACACGTCAATGTGTATGCTAGGACACGTCAATATGTATGATAGGACACGTCAATATGTATGCTAGGACACGTCAATGTGTATGCTAGGACATGTCAATATGTATGGTAGGACACGTCAATATGTATGCTAGGACGCGTTAATGTGTATGGTAGAACACGTTAATATGTTTATTAGGACACGTCAATATGTATGCTAGGACACGTCAATGTGTATGTTTGGACACGTGAACTTGTATGCTAGGAGATGTTAATGTGTATGTTAGGACACGTCAATGTGAATGTTAGGACACGTCAATGTGTATGTTAGGACATGTCAATGTCTATGTGAGAACACGTCAGTGTGTGTGTTAGGACTCGTCTACGTGCATGTTATGACACGCCTATGTGTATGTTAGGACACGTCAATATGTATGCTAGGACACGTGAATGTGTATGCTAGGACACGTCAATGTTTAAGTTAGGACATGTCAATGTGTATGTTTGGACACGTCAATGTGTATGCTAGGACACGTCAATATGTATGCTAGGACACGTCAATGTGTATGCTAGGACACGTCAATATGTATGCTAGGACACGGCAATGTGTATGCTAGGACACGTCAATATGTATGCTAAGACACGTCAAAGTGTAAGTTAGGACACGTCAATGTGTTTATTAGGACACGGCAATGTGTATGCTAGGACACGTCAATATGTATGCTAGGACACGTCAATATGTATGACAGGACACGTCAATATGTATGTTAGGACACGTCAATGTGTATGCTAGGACACGTCAATGTGTATGACTGGCCACGTCAATATGTATGCTAGGACACGTCAATGTGTATGTTAGGACACTTCAATGTGTATGCTAGGACACGTCAATATGTATGTTTGGACACGTCAATGTGTATGCTAGGACACGTCAATGTGTATGCCAGGACACGTCAATGTGTATGTTAGGACACGTCAATGTGTATGTTAGGACACGTCCATGTGTATCTTATGACACGTCTATGCGTATGTTAGGACACGTCAATGTGTATGTTAGGACATGTCAATGTGTATGTTAGGACACGTCAATGTGTATGCTAGGACACGTCAATATGTATGCTAGGACACGTCAATGTGTAAGTTAGGACACGTCAATGTGTTTATTAGGACACGGCAATGTGTATGCTAGGACACGTCAATATGTATGCTAGGACACGTCAATATGTATGACAGGACACGTCAATATGTATGTTAGGACACGTCAATGTGTATGCTAGGACACGTCAATGTGTATGACTGGCCACGTCAATATGTATGCTAGGACACGTCAATGTGTATGTTAGGACACGTCAATATGTTTATTAGGACACGTCAATGTGGATGCCAGGACACGTCAATATGTATGCTAGGACACGTCAATGTGTAAGTTAGGACACGTCAATGTGTATGCTACGACACGTCAATGTGTATGCTAGGACACGTCAATGTGTATGTTAGGACACGTCAATATGTTTATTAGGACACGTCAATGTGGATGACAGGACACGTCAATATGTATGCTAGGACACGTCAATGTGTAAGTTAGGACACGTCAATGTGTTTATTAGGAAACGTCAATGTGTATGCTAGGACACGTCAATGTGTATGTTAGGACACGTCAATGTGTATGCTAGGACACGTCAATATGTATGCTAGGACACGTCAATGTGTATGTTAGGACACGTCAATGTGTATGCTAGGACACGTTAATGTGTATGTTAGGACACGTCAATGTGTATGTTTGCACACGTCAACATGTATGCTAGGACACGTCAATATGTATGCTAGGACACGTGAATGTGTATGCTAGGAGACATCAACATGCATGCTAGGACACGTCAACATGTATGCTAGGACACGTCAACATGTATGCTAGGACACATCAACATGTATGCTAGTACACGTCAATGTGTATGCGAGGACACGTCAATATGTTTATTAGGACATGTCAATGTGTATGCTAGGACACGTCAATGTGTATGTTTGGAAACGTCAATATGTTTATTAGGACATGTCAATGTGTATGCTAGAACACGTCAATATGTATGTTTGGACACGTCAATGTGTATGCCAGGACACGTCAATGTGTATGTTAGGACACGTCAATGTTTATGTCAGGACACGTCAACATGTATGTTAGGACACGTCAATGTGAATGTTAGGACACATCAATGTGTATGCTAGGACACGTCAATGTGTATGTTTGGACACGTCGACATGTTTAGTAGGACACGTCAATGTGTATGCTAGGACACGTCAATGTGTATGTTTGGACACGTCAATGTGTATGTTAGGAAACGTCAATGTGTATGCTAGGACACGTCAATGTGTATGTTAGGACACGTCAATGTGTATGCTGGGACACGTTAATGTGTATGTTAGGACACGTCAATATGTTTATTAGGACAAGTCAATGTGTATGCTAAGACACGTCAATGTGTATGTTTGGACACGTCAATGTGTTGCTAGGACACGTCAATGTGTATGTTTGGACACGTCAATGTGTTGCTAGGACACGTGAATGTGTATGCTCGGACACGTCAATATGTATGCTAGGACACGTCAATGTGTATGCTCGGACACGTCAATGTGTATGCTAGGACACGTCAGGGTGTACGTTAGGACACGTCAATTTGTATGATAGGACACGTCAATGTGTATGCTAGGACACGTCAATATGTATGCCAGGACACGAGGATGTGTATGCTTGGATACGTCAACATGTATGCAAGTACACGTCAATGTGTATGCTAGGACACGTCAATGTGTATGCTAGGACACGTCAATATGTATGTTTGGACACGTCAATATGATTATTAGGACACGTCAATGTGTATGCTAGGACACGTCAATATGTATGCTGGGACACGTTAATGTGTATGCTAGGACACGTCAACATGTATGCTAGGACACGTCAACATGTATGCTAGGACACGTCAACATGTATGCTAGTACACGTCAATGTGTATGCTAGGACACGTCAATATGTTTATTAGGACATGTCAATGTGTATGCTAGGACACGTCAATGTGTATGTTTGGACACGTCAATATGTTTATTAGGACACGTCAATGTGGATGCTAGGACACGTCATTATGTATGTTTGGACACGTCAATGTGTATGCCAGGACACGTCAATGTGTATGTTAGGACACAACAATGTGTATGTCAGGACACGTCAACATGTATGTTAGGACACGTCAATGTGAATGTTAGGACACGTCAATTTGTATGCTAGGACACGTCAATGTGTATGTTTGGACACGTCGACATGTTTATTAGGACACGTCAATGTGTATGCTAGGACACGTCAATGTGTATGTTTGGACACGTCAATGTGTATGTTAGGACACGTCAATGTGTGTGCTGGGACACGTTAATGTGTATGTTAGGACACGTCAATATGTTTATTAGGACACGTCAATGTGTATGATAAGACACGTCAATGTGTATGTTTGGACACGTCAATGTGTAGCTAGGACACGTCAATGTGTATGTTTGGACACGTCAATGTGTTGCTAGGACACGTGAATGTGTATGCTCGGACACGTCAATATGTATGCTAGGACACGTCAATGTGTATGCTCGGACACCTCAATGTGTATGCTAGGACACGTCAGGGTGTACGTTAGGACACGTCAATTTGTATGATAGGACACGTCAATGTGTATGCTAGGACACGTCAATATGTATGCCAGGACACGAGGATGTGTATGCTTGGATACGTCAACATGTATGCAAGTACACGTCAATGTGTATGCTAGGACACGTTAATGTGTATAGTAGGACACGTAAATATGTTTATTAGGACACGTCAATGTGTATGCTAGGACACGTCAATCTGCATGTTTGGACACATTAATATGTTTATTAGGACACGTCAATGTGTATGCTAGGACACGTCAATATGTATGCTGGGACACGTTAATGTGTATGTTAGGACACGTCAATATGTTTATTAGGACACGTCAATGTGTATGCTAAGACACGTCAATATGTATGCTAGGACACGTCAATGTGTAAGTTAGGTCACGTCAATGTGTATGCTAGGACACGTCAATGTGTATGCTAGGACACGTCAATGTGTATGTTAGGACACGTCAATATGTTTATTAGGAAACGTCAATGTGGATGCCAGGACACGTCAATATGCATGCTAGGACACGTCAATGTGTAAGTTAGGACACGTCAATGTGTTTATTAGGAAACGTCAATGTATATGCTAGGACACGTCAATGTGTATGTTAGGACACGTCAATGTGTATGCTGGGACACGTTAATGTGTATGTTAGGACACGTCAATATGTTTATTAGGACACGTCAATGTGTATGCTAGGACACGTCAATGTGTATGTTTGGACACGTCAATATGTATGCTAGGACACGTCAATGTGTATGCTCGGACACGTCAATGTGTATGCTAGGACACATCAGGTTGTACGTTAGGACACGTCAATTTATATGATTGGACACGTCAATGTGTATGCTAGGACACGTTAATATATAACGATTAATACTTAAATAGTATCTTTACTACCTACCTGAACAATACTTACTCGTCGTATTTATTCGAATTTGATATCTTGGTTTTCATGTAAACCTATATTTTTATCTTTTTTAGTTATGTAATAACAGAAATGTAAATATCTTTTTTATACCTGCGAATAAAAATTAGAAATGTATGCCAGGACACGAGAATGTGTATGCTTAGACACGTCAACATGTATGCAAGTACACGTCAATGTGTATGCTAGGACACGTTAATGTGTATAGTAGGACACGTCAATATGTTTATTAGGACACGTCAATGTGTATGCTCGGACACGTCAATCTGTATGTTTGGACACGTCAATATGTTTATTAGGACACGTCAATGTGTATGCTAGGACACGTCAATATGTATGCTGGGACACGTTAATGTGTGTGTTAGTACACGTCAATATGTTTATTAGGACACGTCAATGTGTATGCTAGGACACGTCAATGTGTATGTTTGGACACGTCAACGTGTATGCTAGGACACGTCAATATGTATGCTAGGACACGTCAATGTGTATGCTTGGACACGTCAATATGTATGCTAGGACACGTCAATCTGCATGTTTGGACACATTAATATGTTTATTAGCACACGTCAATGTGTATGCTAGGACACGTCAATATGTATGCTGGGACACGTTAATGTGTATGTTAGGACACGTCAATATGTTTATTAGGACACGTCAATGTGTATGCTAAGACACGTCAATATGTATGCTAGGACACGTCAATGTGTAAGTTAGGTCACGTCAATGTGTATGCTAGGACACGGCAATGTGTATGCTAGGACACGTCAATGTGTATGTTAGGACACGTCAATATGTTTATTAGGAAACGTCAATGTGGATGCCAGGACACGTCAATCTGCATGCTAGGACACGTCAATGTGTAAGTTAGGACACGTCAATGTGTTTATTAGGAAACGTCAATGTATATGCTAGGACACGTCAATGTGTATGTTAGGACACGTCAATGTGTATGCTGGGACACGTTAATGTGTATGTTAGGACACGTCAATATGTTTATTAGGACACGTCAATGTGTATGCTAGGACACGTCAATGTGTATGTTTGGACACGTCAATATGTATGCTAGGACACGTCAATGTGTATGCTCGGACACGTCAATGTGTATGCTAGGACACATCAGGGTGTACGTTAGGACACGTCAATTTATATGATTGGACACGTCAATGTGTATGCTAGGACACGTTAATATGTATGCCAGGACACGAGAATGTGTATGCTTAGACACGTCAACATGTATGCAAGTACACGTCAATGTGTATGCTAGGACACGTTAATGTGTATAGTAGGACACGTCAATATGTTTATTAGGACACGTCAATGTGTATGCTCGGACACGTCAATCTGTATGTTTGGACACGTCAATATGTTTATTAGGACACGTCAATGTGTATGCTAGGACACGTCAATATGTATGCTGGGACACGTTAATGTGTGTGTTAGTACACGTCAATATGTTTATTAGGACACGTCAATGTGTATGCTAGGACACGTCAATGTGTATGTTTGGACACGTCAACGTGTATGCAAGGACACGTCAATATGTATGCTAGGACACGTCAATGTGTATGCTTGGACACGTCAATATGTATGCTAGGACACGTCAACATGTATGCTAGGATACGTCAATGTGTATGCTAGGACACGTCAATATGTGTGCTAGGACACGTTAATGTGCATGCTAGGACACGTAAATATGTATGCTAGGACACGTCAATATGTATGTTAGGACACGTCAATGTGTATGTTAGGACACGGCAATATGTATGACAAGACACGTCAATATGTATGCTAGGACACGTCAATATGTATGCTAGGACACGTCAATGTGTAAGTTAGGACATGTCAATGTGTATGTTAGAACACGTCAATGTGTATGTTAGGACACGTCTATGTGTATGTTAGGACATGTCAATGTGTATGCTAGGACACGTCAATGTGTATGCTTGGACACGTCAATATTTATGCTAGGACACGTCAACATGTATGCTAGGATACGTCAATGTGTATGCTAGGACACGTCAATATGTGTGCTAGGAGACGTCAATGTGTATGCTAGGACACGTCAATATGTATGCTAGGACACGTCAATGTGTAAGTTAGGACACGTCAATGAGTTTATTAGGACACGTCAATGTGTATGTTAGGACACGTCAATGTGTATGTTTGGACACGTCAATGTGTATGATAGGACACGTCAATATGAATGTTAGGACACGTCAATGTATATACTAGGACACGTCAATGTGTATGCTAGGACACATCAATGTTTATGTTAGGACACGTCAATATGTATGCTAGGACACGTCAATGTGCATGTTAGGACACATCAATATGTTTATTAGGACACGTCAATTTGTATGCTAGGACACGTCAATGTGTAAGTTAGGACACGTCAATGTGTTTAATAGGACACGTCAATGTGTATGCTAGGACACGTCAATATGTATGCTAGGACACGTCAATATGTATGCTAGGACACGTCAATGTGTATGCTAGGACACGTCAATATGTATGCTAGGACACGTCAATGTGTAAGTTAGGACACGTCAACGTGTATGCTAGGACACGTCAATGTGTAAGTTAGGATACGTCAACGTGTATGCTAGGACACGTCAATATGTATGCTATGACACGTCAATATGTATGACAGGACACGTCAATATGTATGCTAGGACACGTTAATATGTATGCTAGGACACGTCAATATGTATGCTAGGACACGTCAATGTGTAAGTTAGGACATGTCAATGTGTATGTTAGAACACGTCAATGTGTATGTTAGGACACGTCCATGTGTATCTTATGACACGTCTATGCGTATGTTAGGACACGTCAATGTGTATGTTAGGACATGTCAATGTGTATGCTAGGACACGTCAATGTGTATGCTAGGACACGTCAATATGTATGCTAGGACACGTCAATGTGTAAGTTAGGACACGTCAATGTGTTTATTAGCACACGGCAATGTGTATGCTAGGACACGTCAATATGTATGCTAGGACACGTCAATATGTATGACAGGACACGTCAATATGTATGTTAGGACACGTCAATGTGTATGCTAGGACACGTCAATGTGTATGACTGGCCACGTCAATATGTATGCTAGGACACGTCAATGTGTATGTTAGGACACTTCAATGTGTATGCTAGGACACGTCAATATGTATGTTTGGACACGTCAATGTGTATGCTAGGACACGTCAATGTGTATGCCAGGACACGTCAATGTGTATGTTAGGACACGTCAATGTGTATGTTAGGACACGTCCATGTGTATCTTATGACACGTCTATGCGTATGTTAGGACACGTCAATGTGTATGTTAGGACATGTCAATGTGTATGTTAGGACACGTCAATGTGTATGCTAGGACACGTCAATGTGTATGCTAGGACACGTCAATATGTATGCTAGGACACGTCAATATGTATGCTAGGACACGTCAATGTGTATGTTAGGACACTTCAATGTGTATGCTAGGACACGTCAATATGTATGTTTGGACACGTCAATGTGTATGCTAGGACACGTCAATATGTATGTTTGCACATGTCAACATGTATGCTAGGACACGTGAATGTGTATGCTAGGACACGTCAATGTTTAAGTTAGGACATGTCAATGTGTATGTTTGGACACGTCAATGTGTATGCTAGGACACGTCAATATGTATGCTAGGACACGTCAATGTGTATGCTAGGACACGTCAATATGTATGCTACGACACGTCAATGTGTATGCTAGGACACGTCAATATGTATGCTAGGACAAGTCAATGTGTAACTTAGGACACGTCAATGTGTTTATTAGGACACGTCAATATGTATGCTAGGACACGTCAATATGTATGCTAGGACACGTCAATGTGTATGCTAGGACACGTCAATATGTATGCTAAGACTCGTCAACATGTATGCTCGGACACGTTAATGTGCATGTTAGGACACGTCAATATGTTTATTAGGACACGTCAATGTGTTTGCTAGGACACGTCAATATGTATGCTAGGACACGTCAATGTGTATGCTAGGACACGTCAATATGTATGCTAGGACACGTCAATGTGTAAGTTAGGACACGTCAATGTGTTTATTAGGACACGTCAATGTGTATACTATGACACGTCAATGTGTATGCTAGGACACGTCAGTGTGTTTATTAGGACACGTCAATGTGTATGCTAGGACACGTCAATGTGTATGCTAGGACACGTCAATATGTATGATAGGACACGTCAATATGTATGCTAGGACACGTCAATGTGTATGCTAGGACATGTCAATATGTATGGTAGGACACGTCAATGTGTATGCTAGGACGCGTTAAAGTGTATGGTAGAACACGTTAATATGTTTATTAGGACACGTCAATATGTATGCTAGGACACGTCAATGTGTATGTTTGGACACGTGAACTTGTATGCTAGGAGATGTTAATGTGTATGTTAGGACACGTCAATGTGAATGTTAGGACACGTCAATGTGTATGTTAGGACATGTCAATGTCTATGTGAGAACACGTCAGTGTGTGTGTTAGGACTCGTCTACGTGCATGTTATGACACGCCTATGTGTATGTTAGGACACGTCAATATGTATGCTAGGACACGTGAATGTGTATGCTAGGACACGTCAATGTTTAAGTTAGGACATGTCAATGTGTATGTTTGGACACGTCAATGTGTATGCTAGGACACGTCAATATGTATGCTAGGACACGTCAATGTGTATGCTAGGACACGTCAATATGTATGCTAGGACACGTCAATGTGTATGCTAGGACACGTCAATATGTATGCTAGGACAAGTCAATGTGTAACTTAGGACACGTCAATGTGTTTATTAGGACACGTCAATATGTATGCTAGGACACGTCAATGTATATGCTAGGACACGTCAATATGTATGCTAGGACACGTCAATGTGTATGCTAGGACACGTCAATATGTATGCTAAGACTCGTCAACATGTATGCTCGGACACGTTAATGTGCATGTTAGGACACGTCAATATGTTTATTAGGACACGTCAATGTGTTTGCTAGGACACGTCAATATGTATGCTAGGACACGTCAATGTGTATGCTAGGACACGTCAATATGTATGCTAGGACACGTCAATGTGTAAGTTAGGACACGTCAATGTGTTTATTAGGACACGTCAATGTGTATACTATGACACGTCAATGTGTATGCTAGGACACGTCAGTGTGTTTATTAGGACACGTCAATGTGTATGCTAGGACACGTCAATGTGTATGCTAGGACACGTCAATATGTATGATAGGACACGTCGATATGTATGCCAGGACACGTCAATGTGTATGCTTGGACACGTCAATATGTATGCTAGGACACGTCAATGTGTATGCTAGGACGCGTTAAAGTGTATGGTAGAACACGTTAATATGTTTATTAGGACACGTCAATATGTATGCTAGGACACGTCAATGTGTATGTTTGGACACGTGAACTTGTATGCTAGGAGATGTTAATGTGTATGTTAGGACACGTCAATGTGAATGTTAGGACACGTCAATGTGTATGTTAGGACATGTCAATGTCTATGTGAGAACACGTCAGTGTGTGTGTTAGGACTCGTCTACGTGCATGTTATGACACGCCTATGTGTATGTTAGGACACGTCAATATGTATGCTAGGACACGTGAATGTGTATGCTAGGACACGTCAATGTTTAAGTTAGGACATGTCAATGTGTATGTTTGGACACGTCAATGTGTATGCTAGGACACGTCAATATGTATGCTAGGACACGTGAATGTGTATGCTAGGACACGTCAATGTTTAAGTTAGGACATGTCAATGTGTATGTTTGGACACGTCAATGTGTATGCTAGGACACGTCAATATGTATGCTAGGACACGTCAATGTGTATGCTAGGACACGTCAATATGTATGCTAGGACACGTCAATGTGTATGCTAGGACACGTCAATATGTATGCTAGGACAAGTCAATGTGTAACTTAGGACACGTCAATGTGTTTATTAGGACACGTCAATATGTATGCTAGGACACGTCAATGTATATGCTAGGACACGTCAATATGTATGCTAGGACACGTCAATGTGTATGCTAGGACACGTCAATATGTATGCTAAGACTCGTCAACATGTATGCTCGGACACGTTAATGTGCATGTTAGGACACGTCAATATGTTTATTAGGACACGTCAATGTGTTTGCTAGGACACGTCAATATGTATGCTAGGACACGTCAATGTGTATGCTAGGACACGTCAATATGTATGCTAGGACACGTCAATGTGTAAGTTAGGACACGTCAATGTGTTTATTAGGACACGTCAATGTGTATACTATGACACGTCAATGTGTATGCTAGGACACGTCAGTGTGTTTATTAGGACACGTCAATGTGTATGCTAGGACACGTCAATGTGTATGCTAGGACACGTCAATATGTATGATAGGACACGTCGATATGTATGCCAGGACACGTCAATGTGTATGCTTGGACACGTCAATATGTATGCTAGGACACGTCAATGTGTATGCTAGGACGCGTTAATGTGTATGGTAGAACACGTCAATATGTTTATTAGGACACGTCAATATGTATGCTACGACACGTCAATGTGAATGTTAGGACACGTCAATGTGTATGTTAGGACATGTCAATGTGTATGTTAGAACACGTCAGTGTGTGTGTTAGGACTCGTCTACGTGTATGTTATGACACGTCTATGTGTATGTTAGGACACGTCAATGTGTATGTTAGGACATGTCAATGTGTATGTTTGGACCCGTCAATGTGTTTATTAGAACACGTCAATGTGTATGCTAGGACACGTCAATGTGTATGCTAGGACACGTCAATGCGTAAGTTAGGACACGTCAACGTGTATGTTAGGACACGTCAATGTGAATATTAGGATATGTCAATGTGTATGTTAGGACATGTCAATGTGTATGTTAGGACACGTCAATGTGTATGTTATGACACGTCTATGTGTATGCTAGAACACGTCAATGTGGTATGTTAGGACACGTCAATGTGTTTATTAGGACACGTCAATGTGTATGCTAGGACACGTCAATGTGTATTCTAGGACCCGTCAATGTGTATGTTCGGACACGTCAACGTGTATGTTAGCACACGTCAATGTGAATGTTAGGACACGTCAATGTGTATGTTAGGACATGTCAATGTGTATGTTAGAACACGTCAGTGTGTATGTTAGGACTCGTCTACGTGTATGTTATGACACGTCAATGTGTATGTTAGGACATGTCAATGTGTATGTTTGGACCCGTCAATGTGTTTATTAGAACACGTCAATGTGTTTGCTAGGACACGTCAATGTGTATGCTAGGACACGTCAATGTGTAAGTTAGGACACGTCAACGTGTATGTTAGGACACGTCAATGTGAATATTAGGATACGTCAATGTGTATGTTAGGACATGTCAATGTGTATGTTAGGACACGTCAATGTGTATGTTATGACACGTCTATGTGTATGCTAGAACACGTCAATGTGGTATGTTAGGACACGTCAATGTGTTTATTAGGACACGTCAATGTGTTTATTAGGACACGTCAATGTGTATGCTAGGACACGTCTTTGTGTATGTTATGACACGTCAATGTGTATGTTTGGACATGTCAATGTGTATGTTAGGACACGTCAATGTGTATGTTAGGACACGTCAATGTGAATGTTAGGACACGTCAATGTGTATGCTATGACATGTCAATGTGTATACTAGGACATGTATATGTGTATGAGAATAACAAAACTGATGTGGTCGTTGCACTTGTATGACATCATCATGGTGAAAATATTTGTTTGATTAGAATTTTCCTTCATGATAACATATTATATATATAATAATCATATTTGGTTTTCAATGAAAGTAAAGATAAAATGGAAAACTAACAATCCATCATTGTCAATGTACTAAAATAAGATCTTTAAATGTTCGAGAATTAAAATGTATACCGCCTTTAACATGGAGTTAACATTGCAGCGCTGCCCTAACTAAAAGTAGTGTTCTGTTATTCTCGAGTGATTCGATATACCATCATCCTGAATACATAATGATTAACATGTATCCATAAAAACTTGACGTAACTTAAAACAGCATTGTACTAAACAGCTTGGGTAGTTTAACCCGGGAAAATATACTGAAGAAGTACCCCATCTGGTGATTATAAGTCTGTTAAAACTAATCTGTGCTTGATAGTCTGATTCCAGCTTACGTCCTCTGTTCGTGGATATATCCATCGCTGTGCCAAATCCTGATAATTGCTGGATTACAAAATTGACATATTTCTTCAAATGCATTTTAGTTTCATGTTAACATTCATATATTATAGTGTTTTTGCACACAAATAAATAGCAACCGAAATTGTCTGTTATATCGAAATCATGTATACAGCTTCGATGTCAACGTACACATTTCTACTATGAATGTAAACAGGCTTCGATAAATTCTAGAAATCACAAGTAGCGTATTTACAAGTTCCAATATCACGTGATTAGGACTTAGGAGAAAGACGAATACATGTATAATATGAGGAATAGAATAATAAAATAATACAGATCTCGTATGAGCCGAGTCTTTGTATTGTGGAGACAGATTACCATAAATGTATTTATGTATTAATGTGTTTAACACCCGAATATAAACAATCGCTTTTGTCTGTTTTGCATGAGTCATTGACGAAATTATTATGCCACCAGCATCTACTGTTTGTTCTGTTGTCACGTGGCTACAATTTGCGCCATTCTTATTCATTAGTGAGTTGATTATGAATGTTCAAAATTTTGAGTATAATATCCTTTGAGGGGTATACTCATAGTTGTTACCAAAATACCCCAATGGTTATACAATCTGTCGGTCAGTCAATCGGTTGAAGCTTTGCTAAGCACACTTGTGAATAGTTGAATAAATAGCCCTAATTATGTTGGAATTTGAACCTTAACGGTTACAATCTACAATCAATAATTTGTGAATCATTGGTAAATATATCACACATCAGCTAATACCAGAACAATTATTCGTAGCAGCCGATCAATCGATGGAAATGCAATTTAAAGGATGCCATTGACCTTGTAAAAATAGCTCTTTATATGCATACTATTTAAACAACAGCTGTTGCAAATAGTCAAAAAGGCGTAGTAAGGTGACTTTAAAGACGTTGTTAATTTTACAAACTTTCTAAGATCTGACTGTCGAGTTAGCCAAATGTGTGAGATCGCCCGTATTATTTATTACTTGAATATTTTACTACCGTATTTGCCATGGCATGTCCATAAATGACATGGCGGTTTTCGCAACACAATATACACATTATAAAGGCACAAATGCACGGCTTTTAGAATAATAAATAGAATTATTCAAACAGTAAGTTGATAAAAGGTAGTCGAGTGTATTTGAGAGGAAGAATAGCGCATGTCCTATCTCGTAACCCTAAATATTTACATAGTTTCTGTTGCAAAATAAAATGTATTGTTGTATGTACTTGAAATAACATAATAGACACTTACTGCCCATCACAAAAATAGTATTTATTATATTAAATATTATAGTCCACTGTGACTATAACAATTCAGCATTTCTCTTAGCCACCGAAAATAAATATTTATGATGCATGATCTCAAACCATCAAGCAGATGAATCGTAGAGGTCAGTGTCCAGTTTGTCAAACAACCGCCCTGCGTCACCAATTAGAGAGAGACAGAGTTAACGTTATCTTAAATTGAAATATATTACAGTGCTCGAACTTATCAGTGGATCAGCTGACGACGCCATGGAAATCCGTAACGAATTGTTAACCTATTAGTTTGAGGTGAACTGTGTGTGTTCTCGTTAATTTTATGTATATCGCTAACACTAGCTATCGTGATGACATAAATGATCTAATAATGGGTAATAGTTATGTGGCCTCTCTACAGAATCACAACTACGCAAATAGAAATTGATTATATTAGCCGCAGATTGTTATGAATCGCAGTTATATGTATAAATCATTTCAATATACATGTTCTGCTGATTTTGTGGTGGAGTTGCGGTATATGTTCGGTCATATGATCACGATAAAACATAAATTATATACATATTTGATAGTAATGTGTAGCACTAGGAGCTGGCATGTTGTTTTGGTCTGTATACTAATTACTGGTCGTTAAATTCAATGTGTTAATCTCCTAGTTATCGCACAGTCAAACATGATATCTGAATTCACATATACAACAATCTGAGTAGGTTTAAAAACGGGCATGTTAGCTGTTTCATAACCAAATAACGAATGCTTCCCCATTTTGTTTTTAAAAAGGTAAAAGCGTGAAGCCCGGGTTGGTCTACTGGCAGTAATCTCTGCACATATTCCTTAAAAATGGACACGCTAACGTCTATGCAATCTACCACAGTTTCAGTGTTACAATCAGCGAATAGCAATCAGACGTAGCTGATCAACTCAAACAATATATTCATACAGTTCCAGTTTTTTCTAATTTTATTTCAGTGTGATCTCATTTCCTATTTATGGGGTGGTATCTGCCTTTGAACATGCGTTTTAATTTTACGTATTTTTTCCGTTCAGAATGAAATAGCTAAAACAAACAAAAGCGTATTTTTTAAGCTGTTGGGTGAGTGCCAAACTCGAGTTGTCCAAGACTATATATTTATGCGAACTGAAAATTGGATCATGTGATCGAGTGAGTAATAACAACGATAACCCACTCGTGAAATTAAATAGTTGTCGATTTAGAATGGCCATTCTCAGTGGATTACGGCGCTTTCCCTTTTCACACGAGTTCAGAATGGTTGAAAGCATTCCGACTTATCTTATTTGATTGAATGTTCAAAAATAATACGCACAAAAAATGGCTTTTCAAAATGCAGCTGGTCCTCAAATGTAACACCCCGTTATTTTTTTTACAAAATTCTTACAACTTTTTTAAAATGCGGAATGATACTGGTGCGCTTTTTCTAGTCGATTTAAACACTAAGGTGCTGCATACAATCATGTAAAGAAGATAGCTTAAAGTGTCTATTGGGATGCATGGACACGGAATCATTTGAGCCTGTGTGTTTATCTGTAGAAATCAGAGTTGTCCGCCTACCAAATTCAACTGTGCCATCTGTTTTCATAAGAGCTTATTGACGCAAACAGTTTAACAGTATCCCTGAAACGATTCCCCTGTGACAGGGTGGCATTTGTGGTGGAATAATAAATCTCTGAAAGCACCTTATCATATATGCAAGGGCCTGATTGCATTTTAATGAGCATGCTGTCTTTGTCCGGGAGTATAAATACACCTAGCTAGGGAGACCAGTTCAAAGTCTATTTGCAGCCGACGAAGAGAAAACTTGAAATCATTCTTAGTGAGGTGGGTATTATTGTTGTATAGGCGATATTATATTAAATTTGCACGTTATATGGATTGGTCATAAGAACGTAAAATGTAGTATATTTCTATATTATATAGTAAAAACTGAGCTGGATAGTTAATTCATTTATTTAGTTTAGAATATTTGCGGTTATTCAGCTGAATTATGTGCAATTGTTAATAATATACCATATTTAGACAACATTTTAATTACATATAATTACTTCAAAGTAATGTTACTTCTTTTATATTCAGGACAGTCTTAAATAATACAGACACAGATAAAATGAATCATATAAAAGTTGGTGCTGCTGTCTTTGTGACGCTCGTCTTGCTGAGTACAATTACAGAAGCTACACTTCACTTCTCGGGTAAAGGGAGCCAGATGTGGTCTGCAGGAAAGAGGGATCGCCTGGATGATTATGTGAGTACATCAAGCTTTTCGTAGACAGTTGATGTTTTTGTGGTTATTGGAATTTCGTTCGAACATTGGTCCGGTACTATTGGTTCTTGTAGTTTCTGCAATTATGGTCAACTCGTATGCTAGCCTAAGTGGGTTATTTAGTAGTATGTTCAATTATTTTGCAATTGTGTTTTGCAATTATCATAGTAGCGTGAAGTAGCATTAAATTGTATACATCTTCTTACGACCTTATTATAATTTCAAAGAAATAAATATGTATAACCATAGTCCCGAAAGCAAAGTATCATGAAGACGCGAACATTAATTAATCAGCGTTTTCCGCTATGTATATTTTATAGTTAACAACAAAATCTTTAGAATAGAAATTAAACAATAGGTTGTGTCTAATAATGTATATTAAAGGAAATTACACTACGATCTACAACAAAGAAATCTGCACTACAAATAGGCGGGCACGTTTTTATTCGTAGATCATTTATGAATTCAGGAAGGTGTGTATTGATGTTCGAGTGCTATTTCGTGTAAGATTTCGGAAATGTTAAGAAATTAAAATAATGACGGTGTATGTGGATTTGCACCTGTTTCAGCCTCTTTCTCGCACACATGACTAACGTAGTGCGTGACATTAAGTACAATATGTATCGGCATACTCGTGTTAAAAGGGATATGTGTATTATTGATTCGTACACATAATAAAGCCAGCTGTGTCACTTGGTGCATATTTTGAACATGAAGCTAGTCAATATACGTATTTTATTAAAATCCGTACTGATCACTGCCAGTTCAATCTTGACATCCTCTTTAAAACCTGCACTGATCATTGCCGCATCAATCTTGAAATGAATGAACAGCTAAAGATGGCAAAGCCGATAAACTCATAAATAAAGTGAACAGCCAGATGCACATCACATCGAATTTGGTATTAGGTGATCTGAGATGACTATATAATAAACTGGTACCATAATATATAAGGTAAATAAACCCTTTCACAGTGATCAACAACTATGATGAGAAGGGAATACATAAATCTAGGCAGCTGTACGTGAAGCTTCAGTTGTCATATTTGTTCGGCCACACAAAACTGTACAGCCGGTTGAAAAGCCCAGCTATATTCGACGCCGATAGAGAAGAGATTTGCTATTAAATTACTCCCCATGCACCACATCCCTTCGCATTTGTAAACGAAATAAATGTACTTGCTTCCTGTGCCGTTTCAAAGAATAATTCAGCCACGTTATTCTATATATATTTTTGCAGCTCGAAAGTGTTTTTGACGTTTTCGTCATTACGTAAGCATATAGATAGCATATATGAATACACACATTCAAGAAAAGTATACACAACTTGATACTGTCATTACATATGTCGTCACGAAACTATAGCAGTTCGCGAAACGTATTGAAATGATATCGTGATTGGCTTGAAGACAAACTGTATTTTGACATCCGATTGATGAATGTATGCGACTTATGAAAATATCATCTATAACCTTGATTTGACATGAAACACTAAACATCTGCTTGTCGGCAACTGGCGATTATACAATGCAGACATTTTGTATAATTTTGCTATTGGCGTTATGGGGTTAACTTATTGTTTATCGCAGCACGTTGCGGGTAACGCGATATCTCTCGAAGTCCGCTCGTTGATCGCCGCTTTAAACTGCTCAAGTGGAACTATTTTCCCAATAAACAGTGAATTTGCATACCGTATCAAACTTTAATATCTTTTTAAAAGGCAATGTGTCTTGTACGCTATTTAACCTAATATAGAGAACCCTTGAGCAAACGGCTAATTTCCATCACAAACACGATACTTTGATTCATATCAAAAATAACTAGACTTAATGATCAAAGCATTTTGTTCGAATGACGCTCTTCCGGCGCTATGTTATGGATCATTATTTTGAAATCAACCGTCTATTTCAACAAATTAACTAGTATGTTCTGTGCAGATAAACTGCACCTGTGGGGGAATCGTAACATTTATAAATCGTTAACCAGGCAATAAAACAAGCCTTTATCATAAATAACTAACAATTCCCTAGAGATTTTCTTGCATAAATACCTAGTACTCAATGGAACACTTCAAGACAACACATGGGTGAACAATATCATCTGCGATCCAGCGTCGTTAGATTCCTGTGTTCACGTTTGGTACACGGGGCACAAAATGCTGTATGCATGTGTACTATAATGAAAGGCCTGTGGTATTCGTTTGATTATTTGTTTCATTCAAAAGGTGGTACGTTGATTTAATACCGATAAGCAAAAATGTTATTTTAGTATAGTACATTCTTTTTATATAGTTAGAAATTACCTTCATCGATACAACAAATTGGAAAACATGTAATGGTGGTCATAGTCTAACAAGTTTGGTTATCAAGACTAACCACAAGTATAAGTCAGGACAAGTTGTCATTGTGTATCATCATCATGACTAGAATATGAGTTTACACATCGAGATGTTCAGCATATATAGATAGTTTGGAGCATGTAAGCCTGCTAAGGCAGAATTATGAGTTAGCCTATTAAGTAAAGCAGTCAATAGGTTAACATGTAAGATTGTCACATGGACTAACATGTTGGAACATGCCGTCATGGGTTAACATGAGATAACGTAACATGAGATAACGTAACATCGTGGGATAACATACGAGTTGATGCAGAAACATTGGTTAACACATCAGATAACGCAGCCACATGGGTTGACATACGTGATTATGCAGCTACACATGATTTCGTCCATATATTTAAAAATAAAGAAAAATATCATATACTATCATTTAATACATTTTGCTATGTTTTATTTTTACTTATTATTTTTAGATTTTTTTGGATTAGTACAAACTCATTGCGGACATCTTGTATCACTGCTGAGTCCAGTGATCCGTGATGATCCCTGACGGTTTTCTGTTCCCGGTTTTCTATTTCTATAATTCTCACGAGAATAGTATATTAATACAGGGTGTGATATTTCCCAAATTACGTTAATTACCAAGCAAGAACACAAACGACCCCATATGTGTATGTACATATGTATATTAAACTAGTCTTTATATTCCTAGGTCTAGAAAGCCAAGGATTATACTAGCAATTGAGACGTTACACGAAGATAGTGTCCGCGTCATCAAAATTATTTATCCTACATGAATATGTATTATAGTGATATGAAATCAAACATATATATATATATATATATATATATATATATATATATATATATATATATATATATACCAGAAAATACGCCGCCTTAATTTGGTCAGTTAAATGGAGACATGAAGACGACAATTTGATTATATGCGTAAAAAATAAAAGCACTGATGTTTGATTTATGATCACAAGGCCGAGCTGCTATAATACGTGACTGGTATATAAATAGCGATGTACTTATACTTTCTGATGTGTTATTTCAAACTGCCATAATTGCGCACACAACAATAATGATAATTTGATCTAATGGGACAAACCACCCCTCCTCCAATAATAACGCAAATACTCATTTCTTAAATGTAAATTGCAAATGCGATGGGTTCGGAAGATAAAAATGCCAGAAAGGCATAGCAGCACCCTGCACGGCTTTCATATATATTATTAAATATTAGTTTTTTTTTGAGTGTTTAACTACCACTGTAAACACATCAAATACAATAAAACATACATTTATACAACTACTATGTGAACAGAATTTATAATCCTAAATATCACTATAATGTGTACTCGGTTCGTTACTCCTTCGTTTTTCCCAATACTCTTTCATCCGTGAGGTGAGTGTCCGAGCGCAGTTGAATGATTGTGTGACGAGCGTGACGTACGTCTGAAGCCCAGTCGTCGTCCTAGATTACCTAATTAGTCTCTACGGTGTACATGACAGTATGTTCTTTGGTCAAAAAAGCGACGCTTTTTTGTACCAGCAAAGGTTAATATGGTACTACCAGAGAAAAATCACAATAATAACACGGATCACATTATAATAGAAACAGAATAATATTGACAAACAATTATAACTATTCTTGTTTCAATATATGTGTAGTACTTGTTTTCTTAAGTAGAATTATTATTTCCAACTGTATGTAACCAGTGTGGATTACTGAACAACCTATACGTCACACGTGTCTTATACAAGCAGTTGCAGATGATATACGCCGAAGGCTAATTTATAACAATCTATGAATTCTTGGGGGTACTGTGAGTTCTGTCGACAAAAACTCGATTTTTGTGAAAGAAGTGTGAAATAACTTAATAAAAAAACACGGATGGTGATTCTTATTTAAATCCAACCATATTAATTGACGAAAGTAACGTGAGTAGAAGCACGTTCTACAGCTGCCGAACTAAATTTCAACATGTCTTCAAATTATGTCTAACTGCTGTGCAAGTTGTTAGTGACTGCGTCTACAAACATTTAATCGCCTTCAGATTTGAAGTATAATCTTTAGCAGCAACAACATTTCAGCAGCTGTCAACTAAAATCATCACATGGAGTTTGGTTTGGTGCACATTGTCTGGAGTAAACCTACTTTTAAATAAAAGTAAGACAGGTGTTTCAACATTGATTGTTGTATTCACCCGGCGACATTTCCTGGAAGGATGATACACGGTATAATTGTTTGAAATGTGTTATTTCCGTATGTGTCATTCGTTGGCATGTTTTGATTTCCTGTAGATTTAGCTTCTCTCACGAAATACGCAACTGCATTGTTGGTGTCCCGCGTTATAGTTGACACTGGAATCACTTGAAATTCATGTGAACTACATGAGTTAGGCAATGTGTTTTGAGCTTAATACTAGTATATGTTCAAACATGTTTGTTATTTATTTTCTAAATGTAACGATGTAATACAACATACAATTCACTAATGCATTCAATGAAATGGCGAATATTCTGCTCTGATTCACTACTGTTTTGGCAAAGTAAATCATGAGCACTGCTGTCTTCTATTTATATCCATAATTCATAACTTCCATCGCGGTATAAGAAATTTCTATTACAAGCATATGAGATAAGTAGTGATTCTTTGAATACTTCTAACCCTCCTGTAAATACTAACAAAGTGCACGTCACGTTCGTAAAAACGTAAACGGTTTACGCTGCCTCAATCACGCCACATTAAATCAACGTACGCGTGAGTCCAAAAACAACGATCGATCGCAGACGAAATATGTCTCTGGATGAACACAAAAAGTTAGAAGTACTGCAATGTGGCATTAACTCGTCTCCTGTTGATCGTACAAAACTGTACTTATTTATTTATTTATTATTATTATTTATTTGAATTATTTATAATAATAAATGTTAAGTAACGAATTGTGTTCTTTGAAGTGCAGTTATGAGTTGTATCTTGTAAGGTGTATTTTCGATTTCTATCATGTAATGTGCAGTTACAAGTCGTATCCTGTGTGGTGCAGTTACGAGTTGTATTCTGTAAAGTGGAGTTACAAGTTGTATCATGTGAGTTGCAGTTACCAGTTGTATCCTGTATGGTGCAGATACCAGTTGTATCCCGAGAGGTTCAGTAACGAGTTGTAGCCTTTGAAGTGCCTTTATGAGTTGTATCTTGTAATGTGTCATTACAAGCTGTATCCTGTGAAGTGCAGTTATGATTTGTATAAAGTAATGTGCAGTTACAAGTAGTATCCTGTAAGGTTCAGTAAAGAGTTGTAGCCTTTGAAGTGCCTTTATGAGTTGTATCTTGTAAGGTGTCATTACAAGCTGTATCCTGTGAAGTGCAGTTATGAGTTGTATCCAGTAATGTGCAGTTACAAGTTGAATTCTGTAAGATGCAATTACGAGTTGTTCCCTGTGAAATATATTTACGTGTTGTATCATGTAATGTGCAGTAACGAGTTGCGTCCTTTGAGTTGCAGTTACAAGTTGTATCCTGTAACGTGTAGATAAGAGTTGTATCCTGTAATGTGCAGTTAAAAGTTGTATCATGTGATGTGCAGTTACGGGCTGTATCCTGTAAAATACATTTAAGAGTTGTATTATGTAATGTGCAGTTAAACGTTGTACCATGTGATGTCTAGTTACGGGTTGTATCCTGTAAAATGCATCTAAGATTTGTATCATGTAATGTGCAGTTACAAGTTGTATTATGTGAGGTACAGTTACGAGTTGTATTATGTGAGGTACAGTTACGAGTTGTATCCTGTAAGGTGCAGTTATATATTGTATCCTGTAAGGTGCAGTTATATATTGTATCCTGTAATGAGATTTTATGAGTTGTATCCTGCAATGTGCAGTTACAAGTTGTATCCTGTATAGTGCAGTTACGAGGTATATGCTGTTAGGTGCAGTTATGAGTCGTATTCTGAGTTGCATTTAAAAGCTGCGTCTTGTGAGGTACAGTTACGACTTGTATCCAGTAAGATGCATTTACGTATTGTATCTTGTGAGGTACAGTTACAAATTGTATAATGTGAAGTTCAGTTACAAGTTGTATCCTGCAATTATGAGTAGTAGACTGTAAGGTGTGGTTACGTGTCGTATCCTGTACGACCTGGTTGTGAGTTGATTGCTGGAGGTGTTATTACTTGTCCCATCGTTTAGGCAGTCGCGAGTCGTTTCAGGTATATATATTTTGGTTACGGATCATATCCTGCCAAGTGCGGCTACCTCTACTTCACACAAGATGATGTCGTTTTAAGTGTCAGTGTCGACGTCCTATAATCTTTCCGAGATAGTGTTTACACTTTATATAATATAAGAATACTAGTATACGATACAGGAATGCAGACACCGTCACATCCAGTATATGTATTAGAATACAGGAGTAGATGAGAGGACATTTCCATGGCAAGTTCAGTGTATAGACTTGCGGCTATGTTGTGCCGGACGGTTTGATCCGATGTGACATGTTAGTGGCTTATAATGATAAGCTAAAACAGATTATTGGCATTGATAGTGAATGGTGAGATTGTCTGTATGAAACAGTTTAAGTGATGATGGATAAGGTGGTAATGTGAAAAGTCTAATTATCTTTAGTCAATTTAGATAAGCGTTGCATCCACGGGTTGTAAAAACTATAAATATTATCTTACAGTGATGGCAGCTGAAAAGTATTTGATACACGTGTAAAGCCGCTTAAGATCATTCTTTATTTTATCTTTCTTAGGTATCTATATCGGACTTAATTGAAGTCGCAAACAATTTGCGTGAAGACGTGGAAAAACTAATGGACTTGTTGCAAGCCAAGGCCGAAGAAGAACTGAAAACGAGGCAGTAGCAACCATGAATCTAGTTTAAGACAATCATTATTTCACATGGAAAAGCTATATTTCTGTCTGTCAGTTAATTATTAAAGATATGTTCTGTGCATTGAAGCACATGGGACGCCCTATAGAAACTCAAATGATAAACACCATATTTTGATCACAGTGTGTTTGCACATGCGTCGTCAACTATTACATCGCAATTTCAAATTGTGCACCTGCAACTTATTTGCATTTACATTATTTTGTTAGTTTATTTTGCATTCACAAATATTCTTTATCCATGTTTGGGTAACATGTATCTCTGGCATTATAGTTGTTGCGCCACATACGGCGAACAATGTATATCTATATGTAAAATACAAATAAAGGAAATACCTATTGTACACTAGTGGTCGTTCTTGTATTCTTGATTTATAGTATATGTTGCGATGCGTGTGAAATTTGTGTATGTGGCAGCAATATAAAAGGTATATACAGTTGACGGTGCGTCCAACTGTTAATACGTTTATTATTATATGAATTGTGAGAAGTTCGGAGAAATTGAACGCCAGATACAAAGAAGATCAATGTTGAGTCGTTGTGCTGCAAACGAAACCGATGACGCTTTAAAAAAAACTTTCTTATTACAAATAATGGAAACCTGATATATTTCATCTGCGCCAAAGCTTTGAAATTGTATTTCTTACAATAATTCAGCAGTATTGTGTGCTTTCTAATACATCACTTTTATAACATAAAATTTGTTTCTTCCATATTTCATGCTATTTTGTAATTTTTTAATAACGTTGTATTATTGTTATCATTATTAGGTGACCGCCCCATGTTCGGAAATCCCTATGTTCTGAACTCTCCTTGTTCGTAATCCTTATGTTCCGAAATCCAATGTAAATGGTTTCTGTATTGAGTGTTCTGACACTCAAGACAGTGGGGAGGTATAGCGAACGTTGCATATACATCTCATGTTACTATTGACAAACGTGTCTTCTTTGTACAATTGGGTCACGGTGTATTTTTTTTCGACATTTGTTATCAAATTGACGAGGTCATTAGAGGTCCGTAGGGACGAGCGCTACTGGGTCTTCATGATGGTCCCGGATGTGTCACAGTGTGATAATCCCACGCGACAGACATTCAAATACTATCTATGTTTCAGATACGTTGTACTTCTATTTACTATAAATCCTACCAACGGAAACTCCGCATATTAGGTCTTTGTGACTTTGTGACTAATGTCTCAGATTTATACACAATATGCGTGTAGAAGGTAGAAGATGTAGAAACGATTGATTGAGTGCGGGAGTGGGTGACTATGACTGAGCATGTGAGTCTGTGATTGAGAAAGTAAGTATAAATGAGTGAGTGATTACACCCTCTGTACCATTGGTGGACGGACGCTTCGGCCGCGGACGTTTCGGCCAAGGATTTCGATCAGGGCGGACGTTTCGGCCCGTGGCTCTTTTCTGTAAAATAAAGGGTCTTCATTATTTGAAATTCTGTAAATATTTACAGATATATTTAATACATAGTCTATTACGTGATATGGGCATTTAGTTGTTTACAGAAATATTTAATACATAGTCTATTACGTGATGTCGGCATAAAGTTGTTTACAGAAATATTAAAACACACTAGTCGTCTATTTCGTGATTTCAGCGTACATTTGTTTAGTTTTTTTACAGAAATACTTAATACATATTCTATTACGTGATGTCGACATACATTTCTTATATGAATATTTAATACATATTCTATTACGTGATGTCGGCATACAGTTGTTTACAGAAATATTTTATACATAGTCACGCTGTGGCAAAGATCATCTTACCATTGAACTCTACTCAGGCCGAAACGTATGCCCTGGTCAAAACCCTTGGCCGAAACGTCCGCGGCCGAAATGTCCGGCATTCGTACCAGTATAGTACTTATATCCGATGAGCGCAGCCTCAGACTAACAAACAACTGATGAGTCATGTGGGTCTGAGTGAGTTGCCTTTTTTATATATATACTAGATATGAAATTGGTTTTGCAAACAAACAAGACAATGCACAAGTCGACGCGGCGTTTTTGCTGCGTTGTACTGACCAGATTCCTGGCTCACAATGGAAACATTAAAAAGCCTATACCGCCTTTTGTGTCATTTGTGCCACTGTTTTTGAGGCCGACACGGATACTATAACGCCATGACGACCGGTTTTATTTCCAATTCAAAGGCGAGGGTCCGACTGGGTTTGATGTCTTTGTTGGTGTTTTTATAATGCTTTCTATTCAACTTGTCAGGTTTTATTTTAGCCCAATAGGATGACTGCCAAAAAAAGAAACCTGGCAAATAGAAAGCTCGATGAAAACATCAACAAAGACATGAACCCAGTCGGACCCTAGCCTCTGCCAGAGCTCGGAGGGGTGGTCAATGTACCAGATTAGGAATGGCGGACACAGGATTTTTTTAATTATAAAACCCTGGTCTGTTCTGTCGTTTTTGCAAACATCTTGGAGCGGCGGCGTTTATTATTACTGGGGGGGGGGGGGTGATTCCCAATTTTCAACACGGACTTAGTTTCTTTTGGCGTTAAATCTTTCAAAAGTATACGCTGCCGCTATAAGAAGTTTTTTTACGTAATGAAGAGAACGGACAAATGAAATAAATGAAACAAAGTTTGTATTAGACAAAAGTGCAGTATACATGGCTGTTCACAAAAGAATAAAATACTAGTATTCCAGGTGTCCAGAGAACCAACTTATGATTACAAAAGAAATAATGTATTTGGCGTGTCGCTATAAGCATGATTCAATCAGCTAAAACATGATAAATAAAAAAATAATCGCTTTTCAATCGTTACAGCGAGCAAGCTGTAAGGTCAGGTCGAAGCGTAATCGCTGCCCTGAGCCGAAAATAGATAGCAGGGGCGGATACAGGATTGTTTGGAGGGTCCAAACTTTAAAATCACCAGACTAAGTTAATGATTTTTTTATATTATACAAAAACAAATTGAATATTTTTTTCAACGGGGGAGGGGGGGTCGGACCCCAAGGACGCCGTACATCCGCCACTGGATAGCGCAACATGAGCAGAAAAAGGACACAACTTACAAAAATTTGATGTTATATTAACTATGATTCTGCTGGTTTTACATGTTCATTTCGTATGCTGAAAAAATCAAAGAGGTGTGGAGAACTGTCTTCTTGACCACAATTTCCAAGTAAGTAGACGGTTCGGCAATTGATGATGATGTAACCTGAAAGCGCAAGCGGACGAAACTGGTGTTTGCCGCTAACTATGTTCTGCGTTTTATACTTTCACTCCTATTTTTACAGAGCGACAGTTTGACATGATTCCGCAGCATCCCTCATAATTCCTCAAATATAACCAGTGCCGCTTCCTCAATACCAATCTCCCTCAAAACCCCTGTTGCATGTTTATCTGAGAATACAATAGCCGTTTCAGATTGTGGTCCAGTAATTAATAAATGATTGCGGCCAGGACTGTATTTAAATCGGTCTTTAATAGTAAAAAAATACATATAAAACATAATACGTAGTAAGCGTTTTGTTAGGATAAAACGGTTGGATACAATTAGTATTGTTTAAGCCGTGCTGATTTGATTACAATGGCGCGCCAAAAAAAAGTGGACAAGAATGAAAACTGATATTTATCATGAAATCTAACTTAACATTAACTTAACATACAAAGCATGGTTAATAACAAAAATTTTCCATTTGTTACAATTTATTTTACCCTAGAAGACTTGGTGGCAAGCAAGTTGGTTCGGCTGCGCCTATTTTTTTATTGTTCGGGCTCACTAATTTTTACTGTTTTCTAGAATCGCATCCTCGTTTTCGTGTGTGGAATCCTCGAGATCTCGAGATTTCTGTATCAGCTGTGGAGAAAATCTGGAAATCTATGTATCAAGGTCAACTAGTAAAAAAAACTTTGATTTTCTATTACTATTTCTCAATCAGCTAACGAAAAATCGATAAATTTGTTTGGAAAAATTTCTACATGAAAAAAAAAGTTTTATTTCGGGAATTTTTAGTTACAATGAAGTATGAAGAGTTTTCGTTGGGAGCCTATTGCCTATTGCTTAACTGTGTAAATAGAAGTACATGTACAACGTATCCGAAACATAGGTGTATTGTGTGAATGTCAATGTACGTGGGAATATCACACTGTGATACATCTGGGACCATCCGGAAATCCCCGTAGCGCTCATCCCCACTGACCTCTAATGCCAATTTGATAACAAATCGTGCAATGCGGTCACCAAATGGCGCTTATTCACGAGAAATTTGCAACGTTCGCTATACTTCCCCGCTGTTTCGGGTGCCGGAACACTCAATACAGGAACAATTTATATTGTATTTCGGAACAGAGGGATTTTGGAACATAGAGATTTCGGAACATAGGGATTTCGGAATATAGGGATTTCGGAAGATAGGGCTTGAATCCATTATTATTGCTATGCTATGCAACTTAACTTGTATTGTCCTTTGTGTCTGTAATATTTTTATCGTTCCAGCTTCAAAGTCATCATTGAGATTTGTTTGGATGAATGACATGTTACGACACCCGTTGCCGAACGCCGTTTCCAACAGAAAACGAAGTAAAGTAGAATTTCCTTCACGAAATACTAATAACTGGGTACGGCACCAAACAATTAAAATGCGAATAACATAACACGGCAGACCCCAGTCAACCAACTTCCCAAACAAGGGCCAATATATTCGTTTTGAGACAATATTGGAATTAATTTTATGGGAGTAATGTACCTTCGTCAAGTGGACTGAGGGTAAAGACCTTCCCAATCGGTGTTATTAACAAAATACCACAATATCATCTTCCATTTATTTATTTGAAAAAAAAGTGAATCGTGTTGGTATTTATAACAGTAACGGGGCATAACAAAACCTTCTTCACCATGAGGACGTGAACAACGACAACTAGGGGAAATGATAAATACTAAAACGTATTGACATCCTGAAAATACTGCATTTAGTACTGAATTGTGACACGTGATATATTAATGGGAATGAAATGGACGACAATATTCAGTGGGCTTATTATTCACTCGTCCGTTACAGTGTAACATTAGCCATGACACGCCGAGTTGTAGGACAAACAGAACATTATTTATTGTAAAGTGTGAAAATAATGAGTTTACTCCCGACTTGTTCTCGGCATCCACAAGTATAACCATGACACAGAGTCACACACAGTTGAGGCCATGGCAAGAACAATGGTCATAGTCCTATTGACAGTTTTGTAAACATGCATTATATATAGTTTATCACTTCAACTCTGTAGACTATGACCTAAACAACGATTGTTCTGTTACGACAAGTTCAGCACAGTATAGTAAATCACGACGAGTCATAATTGCAGCCAGCACAAGCAGTGCGTTTGTGTGATGGTATCAAGGTAATACGCACGCGCCTTGCTGTCTGCCCTACATTCGTTCCGGGTGCCCGGGAAGTTTTACAACCCTGATAGCAGTGCCGGATAAGATAATAATATAGTCGCCTCAGCCTAGGTTTTATCACTCGCGAGAGCTGTGTATTATTGGTGTAACTGTTTTCAATAAACACTTTCAGGTTATAAAGTTCAGCTGCAACGTTTTGGCTTCAACGGTTCTGATATATTCTTTTCTTTCTTTCTGTAACAAATTTAAATAATATATGCCATTCCAAATTACATCGTTTTGCAAAAATCTGTTTTTCACCGTTGCACGATATTGAAATAAAATATTTCATTTTCATAAAAAGATAAATTTGTTCTAGAACATGATTTGTCTACCACTTTTAATTCGCATGTAACCTCCTACAAACATGACACATTTAAAACTATACCTGTTTTGTAAACAAAACAATTACACGACCTATACAATAATGAACAGTTAACTGAAGGCAACGACACATTCCACATTCCCTCTATCCCGGTCTGAAAACGGTCATAGTATTAGGTGTGAATTGGCCTCCTTCCTTGGCAAAGGCGTGTTGCGAGTATGGGCAAAGCTGTGTCATACAATCAATACACAGTCGGTTACTATTTTTAACATCGTCGGTTCTATGTGTGTTTTTTTTTACAACTTAGTTGTTTATTGAAGAATTCGAGCTTTTCACATAATCTTTTGATCTAGATATATGTGTAAGATCATATTTTAGTAGTTCTTTAATTCATCTATTTTACCAGCAGCGACACATTTTTGCAACAAATTTTCTTACCTATACCCAGAAATTTTTCGTGTTTGATTTTTGGAGTGATTGGAATGAACTCTATTTTATTTTCCTTTCTTCTCGGCGCGAAACCAATATTTTTCTTCTATATTGACATTTTATGATAGAAACGTATCATTAAAAATTGGTGGGCTGATTTGTTATTTGTCACACCGAATTTTATTAATGTTAAATTGGGCGATTTTTACGGATGCTCTTTTCGATCGTAAATGCAAATGGCAACGTTTTGAAATGATAATGTGTGCTATTCAGTGCTAACAAATCATTTATATACAAAAATTTAAGCATTGTTTTATACTTTTGCATCCAATAAAGTTGTTGTATAGTTTACTTGCATTTTTATGGACCCCAAGAATCAGAAATATCACATTTTTTTTCGATCGACCACGTTAACATGAACGAAGACATTTTGACGTGTTTAGTGATGTCATCATGTTGATACACGCCATTTTTCCCTATTAAAACTAGAAGATGAACATAATTCCCGATATTAATCTTAACATGACAGGAACTGGATGTTTATGAGTTGGTAGGCTGGTTTTGATGCGTATCATTAATTTCTTAATAGACCAAATGTTTTTATTTAAATTGTATTGCATCTGCGGTAAATGCCGGACAAATGAGTTCCGAATAGTGTAAATCTTGATTTGAATATGCTAGCATTTTCAGACTACTTTTCCATATTCAGTATTTGAAATGTGTCGAACTGTCAAGTTTCGAATAAATTATACAATAGTTTAACATTAATTTATATCATATATGCCAACTTTAGCTGGCCTAATAGCGGCGGGTTCAACTTAAACCATATTCACCCACTTAATAACCTCACCGTGGTATTCCATCATAGTAAATTACAGCCAATCGTGTTTCGAACAGCGCATACACTTTATTCAAGATTCCAGAATTCAAAGCTCCTTTGAGTTTCTGCGTTGGTATTCTAAGTACGTTTATTAAAGACGCAATCACACAGTTGTTTTGGGCACTTAGTTATTGGCAAACATATCTAATGAAAAGTATTATTCTCTCGACTTATTTTGAATATGAAATTTATATTAAGGAATATACTAGTATGCGCCAATCATCAGTCATCCAATGATGGATCCTTGTGTATTGACTTTGAATACGCCAGACAGCAAAATCTAACCTATCACGATCCTCGCTAAGACGGGCATGTTGCCATTGAATTTCTTGAAAAGTTGCTTGAAGTGGGAGTTTTCCCGCCTTTTGAATTTTGCTTCTGCATCTCGTTACTCAACGAAACCACTCTAGCTCCTTATACCCAACTTAGCATACACCAGTTAATTAAATGTCGGACAATTGATATACAACAATTCAGAATTAACAATGTAACAATAATGGATAAAACTACGTAAACGGTACATCGATAAATTACACACAACGGGTAAATGAGCCTGACTATATAGAATACGATTGAACGTCAGTTATCACGGCGAAACAGCCAAATAAATACAACTGCCAAATGAAACAAGTTATTTGCCACCGAATATTCGAGAACTTGAATATACCATATTGTATATATATTCATATAATAATATATTTAGTTGTAGGAAAACGGTTTTAGGTTTGGCTGTCAGATACCACGGATTAAAGAACAAAATGGCATGTCTCCAACGTCAGAGATTTCTAAGTAACCAGGTAATGTCCGTGTGACTGAGATACATAATAATTCTTGCTCGGCAACGATAATTCTGTGGACCAATTTTCGTCAGTTAAACACATACAAGTTGAAGTTGCCGGTTATAGATAGAACTCTCAGGCTGTTGTTCTTATTTTGATTTTCATGGTCGGCTGTTTTGTTGTAGTTGTTGGTAATTAATAAAAGCTAAGTTGTCACAAAATATATATTTTACGATTTGTAGTACTTCTCAGATAGAACCTATGTTGAGAATGACAACGCGACTTATGGATCAGAGATTGGGACGTCAATAGTGATTGCGCCCTCAAACGTATTTTCTGCAAATCATAACACTAACACAATTAACTATTCTTCATTTTGGTTTGAACGCGAAGCAGCTCTGTTCTTATCAGCGATTATTTCCACACTAGGAGAGTAACTGGTGCATTCTCCATATTAAATTAAAGTGTATCAATTCAAAAATACTATGGAAATATTAATCAGTGTAACTCTTTGACAGTACCGTATTGGCGTTTTCTGGCATTCTAAATCTTGCCGTTGCGAATTCCAAGGTGGAATTTCCATTTTCGTCAAGAATACCACAATAATAAGTGGGGATATTCTGTGGATACAAATTAGGTTAAATTATAGTTACGTCATCAGCACTATGCCAGTATGAACTGTTTACTTGTCACCGGAGGAATCCAAATATGCAAATGATATATTCCAGGTGTATGGTGCGCTATTAGAGCCAGAATTGAAAAACACCAACAAATAAAACAATAAATGAAATAGATAGATAAATAAATAAATAAATAAATAAATAAATAAATAAATAAATAAATAAATAAATAAATAAATAAATAAATAAATAAATAAATAAATAAATAAATAAATAAATAAATAAATAAATAAATAAATAAATAAATAAATAAATAAATAAATAAATAAAAGAATAAAAGAATAAATAAATAATAGAATTGATAAATAAATATAGAATACGTAGATAAATATTATAATAAAACCGTAAAAGAATAAATAGAAACGTAAAACAATAATTAAAAGAAAAAAAAAAGAATAAAAATTGTTTGCTCCCGCAATCGGACAACCAGTAACATTTATGTGTATGGTCACAAATAAAAAGTAATATGAAATAACAATTCCACTTCTCAATCAACATCAAATTATTTTGTTTACAGATGACAAGATGCAATAGATTTACTCCGGTTTGTAACAGGGACACAAGCAATTATGCACAATAGACAATCTGGATGGAAATTAATTCAAGTACAGAAACATCACCAATACTTGTAATGCCACTTTACTTATGCCATCAACACATTTTGTATATGAAGACTTTAAGGATAACATATTTGAATATGTTCCACTAGGATTGGGACATTTTTGTATGGCTTAATACATTAAGTTGGTGCTTCAGGGGATGCTCGGCAACAAGTGGATTGGCCGATGGTACGGGTTGATTCTAACAATAATTGATATACGTGCTTTTTTACTCCCAAATCCTTGAAAAATCTATAAATAATCGGTATAAACCAGCAACCCTTTCAGTGGGAGTATACTGTAGAATAGGTTTTTTTGTTTTCTCCATGAAATAGTATATAAAATAAATCTGACTATTGTTGTTGTAAACAGTTTATTACACAGACAGCAGTCTAATAAAGAAGCAAAGTGAAACAACAGTTGTAAACCTGCTTTCAGGAATCTTTCACACATGACTATGCCATGAAATATTCATTCAAATCTGGCAGATATTTATTACATTTTTGCTCATGTTTTCATACCAAGTCATGGATGTAATTCATATGGCAAATACATACACTCCTAGGTAGTTTGTATTTCAAGTAACTATTCTACTAGTCACTATTTTTGTTTCAGAAAACATTCTTTTTGTGAATTCATTCATGAATATTTTGTTTACTAGGTTCTGACTCAACCTGGAAATATTGACAAATTTGTATTGACACATTCTTTGTTGTCCTTTCTTGGAGTGCATTACTATAGCATAGATTATAGACAGATAATCAGATTTACATACATGCAATTGTATTTTAATACCAGTTGGAGAGCGCCCTCTATGGCTGGTGCATTCTTGTTTAATTGTGGCTTAGAGGGGGGCAGCAACATTGATCCACCTCTTTTGAATTACACCGTCGACTTGCCGGCTTGCAGTTTGTTTCTTCTACAATTTTAGTCGTATTATCGACATTGTTAAGGCAAGTTCTGGTTTACCTGGGGTTATCGTTCCGCCGTTGAGGTTTCAGGCACTCTTTCACACGTCTGTTTAAGTCATCATGAAGCCTTAAGTTTTAATTTTGGGTCATTCTTTTGTGACGCGATTGATTACGTCCATGTCAAGTGGACGCAACGCACGCGCTTTGCCGCTTTCGTTCAAATTTGAGTAATTCGGCAGAAATAAAACTACATGGTGTCGGAGGGCGTACGGTGGAAAAGATACGGCGTTTCAATTTACACGTCGTTCAGGATTTAAACCCAGACGTGGTTATTTTACAGTTGGGTACAAATGATGTAGCATCACTTTCTGCATTCAATGTAGGGTCACGTTTAATAGCTCAGCGCAAGTCGTGCGCCCTCTAGTGTCAGAATGATCTGAACTTTCAGGTAGGGCACAGCAGAGGACACCGTTCATCCTTGCAAAATTCATTCGCGTTGTTATTGTCATGGCGTCGATAAAACTGGTAATCCTATCTGAGAATGATGTTCCCGGCGCACGTTTCAAAAGGAAGTCTGTTGAAGAACACACTAATGTACAGTTGAGGCGATGGTTAGAGTGCAGAGGGTTGAAAAAGTCCGGAAATCGATCTGTTCTTATACAGAGGTAACATTATTAATAATCGATTAAAATATTCTGTCAAGTTTTCTGTCAATGTTTTGTGTTTTGCGTCATTCTGTGATGATATTTTTTTATTCAGAATGTTAGTAACATGTTGTCAAAATTGTTTTATGTCATTATTCTAAAAATGAACGTTTAATTTAGCGACAAGGTCGACTAATAACGGCTACTGCTAGTACTGCGTTCTGACGTTTGTGTTCGGCCGTATTTTCATTTTAGTAATGATATTTCTTGATACCAAGTGGCTTTTTATGTGCATTGATTGCAGCCATTGCAGGAACGATATCCATTTGCACTGAATCTATTTACTGACGTCAATACTTGCTGTTAATAATATGAAGAATGGCCCACAAAAATTCATGGTTAACTTTTTTTTACTACCACAATATTTTCCCGCCAAAAATTGTGTTTAAAAATTCTTGCATTAAATAAACTTTCTTGAATTTCTCATTTCATTTTGGTCATGAACAGAGTAGAAATGTTCATTGTAAACAGGTATTAATGGGTAGATTTGAAATGAATTTCTGTTGTGAAAAGTGACCAAAGTTGACAGTGGGAGTGATAGAATAATAATAACTAAATAGCTTGTGGGGGGGGGTCCTTCGTTATTTTTAGCTTGAAAACGCTAGGTTGTTATCAAATTATTTGTTTACTTTCCTGCCTTGAGTTTAGTTATTATAAAATGCAGTACACTGATAAATAGCAAGTATTGACTGGTGAAAAAAATGCCTGACCCAAACTCCAATGTTTTTACCTGCCATTCAAGTTGGCATTGTTGGGCAAGTTTCTGTATTTTTATCATGTGTTTGTGCTTTTATCATTGCATATTGAAATAGCCAAATTTATATAACAAAAAATTGCCACTATACTATTGAGTTAATCAGAGGGCACAGTATTAAGATAAAAATACAAATAAAGCAGCTAAATAAAATACGATAAATCTGCATTTTCAATAACTAATTAACTTATTTAAAAATAAAAATAAACTGATTTTTGTTCAGGTGTAAAGATTGTATATCAAGTGGGAAGCATGATTTGATTGACGTTAGTGTAGACAATGGTAAATGGTATGAGAAAAAAGCAGGTGAATTTAACCAAGATGATGTGCAGTCAAAGGCAACTATTTTACCAATACTTGGGTGGAAAGACTTTAGTCAGAGTGATCGTCCATCACTTTTTAATTATGGTAATGTTTACCACTGGTTAGTTGAATCCATGCCAGTACTGCCAACTTGTGGTGATGAAGAAAGTGATGATGACAATAATAATTCAGTCATCACTGAAAAATCCCTACGACGTGGACAGCAGTATTTAAAATCAGGCTGTGTCAGTGTGGGGTATAGGATCTTTTACCGAATCAGATAACAAGTCAGTTACTTCGAGTTGACTACTTTATTCCGTGGTCTAAACACTACTGCCTCGTGTTAGCCTTGACTCACACATGTGACAAGTTTACATTCTGGCGGGCAATCTCAAGTTACATTAACGTGATAGGCTATAAACTACAGTGACGTAATGTAAGATAAAGAATATCATACGGTATCCCCAAATATGTTAATCACATAAATCTGTTTCCAACATTCTCCCGGCGGCGACAGTATCAATAGATATACGTATATAATGATATAGATAAATAACGAATTCGAATAAAGTTATAACATAGAACGAATAACACGCAAAGTAACGAGTAAGTAAATATCGAATATAGAATAAAGAAATCACTTGGATATCGAAATAATATAGATTAAAACTACTAATATAATAATGTTCGTTATATAGTCCAACACAACACATCGTAAAGTTCACACATTGTTCAAGTCTTGTATTTTACAGCGGGCTATAGCTGCTGCATTTCGCGTTGATCTTCGTAGAGTAGTGCCACGCTGATTATGTGTTACGTCCATGTGAGTTTCATTATTGAGAACTTCGGTAGGCGTGATGTTTATCTTATCCTTCAAAGCATGAAAGACGAATCGAATAAGCCTGGAACCTATTAATGCTGCCATAAGTTCAAGGCGCGGTAAAGTCATTTCTTTGAGTGGCGCAACACGTGTCTTAGAAATAACTAACGAGGTCTGTCGATCTTGACGTAGATACACGGCAGCACCGTATGCTTTAGGGCTAGCATCAACAAACACATGGAGTTCGTGGACATCGGTAGACTTAGTGTGATCAGCGAAGTATTTCCTGTTTATTGTAATGTCCGTACTGGCTACAACATCTGATATTATCTCCTCTCATTTGTTTGTTTGTATATCGTCAAGCGGTTCATCCCACTCAAGGTTTTCCTTCCAGAGATGTTGAATAAATATCTTAGCTTTTATGAGCACTGGTCACAGGTGTCAGGTGTCCCAATGGGTCAAACAAACTTGAGACGACTTTAGTAACATAGCGTTTAGTGACTCTGTGGTCCGGATTATGTCCAGTGAGTTTCCTGATAGCAAGTACATCGGAGTCAGTTTGCCAGTGAATAGAGGATACCAACGTTGGTGTTCATTTCTAGGGCGTTGTCTTTTTCAGCAAGTGCGCGTATTTCTTTACAGTTTGATGACCAAGAGCGGAGATTGAAACCAGATGATCTCATCAGGGCGTTAGCATCATGATAGTATTTCTCCGCTTCTGTTACGTTTTCAGTCCCAGAAACAACGTTATCTACGTAGATATTATCTTTCAGATCAGCGGAAGTAGGAATCGTATTGTTGGCTTCTAAGTGAGTTTTCAATACCGCATTCAAAATAAATGGTGAACAAACTGCCCCGAAAAGTACCGATTTAAATTGAAACACACGGAATGTACTTTCAGGGTTGGTAGGGTCCGTTAACCACAAGAATTTCGTGAATTCGCGATCCTCTTCATGTAAGCGCACATTAAGAAAGGCCTTCTCGATATCGCTGAAGATCGCAATGTCATTAATCCGGAACTGGAGCAAAATGGCTGTTAAACTGTTCAATAGCGGAGGCCCAGTTTGTAGACAATCATTTAAGCTGGGATAATCGTTTGACTGTCTACAGCTACAGTCGTAAACTACACGTATCGGCGTTGTAGTTGAATCCTTTTTAACCGGGCGATGAGGTAGATAATGACCACATTAGCATCATCGTCCACCACTTCTTCAATAAAATCACGTGCCAATTGATCGTTGATTATTTTGTCGTATGTTTGCAGTAAATCTGGTGTTAAACTACGTACCATGGAGCGGGTACGTTTATCGCTAATTCGATAATTTGTTGGCAGTGGTGCGTGGTCCGATTTCCACGGTAGTTTGGCGATATATTTCCCATCCTCACTTCGTAAATGCGTATCACGGTACGATTCAAAATCATTTTCTTTAAGGCATTTCCCACTTGCGTCATTCTTAATACCGATTGTCTTCAGTTCCCAATAATTCTGAAGTTTCGTTTCTTCCTCTCGTGTAGTTGTAGCAATATGCAAAATAGTAGTATTGATATTTGAACTTTTCTTACCAGATGGTCCCGAAAGCAAATATCCAAACTTAGACCAAACAGCTGTAGGTCCCGGTCCCCTGATGACGTGGTCTTCGATAAAATCCCAATAATAATCAGCTCCAATTAACACAGAAATATGGAATGAATCAGCTTTAGAGACCGGGTGCGCCAGTTTCAGTCCACGTAAATGAGGCAAGTTTACGAGCGAGTGTGTTATCAGATTCGACAGAGGCGCACATATTTCAGGAACTATAAAAGCGCTAATGGTGAGAACTCCAAAGAGAATTTGGATTTGAAAAGTTCCCACATCAAATGATCTGACATTCGAGTCAGTGTCTCCAAACGTTGCAAGTTGTATCATCTCTGAAGCGACGGGTTTCACATTCAGTTTCTCGGCGGTTTCTCGGGTGACAAATGACCGGGTTGCGCCTTCATCAAAAAGTATAGTCGCGTTTATTATGTCTGTATTCACGGAAATAGTTGCTACGGCAGTTTTTAATAAGACTGGCTCAGCGCGCGGAACATCTTTCGTCTTTGCGAAGTTCACGTGAGTCGGAGTAGGAGGTTGATTTTGTACAGCAGCGGGTTGGGTTTTGCCTGGTGTCCAATTGTTGGTAGTGCAAAGCGAAGTATGGTGTTTACGTGAACATAGTAAACATCTACCCCTCGATCGACATTCAGAAACGCGATGCTTCCCAAGGCAATTGAAACAAAGACCATCACGTTTGACTGTTTCAAGTCGTTTGTTTTTATCCGTAACTACAATGCAATCGTTATGGTAATGCGGTCCTTTGCAGTAGGCACAATTTCTCGGTTTACTCGGGCGCTGTGATTGACGCGTGAATGGCTTAACGTTTGTCTTGGTACTCGTGTAGTATGCGGCAGTGGTGCTTACAAGTGGAAATTCGTCCTGGCTTTCGTAGATCGCGTACCCGGCTTGTATTGCTACGATTTCTTTTAACAAAGCTTTGCCTAGGTCGGGAAGTGTCCATTCATTATCGCCATGGTCCCGTGCCATCTGTTTCCGAACGTTCTCAGGAAGTTTTTCCATAATGAGTGGCGTAAGCAAATCACCATAGGAGTTCTCCGTTTTCCCTAACGCTTCCAGTCCGCGTATGCTAGTCTCTAAATTGTCGTAAAAGGTACGAAGACTATCTCGGATATTTATCGGTTTTGGTAACTCGCACAATGACTTCATATACGCAGAGGTAATTTTGTGTTCTTGGCCGTATCGTTTACCTAAAAGCTCGAGTGCATGCGTATAATTATCATTACTTAACTGTAATCCTTCAATTGGCAGTGCGGCGTCACCGGACAGTTTGGCGCGAAGATATTGGAACTTCTGAACCGCACCAAGGTGTATATTGTTGTCCACAGCGGCGATAAAGGCGTCTTCAAAACTCTTCCATTTCATAACATCGCCGCTGAACATCGGAAGTTCGAGTTTCGGTAGGTTAACGGATGAAGAATTTGATGTCACGGCAACATGTTCTTGAGTATTTCGTTGGCGGGCGATATCTGGCGTATTTCTCTCGATGAATCTGCAAATTTGGAATTTCTTGGCAAATATATCGTCGGTATAATCTTCAGTTTCAGCTATGACTGCATGTATTTCGCTTCTATCTGCTTTATTGGCAATCAGGGCGTCGAGTCCCTTTATCGTGTCAAACTTTTCAAGAATTCGTTCTTTTAGCATGATGAGTTCTTCGAACTGATTGGGGTTTCCGGCGTTGAACGTAGTCATAATATTTTGAGCTCGGGCGAGCAGTGTCGTCATCCTTCCGCGATGAGCAGTCCGTGCATCCATCGTAATTGTCTGCTGAATAACTTGTTCTTCTGAATCGGTCATCCTGGTCTCGGCACCAAAGAATGTGGGGTATAGGATCTTTTACCGAATCAGATAACAAGTCAGTTACTTCGAGTTGAAATACACGACTACTTTATTCCGTGGTCTAAACACTACTGCCTCGTGTTAGCCTTGACTCACACATGTGACAAGTTTACACTCTGGCGGGCAATCTCAAGTTACATTAACGTGATAGGCTATAAACTACAGTGACGTAATTATTATTATTATTATGGTTTTATTTCAGACATAGTCCATATATAAAGAAAAAGATACAAACAAATATGTAATAAAATAAAATGACAAACCATACAGATTTGAAAACTATACTAAACTCAGTAGACTACTTTTGTCCAATGCTGCACTAAGGTAGACTTCCATTTCACATCACTATTGAGCAAGGCACACACAAGTGTATTGTTTGATGTTCGTAATCGATCCATAAAAGCATAAATTAGCTTTCTATATAAACTGGTAAATGTGTTTGTGCGGTTTTCAACGAACATAGTGCTTGCGCTACAGTCACGGGCGTACCCCAACAGTTTACGGAAAGCATTATTATAACTGACCCGAAGGGCATTAACGGTAGATTTTCTATACATACACCATAATTGGCAGCAATACAAACTAGAACAGAATGTTTTAAATAGCAAAAGTTTGACTTCGTTGCTGCAGTTCTTAAATTTACGTAGCATAATGTTTGCCCTCACACAGAATAAACGTTTCTGACAATCAATGTCCGCATCGTCTTTCAGGTCACGAGCTATTTTATGTCCTAGATAATTAAACTGGTCAACAAAGTCAACATTATTATTATATAAATACAGTGGAGGGCAAATGTCCATGCAATTACGACCATAGAAATGCATAGATTTAGACTTGGTTGAGTTGTAGGTAATGTCATGCTCTTCAGCGTATAACTCACAAATATGTAACATTTTGCACAAACCTCTAATAGAGGGCGCAACTGGTTGCAATACCAATTTACAAGAACACGAATGATATACGCTGGAACATTACGTTCAATACACTTGTTAAATAACGTCCAATGGTTAACTCTGTCGAGCGCCTTGGACGCGTCAAGAAAACACACAAATACACTGCTACCAAGGCTATTATACTGGCGAATGGTTTCTTTTAAGAGCAGAATACAGAGATCTGTGGAATGTTTCTTTTTAAAACCAAACTGGTTGTCTGTAGTTTCAAAAAAACTTATCACACCTCTTGAGTAATATATGTTCAAAAACTTTTGACAAAACAGATGTTATTGCAATAGGACGATAATTGTCTGTGCTGGTAATATCTCCAGTTTTATTTTTCAAGAGTGGCACTATAACAACTTCCATCATAGAGCGAGGGAGTGTGCCGTGCACAAAGAATGACGACATACACATTGACAAATGCGTACTAACACTGGGAGCCGCATACTTAAAGTGTTCTGCACATAAACCATCCATACCACTAGATTTCTCTAGCGGCAGGTTTTTAATAAACCCATCAATTTCCACAGAGGACACAGAATGAGCATTTTCGTGAATTTCAGTAATATTATTTAGCACCTTGGACTTGGATATGTGTCATTCGTGATGGAGTTCAGAGATGATTCAAAATATTTCGCCCACATTTTTGTAATGTCCGTCTCACCAGACGCTTTCCCAACAACGGAAGGAATGAAAGTGGCGTATGATTTCGTGACTTCTTTCCAGAACGAGCGTTCATCTTTATTTAAAAGGTGAGTGGCTAATTTGTCTGCCGTCATACGAGAATGTGCAGATTTGCAGTTGCGCAGTGTAAGTTTGAATTTGGCCCTCGCTGACCTCATCGTGTCATGAACCGCGCCCTTTCTTGGTTTGCCAGCAAGACGCCACAACCAAAAGCACTCACGTGCAAAGCTATGCGCATCCTTAACAATGTCATTCCATCCGGGGACTGGTTTAAAAGACGCAAAAGCCTTCTTGCGTACGAATGTTAAGTCCGTCGCTTTTTTAAGAGAGTTGACAATATTCTCGTAATAATCATGAATATTTCTTTCATGATCAGTATTCTGACAGTTAACATGCGTACAACCCAGGGCGTCAACTGGTAAAACAATATTATGCAGGCCAATATCCGTGTTGTGAGCGTATTGGTTCATTTGTTCCGTCGTGATGTTGGACCAGTCAAGACGTATTGATCGCTCCTTACAATTCCCAATTATTAAGTCGCATGATTTCATGCTACTACACTGGAAGGCAATGGTCATAGGCATATGATCTGATGCAACATAGTCATACATAATGTTAATACCAATTATTGCACAATATGCAGTATTAGAAGCAATGCAGTGATCTATCCATGAGGTCGTGTGATGTGCTTCACTCACATATGTAAAGTTGTCACCTGAATTGTCTAGCATTTCAATGTCCGCGATTCGTAATTCGGCAGCATTGCAGAAATCACGTAACTCGTTACCGAAATAGGACTGCGAACGAGGATCAGTATTCCAATCACCAATAACAAGAATATTAGGCGTACCACTTTCCTGAATGATGGCGTTAATTTTTGCTAGATAGTCCACAAAGTCGTCTCGGTTTTCAACATTATTCGTTGGAAGATAAACACACAAAATGAAAAGCCTATTGTTGTCCTCCAGAGTGATTTCCGCACCAAGTAATCTGAGGTCATTAAATGTTCTAATTTTAAGCGCACTTCCAAGTGTTTTATTCCATAATATAGCTGTCCCTCCATAAGGCCGACCAGAAAGTATATCACTGCTTGTATCAATGGCCGAAACACCAAATGCATAAAAATCACTGTGAATCGTAGATAAGTACCCTAGGTCGTCATTTGTTAGCCAGTGTTCCTGAATTAGACAAATATCACATTCATCACATAGTTTATTGACAATTGGTCTACTAGACTTTATAGACCTACAGTTATACGTTACAATGTTAAGGTTCTGCATTAGTTACGACGAGGAAAGTACTTGCGCACTAACACTCCTTCCGGCCAGGCACTCGCATCCATGATTTTCTGAAAATTAGGCACTGTAGTTGTAATACAAAATGATGAATATGTACTAAACTTAGTATCAAGACGATCACATTTAATATCGCTGATGTTGGTTGATATATATTTATCTAGCATTTCAGCTGTAGTATCTGGACCCAGTCTGGACACGAAAACACTCATTCTTTTATGAACTACAGTCATCTGGTCGGCGGATTTACGAGTACCAATCAAAACTTTACGGTCAACTTGGCGTATGTTCGCACGACTATCAACGCTCTGCTCATTAGACTTATGTGGGTATTTTCGTAGCTTACGGAATGAGTCCGGGTTTGCAGATGAATCATGTATATGTATATCTGGATTCGTTGTTCCGTCGACAAGTGCACGTGCATAGCTACGGTGTCTATATCGGTGACGACGACTGCGTTGTATTGTGAAACCGTCTGAACCATCATCATGTTGATCATCATTTACACGTGTTTGGGTGCACTCCTGGCTATCAGTAATTACATGTACCTCATTACGTAACTGGTCGTTAACATTAGGTCGAGTTGGCGGCAAGGTAGCTTGAGTTTCAGGCTGACAGTCAGGATAATGCGAATTTGGATTGGTGGACACTGACAGACACAGCTTGTTTTTTATATCACGAATATCATTAAAGACATCCATGAAACACTTGTTGATCACACCTACAGATTGCTTAAGTGCCTGAATATCACACTTCGACTGGCTATTGTCTTTCAGCAACAACGAGAAATCTACGTGATCCATAGTAATAGGCGGTAATTTCGACAAGTTTCTAGCAACAAAGCATGGTATATTGCTAGGATCGATCTCCTGGAGCAAAACAATAATATCTTGTACATTGTTGAGTGATTTCTTAGCACCCTGTCGCCTGATCAAACGACGAGAGCTGTGGCATCCACAGTGTTCAAACAAAAGGCATTTTGCATTGTCAATTTCAGACTCACCAAACGTATCCAAGCACAAGTTTACAATAACATCATTTGGCAAGATATCCATTTTATCGACAATAAAACAGAGCATTTCATTTATCACTGGTATAGATGTTGTGGCAGTGTCATTGCTGTCACGGCTCGATCCAGTAGCATCGAAGGCCAGGGTAGAGTCAATTTGGCCATTGTCTTCGGAGCTACTCATGGTCAACGTAGTTTTGAATCGCTTATTTCTACACGGTCCACATAAATCAAGATCACCTTGACAAAGAGAAACTCCATTAAATGTTCCACAATCACAGCAGCGAATATCATTCATCGTAGACTAAGTCGAGTACAAGATCGGTTACTTGAAATGAAGAGCCGAGCTACGACACGTCCTACCAACATGGCGGCGTGGTCAATCAAGTAATGTAAGATAAAGAATATCATACGGTATCCCCAAATATGTTAATCACATAAATCTGTTCCCAACAGTCAGTGATCTCAAAGTGAAACTGTCTGGCAATATAATGCATTATAAAGGTTTGGTAGAGGCATCAATGCGAGCAATACACTATAATGTCACAGTGTCACTGTCAGCAGTGAGTGGTGCAGTCCTGGATGCTAGCTGTCATTGCAAAGCATCAGCTCTTTCCCGTTGTAGTCATGTTGCAGCAGTGTTATTATATTTGAGCAATGTTGCCAGTGACTCTGTACCTGCTTGTACAGACATGCCTTGTCAGTGGAAAAAAGGTAAAAAACGTAAAACTCCAACAAGTATAAATGATGAAAAATTAAGATACACTTCATACAAGGTCCCCGGCAAAAGTGCTATAAAGTTTGACCCTCGCCCAAATGGAAGTCGTGTTACTGACCAGGATATTAATAACTTTTTATTTGATCTACATGTAGCAAACAAAAACACCAATGTTACAAGTATGTGGGCAACTGTGTTGCTCTATCACTACTACCCTATGTACAACAACTTTAGGACTATTATACTGAAATACCGCGACTTTTACAGGATCAACCTTACTCCACCTGATACTGTACTCAGCTCCAGTTTTCTGATTCCAGGTACTACCGGTAATGAACAGTCTTCATCACAAACATGTGATTCTCATCGGTATTTGCGAATGACTGCATCCACAGCTAAGGAAGCAGTAATGATATGGCGTGCACTTGTAGAATGTGGTGAAACAGCTGGGGTGAAGTCACGATTGATGTGTTTTTTGCGAAAAAATGTATGGAGTTTGGATCGTCTTACAACATTTTACATGACTGCTGGTATTAAAAATAAGGAGCAAGCGCGAGAGGAGTATGTTTTGTCAAAGCGAGAAAATATCCCAAATTTTTCTGCTGAAAAGACTGGGTTGTGGGTGTCCAAAAAGTACCCCCAACTTGCATGTACACCAGACGGTATAGTTTTTGATTCCTCAGCGGACGATAAACATGGACTTTTGGAAATTAAAGTACTTAAATTGCTTCAAAAATACTCTGCTGCAGAGCTCTTGAATTGTATACAAACAGGTAAACTTACTGCCAAGGATATAAAAGGAGCCTGTTTCAAAATTATTAATAATAAACTAATGTTAAAAGAGACTCATGCATATTACTACCAAGTACAATACCAGCTTGGAGTGACAGGATGTAAATAGTGTGACTTTGTCTTGTGGTCCTGTAAAGGTCAGCCATCTATTCAACGCATATATGCAGACTCTGAGTTTATTTCAGACATTATGGTAACCAACTTAAAACTTTGGAATGTAGCCGTTGTACCAGAACTTGTTGAGATGAAAACACCTCGCAGTCTGAGTCCTTTTATTGTACAGGACAATAACTGATGGTAGATTGTAAAAATCATGCGAGATGGAGTTGGTTGGTTTGAAAATATGTGTTTTTAAGTTGGCTACCATATCAGTATGTGTAGATGGGAGGGGGGGTGTATATCCACAAGTTCTTGAAAGTTTTTTAACTGAGGGGGTGAGTAGTAGTATTATCCCTCGTATTTATCAGTCTGATTGGTCAACTGTGGACAACGTTTATTCATAATAGCCTGTCTGTGTATTTTTTTATTGTTTCTAGTATTTAACATTATGACATTTGCATTTTGTATACAACAACAAATTAGATGAATTGGCTTTCTGTGAGTTTCTAACAGTTTTAATTTTGAGTAATTTGGCAGCTCAACCCAATATGATTGTATACTTGACAGCCACAAAATGTTAGACAACTGTTGCTGTCATGTTGTTAAAGTTGTTTTGTCTTGGGGCGTTTGAGCGATAATGTGTAATAAAGGCAGATGTCAGTTTTACCTTACTTGCTTTCTCATTGTTGTTTTTCAGGATATAAAATAGTTATTGGCCAAGGCTGATCTTCCTTAGTTTTTAATATCAGCCTCCACCTTAGTCAACTCCATATTCTCCCCAGCTTACTTACCTGCATTGTAAAAAAATTATTTGTTGAATATTTTCATAAAAAAGTAGAAGCACTCTTAGATTATTTCTGTTTAGTCCACATTGAAATATTACAGGATGCATAAAAAAAGCAAAAAAAAAACATTTTTGTTTCTCTATAAATAAGCTGACTAGCAATATTATGAAATCATGGCCATGTGGAGGTGATGACATCCATCAAGTGGCAATGATTTGTTTAGTGGCAGAGTGAACACTTTTAAATGTGTTGCTACTTGTATATTCTAATCCATCAATGAATTAAATGTGCTACATTAATTATAAATTTTCATTCAAAATACTAACTCGACTGAATGATGATACATTAGCATTAGCGCTATTAATCCAGAAAAAAAATCAGAGGCACTTTGATATATAAAGACATAACAGTACTGGTACTTAAACTTAATGTCTCAAGTTGACATGAACATAACCCCCTTTCTTAAGGAATTAGGATTATTTTTCACTTGGCAAGTTGATCTTGAAAGTCCACAAGACAGCAAGCTACAAACACTGCTTGACTCGCTACTGGAGCTAGGGACAGTGGAATTATTCCAGATATCAATCGAAACCTCTTTATGCGTTTATTAAATCTCTCTACATGGATTCGAGCCTTGGCTATTTTTCGTGTGAGAAGTTCTTCCTGTTGTGTTAATTTGTCTCGTCCCTTAAGGAAGGGGGGTATATTCATGTCAACTTGTTGAGACATAAGCAAGTCCTCTACAGTAAATCCACAGTCAACTAACAGTAAGTCATTTGGATTTAAGTATTTCAAAATACCACATTGTTCAAAAATGTCCCTATCACTAATTGCTCCTTCATAAAGTGGCGATATAAATACACCAGTACCATTTGGTGCCACAGCAATCAAACACTTGAATGTATGGTGGTGCTTATAATTAGAGTACAAATTCCCTTGCCTTGCAAAGTCCCTTGGCATTTGTACAAAGAATTCGGTACAATCAACAGAACATCTGACATTTTTGAACCCAGGAAATGATTTGGGCATGAATTTTCTTAAAACAGTGCGATCAGGAAACATGAGTTTTCTAATGTCATTAAAATGGCAGTAGAGAAGTTGGAGCCAGGTTGTAAATATACATCTAATCCATGATTCAGAAAATTTCAAGAAAAATGTCATTGTATAAAAGCAGTATCCACGTCGAAGTCTTACAAGTGTCATGAATAATTCATCAATAGGATTAGTTTTCTTGTTTTTCAACTTAGTCTTATCACCTTTTTTGTCAGACTCTTTCCAGTATGTCAGATGGTTGACAACTGGACCAAGAAAATTAAACAGAGCCAAAAAATGTAGAAAGGTAAGTCCGATAAAAAAAATTCATTTTTTTGTCATCATCTTTTACGTCATCAAGACTTAGACATGGTCTTTCAACTGAAGACCCTGTTTTGGCTTTTTGCACATTTAATTCATTTTTCAAAATAATGTTTTCAACTTTACACTGAAGCATATATTTATCATATACTGTTTGGCAACCAACATCCACCTTGGTACACTGACAAACAACGGGATCAGTTTGTGTTCGTATGGTTACAACCTATCAAAAAATAACACATTATTATAAACATAATCTTAATTTTCTGGCAAAATAAACTGTTATTGATTTTTTTTTGTTCCAACATGTGTAACATTCTACTAGCCTTGGGAGGTAATACTAGTAGCCAATAAAAAAATTGAATTATTGTATTGCCCACTCCCCCAAATGGAACCAATAAGTAATTTGTATGGGTATATATATAGTTTAATATAGACACTTTGAAATAAACTTGTATGTTCACTTTTCTCATTTTCATATGAATTTGTATATTTGAATGAAATTGAGTGGTAAAAAAGGTGTAACTCATTTCAAATAAATGCACTATATGTCAGGAGTACTCATGATAATAAAGAATAAGTACAATTTATAACGGTGAGTATACATGGTAAACGCAACTATCATGAAATACTAGCATTTTACTCTAGACATAGGTTGTGTTTGTGGTGACAATGACAAGGGAAAATGGACTTATATTTGACTATTATTCTGCATGTTTCTGCCATGTTTTTTTATTATTATTATTTTAATTTTATGGTAAACTGCTGTTTTGTTTTGTGATTCTGATTATTTATTAACTGGCTGTACTAACATTCTGAGACGTAACTGGATAACTTGAATCATCACTGATTCTAAGAGTACTCAGTTCCAAGAGTACCGATGCTGCATTCAAATCAGGTTCACCGTGTTTCTGTCTTTTTAATATTGGCACACTACAATTTCTTTGGAATGGTGCTTTCCTTTTTCGTCTGCTATATCGATCTACCTAAAAAACAATAAAACACGAAGAACACTCACTATTGTGTTAACTTATCATGTAACCCTTGATGAGCGCGTATTTGAACTTTGCGGACGTATTCGAACCCAAGAGTTCGAATACGGGGAAACCGATGTCATACTCCCGGGGTCCAGCAATCAAGAGAGTGAGAGAGACGAACGTATATTACACAGTAAAACGGCAATAAACAATCTGATATTACCGATAACAGTATTGAGCAAAATAAGACAATTCATTTCTGGTTTATTATGTATGATGTAGTAAAAAACATTCATACCGCTCTACTTGTTCTTGGCAGGCAGTAGCAGGTATTGGGTCCGGGTGGTCGTGTGTCGGTCCCCTGCAGTCAACAAAATGTTTGCTGCATATATAAGTAAACTTCGTCACTCTCTCGACATTAAAATGTTTTTTTCGGCCGGCCACATAAACGAATCCAACGTTCACACTTTTCTCTGTTCGTCTTTGGCTTGGGGAAGTTTATGAAAAAAACATCCTTCATATGCGGTCTTTCTTGATACCTTGAATCGCTGTTACACAGCCCATAGCAGCAGTGCTTCTTAACCATAGCAATAATGCAGTCTCGTAAATACAGTGTATAATTTTTTTCCGAAAACTGCAATATTGCAGTCACGACGCGTACGCGAGCTATTTTTAGACACGGTGCGCTGCGCTATTAACTTGGTGCGTCATTTGCATATGATCGCATGAACGTCAAGGTTATTATCGTGTGTCAGATTTTCCCTCGCGTCACAGCAGCTCGAAGTAACTTTAACGAACGTGTGGCAAATAACTTAGAGGTGGAGTTAGGGGGCCTGGCTTACGGACACTTCTGGAAGCATAGGCATGTTTTTAGAAATACGGCAACATTTTTCTGCCCGGATGGCATTCACTTTAACGGCATCGGTAAGGTCAGATATTATAGAAGCTTACGTGGAGCAATACTTAAATTCTTATAATTAATTTGATTGTATTTTGTGATTATCCAAATATATATATATATATATATGCAATTTGTTTGTTGTTTATGGATTTGATGTAGTACTTCTGTCTATGCATATTTATTTTATTTACTTTACCCAGTGGTGGTTTTACTTTGATTGAGTACAGCATGATTGGTGCAATATTCATACTCGGTAACCGTTTTGGTGGCCTTTTGCACTAGTGCTGTTTTTGTACCCACTCCCAATGACATACCTTGTTATGGCAGAATGGTTTTACCAATTTTATTGGTTGTATGTACCTTCTGTTTGAAACTGGAAGGTTATTATCTTTAGTTAGCATGCATTTTGTTTTGTTAAACATTTATTATTATTTAATTGTCTGTACAAAATTAATTCTGTTTATTCATAATTACGTGCATGTAATTTTTATCGGTATCCTTTCACTTCTGTTGTTGCTATTACCATTGTTATTATCATGCGATAGAACACTGATATTTAGTACAGTTTATTTTCTGTCAACAATTTATTTTGTCAACAGTATGCCACCAAAGCGTACAGCACCAGTCACCAGGGCAGCTACAGCAAAGCGTAAGGCAGCGACAACCACATGTTCTGATCCAGTGGAAACATCAAGTAATCCTTCGGCGATGCTGCAAGTTCCCACTACCGATCAGCAAGGTGAACAGCGAGTTGCTGCAGTCACAACACGTAATAATGCTGCACTTGGATCCAGAGGGGTTAGCAGCCTCTATCTCACATGCAGTCGTTCAAGGTTTGAAGGATGCTGGTCTTTGCAACGTTGCAATCCCAGCAGAAGCTACTGCATCTCAAGTCGTCCAACCAGTTGTCAATGACATTACGGGTAATGGACAGGGGTTCAGGCTGCTAGACAGCCACTGGGTCAGATTAGTGATTTGTCTGTAATTCAGGTTACACGGCAACCTATAATTCAGGGTTCAGAGAGAGAGCTGCAGCCAACCACACTGTTCACTAGCCAGTCTGTACCTTTGGTAGCAAGGGTGTCAGATAAGGTTAAATATAAAATCACTGCGGGATGGTAGGTACACCGTTGCATTATCTGATGGTGTGGGTAGGCCTCAGCTTTGTTTTGAGCCCGCTGCTAGTACTAATAAAATTACGTCACTTGAGCAGTGGATTTCTGCATTTAACATCTTTGTAGCAGTGCATACTATAAGAAGCCTGAGGATATTTCAGGTCTTATGAAATATGGAGAGGTGGTGCATGACCTGGCAGCCAACAGGCTGGCTGGATGTTTTATGATGAGCAATTTCGCTTTCTGAAGAAATGTCAATGCTGGTCGAAGCTTTTCGACTTCTAACAAATCGGAGTTTGCTAATTCATTTCAGTCCTTTCCGAAAGGGTTCTGTTGGCGTTCTCATGGGGGAAAGTTCTGCACTGGGTGCAGTTTCGACAACAAGTGCTTCAAGTGTGGGGCAACTCATCCAATTTTCAAATGTGGTTCCCGCAGTTCCACTAGTCAAATCAATGGAGGATTGCCACAGCAAGCTAACACCAGAAAAGGAGAGAGCCCCCACTATACTCCCCGGGGTCCTGTTGGCTCCAAACCCCCAACTGCTGCCTTTAGTGGTAACGCCAGTAAAAGTGCCCATTCTGAGTAGATTACTGACGGGTTTTGAAGTGGGAAAGGCGTTGTATTTGTCGGATGGTTTTTCAAAAGGGTTTTCTTTAAAATATGTAGGACTGAGAGTTGGAGGGTAATCCCATAATTTGAAATCTGCATTGAATAATCCAGACATTGTTTGGGATATGCTTCAAACTGAGGTGCAGGCAGGCAGGGTTGCTGGTCCCTTTCAAGCTCCACCATTTAACAATTTGTGGATTTCTCCTTTAGGACTGGTGCCCAAGTAACAACCTAACAAGTTTCGCTTAATCCACCACTTTTTGTCCATTAGGCTCATCAATAAATGATGGTATTCCAGCCGAGTTGGCAACTGTTCAGTATGCCAATATTGATGATGCAGTTAAGAATATTAGGGATCTGGGTCTAGGCTGTTTTATTGCTAAAACTGACATCAAATCAGCATTTAGAATTATTCCAGTAGCTCCACATGACCATTGTTTGTTGGGTTTCAGGTGGGATGATCATTTCTTTTTCGATAGATGTCTTCCAATGGGGTGCTCAACATCATGTCGCATTTTTGAACATTTTAGTTCAGCTTTAGAGTGGATTTTGCTTAAAGTTGTGGGTGTTGAGGCAACTATCCACATTTTGGATGATTTCTTATTTCTGGCATGAACTAGGGAGCGCTGTTTTTCGGATTTGCAGGCTTTTTGGATTTGTGTGCTGACCTTGGGGTTCCAATTGCACAGGAAAAAACTAGGGGACCCAACACTTCCATGGTGTTTGCAGGTATTGAGTTAGACACAGTTCAAGGCAAGTGTCGACTGCCACAGGATAAACTGTTGCGTTGCCACAGCTTGATTGATACTTTCTTAGTAAGGAAAAAGGTGATGCTCAAGGAAATTAAGTCAGTCAGTGGGGACCTTCAATTTTGCATGCATTGTGGTGGTTCCAGGCCGGGCATTTTTGCATAGGTTAATTGATTTGACAAAAGGGATAAAGAAACCAATTTTTTATATCCGGTTGACCAAAGAGTTTAAAGCAGACCTGCTTGTGTGGAAGCAGTTTTTGGATAGTTATAATGGGAAGACAATTTTTATAGATGCTATCTGGCATTCGTCCGAATCTCTTTGTTTGTTCACAGATGCAGCTGTGGTACGGTGGCATTTTTAGTTCTCATTGGCTTTTTTTGGGAGTGGCCAGCTGACTGGAAAGTTCTTAATATTGCAGTCTTGGAGTTATTTCCAATCATGCTGGCTCTTGAAATGTGGGGGCATTATCTCAGTAACAAGCAGGTGTTGTTCTTCACTGACAATGCGGCCCTGGTGTCAGTCTTTAATAAGCAGTCGGCAAAGGATAATGACCTAATGGTTTTAGTTCGTCGGATCGTGCTCATTGGCCTTCAGTTTAACATTCTTTTTAGACCAAAACATATTCTAGGCAACAATAACATTTTGGCCGACTGTCTTTCTCGTTTGCAGGTGGATCAGTTCAGATCAATGGCTTATGGCATGGATACCAAATCAACCACAATTCCTTCACATTTGCTACCAGTTTAACATTCTTTTTAGACCAAAACATATTCTAGGCAACAATAACATTTTGGCCGACTGTCTTTCTCGTTTGCAGGTGGATCAGTTCAGATCAATGGCTTATGGCATGGATACCAATTCAACCACAATTCCTTCACATTTGCTACCAGTCAATTGGAAATGGAAGTAGGCAGACTTTTACAGCAGGCTATTTGCAGCTCCTCTAGCAGCCTCACAAGCTGCTTCAGATGGGTTGTCTGATGCTCAGATCTGTGTTTTAGGTAGATGGAAGTCAGATGCATTCAAGGGATATATTAGGCAACCAGCAGTATGGTATTACAGGAATAGATGAAACATGTTTTGCACTTGAATATAGGTCAGGCAGGGGCCGCTATATATGGGTGCCTTACATTGTTCTGTTTTCCCTTCTATTCGATATAGGTCAGGCAGGGGCCGCTGTATTCGGATTCAAGCAATTTAGTTAGTGTTCACTTAACTAATGTACTTTCATAAGGAGTTACCTCTGCTTCTGTTCATTTTGGGTGGGGCGGCCACACACTAGTGTGGCTTGTGGCGTTTCTGGGGCCCACACCTTTGTGGGAGATTAATTTGTGCTTAATTTTCACTGATTTATTGTTTTGAAAGTTTCCCTCGCCAGTTGACCTTTGACCTGTGACCTCCTTGGAGGTCTTTCTGTTGTAATCTTTCAGTCTGAGGAAACTGGTGATGATTTTTTTAAGGTTTACAAGCCTCTCATTTTTCAATAAATGTCAAGAATACTTGGCTTTTCATTCCGTCTCATTTGCGTTATTGTCGTCTATCTCCCACAATCAGCAAAATGACTAGAAGTGGTTCACTTTAAGTGCAGGGATATAAAATATTTTCGTTTTTAAGCTTATTTAGTATTTCCGATCATTTGAATTACATTTTATTATGACATGTATACTTGCATCTGGTATGCTAAAACATATTAATGTGTCGACAATAAGCTTTAATCAGCTTGTGTGTGTCTTTTTTGTTCACAAAGTTAAACTATGTATAACTGCATAAAACTTTAAAAATCTTTAACCTTTACTTTAAGCCCGTTTGCTGGTGGGGATATTTGTAACTGGGAATAAGTTGGTGCATTACTATGACTTGTTTTAATATTTGGCCAATAGTTACACCACATCATCATCGGCCCAGTGAAACGTTTCTGTCAAGATCGCTGCTTTTCACCTGACATCTTGCTTTCCCTGTGCATTGTGACTTCGGGGTTAAAGGTCAGGCTCAACATTTTAGCTTCGTTTCGAGGCATTGCGGATTAATTGTTTGCCTTGTTATGCGGCAGTGGTGGCTTACTTTTCATAGTTGTTTTTAAAATACTCATTTAGATTAGCCGATTCTATTCTATTCTTGTATTTATTTTTCTATTTTAAGTATTGATCAATGTTTCTATTCATACGTTTACGTTGTTATTTTTTATTTATTTATCTATTTTTTTATGTTATCAAGTTTCACCCTAATGGCGCATCATACAGAAGATAAATGCGTGAGATAAATGGGTCTCGTATAAACAACGATGGCGTATATCAACACAAATGTCGCACATGTGCACTGCGACGACCACTGCCCTTTAACAAAATTCCATCACACTTTAGTAAAGTCAATACCTTTGCTCATCTGATCTAAAAGTAATCTATCATTATTTCAGTGACATTATCGGCAAGGCAATGCCACCAGATGAGCCATTTAATTGGCCCTAAATATATTAAATTCTCACTAATTAAATATATTAATCTGACCTAAGTAGTTTAGCATGGACTATAGGGACGACCATGAGGGCGCTGTTCATACTTGGATGCGATGACGTCATACGGGGATGGATGACGTCACAATGGGGATACGTGCATAGATGAGCATAAATAATGATGTCACAATGGGAATTCGTGCATAAATTAGCGTAAATGAGCGTCCATGGCCGTAAAGGGGTTAATTTGAATGAGGATGACGTCACAATGGGTTATTGTGAATACATTTGCATACATAAAATAGATGTGAATACGAGGTCGTGTCGAGGTCATCGTGAATACATTTGCATAAATTACCATCAATTTTGTTTATGTAGTATGTGGTACCGGTGTCTGTGACTCTGTGAATCTTAAAATTTGTTCCACTGATAACTCAAGATCTACAATTTCAATTCAAATGAAATTTGGCACACAGCTAATATATGATGAGTAGATGCGCTGATTAGATGTTGGTGCAATTCCATATTAATTAGTCAATTATTGCATTAATTAGTCCCCATTCAGACGCAGGATCTGTATCTTAGAAATGCCTGGACCAATCACAATCAAACTTCACACATACATCATACATGATATTATACATATGCTGGTCAATTTGTTTCACGATCTGATTCAAGATGGCCGAATGGTGGCCATTTTTGTGCTAAAAATCATCAAAATCAAGCATTTCCCGGCTGTTTACAGATGGATTTTGTTCAAACTTGGTATATACATTAGACATTATAGGACCTTGATGCACATCATTTTGTTTTACAATCTGATTCAAGATGGGCAAATGGCAGCCATTTTTGTATTAAAAAATACTAAAAAACAAGCATTTCTCGGCTATTTACAGATGGATTTTGTTCGAACTTGGTATATACATTAGACATTATGGGACCTTGATGCAAATAATTTTGTTTTTCAGATAAGATTCAAAATGGCCAAATGGTGGCCATTTTGTTTTAATGAATGTGGTTCTCGTGCCATATCTCTGACTTGCTTTCAATGATTTCGTTCAAATTTCAAATATTCATTATACATCATGTCATAGATAGACAGATATATTGGTTTGATGATCCTGTTCAAAATGGCCAAATTGTGGCCATTTTTGTGCTAAACAATCATCAAATATTAAGCATTTCTGGCATTTATGGATGGATTTCGTTCAAACTTGGTACATATATTAGACATTACAGGTTCCTAATGCACATCATTTATTTTCCAGATCGGATTCAAAATGGCGGCCATTTTGTTTTAATGAATGGGCTTCTAGAGCCATATCTCTGAAATGCTTTGACTGATTATATTCAAATTTTATATATTCGTTATACATCACGTTTTATATATACATGTATTCAAAATGGCTGATTTTGAATGCTTTTCCAGAGAAATATCTCTCAATATGGACAAGTACTTGTTTGACGATCAGATACAAATGTCAATTTTAATGTTAAAAAATCATATTCCTGACATGGTTATATTCCAGCCATATTACTATAAACAAAACAATTTATCTTAAATTTGATAACTAACAGGGACTGTGCCATGCATGGCTTGTTAATTTATAACTCGGAGTCTAATTTGCATATTGCAATAACGTATTCTGTCGCAAAAAAAATGGTAATATTTCATTGGAAGGTCTGCAAATTTGCGAATTTTAGTACGGTAAAATGACTAATTTTCACTGGGTTTAAATTTCACTGATTTGCCATTTCAGGCATATTTAGTGGGTTTTAAATTCACGGTTTTATCATTTAGATAATGTGTTCTATGCTAAATTTTACATATTCATTGTGTTTTAATTTAGCGCATTTTTCCAGTAAGCGAAATAAGGTAAATTAAAACCCAGTGAATAATTACCCCCTTTACAGTATATAATGATTTATTTGAGCAGATACAGCATCTAAAAACATCAAATGTATGCGAGTATGGGGAGTACGCATGCGCAGTTAAAAGAGTGATGCGGCCATTTTTTCAGTTTGACGAAAAGGCAGTACCCTTTCAGATTTTCATGAACGCAAGTTCAATTTCACTTTGTGCGTCATATTCATCAATATATAAAATCAAAGACAGATGCCGTACAACTTTCTGCCAATCTTGATTCGTAAATGTGCTGGTTACATGTACAGTGTTCTCCTCGGGCCTGCGTCGCTTAGACAATAGCCGCGTAACTTTCGTTTCGCCCGCGATTCTGCAGTGTAGGTCTTTTAAAGGTATCGGGTCCGATACTGTTCTTTCTTTCCACGATACTGTTTCCCTCAAGCTGGGCCGTTTCCAGGCCATTGTTTTGCAATGATGACTCAGAACAGAACAATTCGTGTTAACTGATCGATCCTAACTTATTATCTGGATACTCGTATTCACTTGCGGATACTTCGGCCTACTTTCAAGCATGAATATAGAAGGAAATCAACGATTTTTTTTCAGTATCGTTCCAGACTTTGCAAGGAATTTATATAATAATCACAGTGATCACTACTATTGGGTTTCACTACTATTGTTTTCGCATGGTTTCCATCTTACTCAAATAAAACGAAGCAGTTGATTCCTATTTTACTTAGTGTTTATTCTTGTTTGATATTTATAAACAAAAATGCACTCATTAAACAAATAGTAAATATGCGAGTTTTTTGTTTTTGCCGAACGAGGACAAGGAAGACAAAATGGCGGTAGTTTTGTGTAGGGTCGATCTCGATCTTGGGTTTGTATCAGAAGCACGTCTCACAAATGAAATATTTTTTGTGAGCGATAATTTGATAGGAATTAAACAAATTTCAATCGTTGGCATATGTAAGGACTGGATCACTTACTTTCAAGGGCTCAAAGTCCGGACGAACATTAGACTACGATGTTTTTATTTTTCTGTTTAGGTATGTTGTACTATTTTGATGATTTAATTTCAAGAATCTGTCAAGGAAACAGTCTGTTGTTACTTTACATATTCACGTAGGTTTAATTTAGCAGATTTTACTTGTCAGCGAAATTTGCCCATTGCGTCAGAAAGATCTATCCCGATTTGCTGCACTGAGGTTAATTGTGGTTTTTACTACTCCATCGCTAATGACACTAATTACCAAGAATAAAAAACAAAAAAACAAGTGAAATTAAGTCGCATTGGGAAAAAAAAAACCATAAGAAAATCAAAGCAAAAATTATTCAACTGCAGACGAGACAAACCCGACCTCTAGAAATACCTCATTCATAGAGTGCCTCATTAGTGCCCTTTGTTTACAAGTATAGTGTCCTTGCATGTTTTTCAAAATGCCCATATCAAAATCATGTGTTTCCATATACATTATGTCATAGATTCTCAGACATCTTGATCAATTTTATTGATGGATTGACCTACATGAAATTACATTCACTTATTAGGCAAAGCCTATACCTTTATAATACATGCTCTGATCACACGGGAGCTATTTACAGTTTAACTTTGATTTTTAAGTGGACGTCACGAAAGATTTTTCAGAATGTATCGTAGAGTGCGCTCACACACACACACACCCTAATAAATACACGTCATTTTGAAAACTAACTGAGTTTTTTACACAAAGAAGGGTAAAAGATCAGCGACATGGAATATACATTTTTTTTTTGTTTTTTTTTTTTGTTTGAGTAAATAATCAAAAAGATAGATTAAAAAAACAGTAATTGAAATAGAGTATATATAAAGTATACATTTTGTTTTTGTCATGTTTTTTGTTTGAGTAAGTAAACAAAGAATGGATTAAAAACTGAGTAATATAAGAATAAAAAATGACATTTTGAGTATATAAACTATACATTTTCAAATGCGGATAAGTATTCGATTATAATAAAAAAACAAGAAAAAACGAGTAACATTGAAAAGTCAATACACACTTTTTTCTAATCAGAATCGCTTATCTGTGATAAAAAGAAAAAAAGGGAAATAATATGAAATCTATAATTATATAAAAAGGGTATAAGTTATATATACATGTGAAATTTCAAAAGAATAAGTCATCTAGTAAAACTGCGTGGGAAAAAATATTTGTCATAAATAGGGAGGTTGAGTCCGGTCACGTTTTCAATATATCTGTTCACATAAAGGTCATTCAAATGTCTATCACGCATAAAAGAGTCGGCCACGGACTTCACAGGTTCCCCTCGACATCTGCGCTGCAAGTAATACAGGACGTATTGACCACACACTGTAGAGATTGTACTATTTGATGATTGTAGATCCATGTACAAACGTTTTTATCGAGAAATCTCTTAAATTCCACGTAATAGGGTTGACTACCGTACGAGTCAAAATATTCTCTGTGGTAGGGATCCTTCAGATAAAAAGCCACCCAATGTGTCCAGCCTCTGCTACTGTCATCGGTATTTGATACGAACACTGCGGGATACTCCAACACTTTTGCCTTAGGCAGTTGATCTCTAGCATAAATGCCGAAGAACACATTTCTAGTGTACGGATTAGTCGACAGAATACGATTCAGTTGATTCGTGTTCATCGCAGCTAGAAATCAGTCAATACGTCTCTGTCAATCTCGATAACGTTGTCGTATTCAGCATAAATCAAAATGAACACAGTCTCAGTCAATGCTTGTCTGAACTGAATCTCAAGACCAATCTTTCCTTCTTGTATCAAATTGAGGTGATAATCGCTGGCCAATTCGTCGGGAGTGAGGACAAATGCGAAGATTGTGTACCCTTCGGGATATTTGTCTCTTGTGATGCCGTTGCCTAGGTCTTGACCCATTTTATTGGTACTGGTAAATAGAGTGTAATAAGCCATGATGCAACTTCTGCCACCAGCCGCCGTGAAGTACGTCTTCAATGGCTTTGCGGGAACTTGCTCGCCTCTAACGTTGAGGACGAGTGATGTGATACCGTAATTCTGGAAGTTGAATGGATTGGTTTCGTAGGATCCGTTGAAAGACGTATTAGAAACCAGACACAGGATGATCATTTTGGGCAACTGACCGAGGAATATCAAATCTTTGTTTAATGACCAGCCGGGATGGAAGTGATTTTCATAACGCATCGATCGATGGGGTATTTTGCAGTACCCTGTTTCAACGCTTCGACGTGTCCCAGTTGTACGCTGGGGCTCAACTTGACTTTTCTCACCAGGAGAGTAGCGTCGGTGATGACTACTTTGAATGCTGGATTTTCGGTTGAACTGATCAAGCAGAACTGATTTTTACTTCGATGTAATTTCAGTCTAACTTGCACCCCATTGAGTAAATACTTTGGTTGAAAAAATATGTCTCCGTGTATTCGTCTGATCATGTCGACCGTCTTACTGAGTGATGTATACGCGTATCGATGTTTGAGTCCCATGTTAGCGTCACCATCATCGGCCCTTGGGTTTGCAACATTCATTTTTCCAGCAGTGTCCTCAAATATTGCCGCACCAATGTGCGTTGATTTGGCATCCCCTCCATAATTCAATAGCGTTTCGATCATGGCTCTGTAAGAGTAGGTGGGAGATGCGTCCGAAATCTGCTTTCCATTTAGGTACACGTCGATTTGATTGAAGAGGGAATGCAACCACAAGTTTGCAGGCCCTACAGCGGCGTCCGCAGCCAAATTACTTCCGTTTGCATTCGTGATTTTAGCCTTGATGTGCAAAAGCGTAGAACCAATATTGATGTAGTCACTTCCGGCCAAAGGTATTACAAATTCGATCGGACCATCGGCTATATTCGTGAGTGGGTTTACCTCTTCGTAACTTCTTTTTTCGATACTTGTCTGTGTCGGAGGAATAGTAAAGATCTCGAGTTCCGTCTTTGCGCATTCGCAGGAGTGTTCGTGTACAAAAGCCATGTTCAGTCGAATATATCCGGAGATCTTCTCCTCTTCTTAGCCTTGGAAGAAATGACACGTCTCGTTGTTGTCTCTTCCTTTTGATGGTGCGTCCTCGCCCAGTTTGAGAGGGTCTTCCAAATAAATTGCTCGATACTGAAGAAGTAATATGACGACCCACAGTCTTTGCTCTACTCGAAGCTGCTTTTTTAAAGTTTTTGCCTTGTACAACGTCACCTAGAATACCCAAACCGGCATCTAAACATACTTCCGATTCCATATCCGCCTTGCAGTCTCGCACCAGAAAATACATATCCTCGTCCAATCTGATTCATGTAGTAATTTCTATAAACCCCCACGTGAGGAGTGTAAATTTGATGTCTGTTAATTTTTCTTCACACTAGCGAAGGACGAGCATCACGATCACTCGTCCGCATTGAAATGGCACCTTCTCCCCCGTATCAGACCTTATATCAATCTCCACAGTCTCAAATGTCGACGTTCGAATTGGGAGGAAGTAAGGTTTGTTGTAAGTGTAATTGACGCTATCTCCGTGGGTTCCTTCAACGTTGACTATTCTCAAGAGAGGTATGGAAACGTCACTGACCATTTGGTGTTCGACTATATTGCAATACACGTAGAGGGTATACAAACTTCTAATGTTGGCAAGGTAGGGACTAGTGCGTCTTTCATTTGTAATTGTTGTATTTGAGGGAAATCCTAACAGTTCGGCCAATCCACCCATCAAGATTACACGAGCTCTTTCTTCGGCCGCCTCGGTCACTCTCCTTGACCTCGAATTATATGTCATCAGTATTTCATCTGGCAGACCTTTTTCTCGAATCGCGTCTAAAATCATTTCGATCGAGTTGTAGTAGCTCGGATTCAATTTCAGTTCTCCGTGATCTCTCAGATTGGGTGAGGCATCGTACTGATCCTATTTTCGTCATGTACGACGTTGTACCACGAATTTTGGTAATGGATGTTGGCCAATGCTACTTCCCAATTGCCATCTAATGAAAGCGTTCTCGGTAGTTTGACAGTGTATTTTGTCAACGTGTTGTTCGGGAACACATCGAGGGAGGCATTACTAAGGAGCGTCAAAAAGAAATCCTGCCCTGACATGATGATCTTTGAAATGAATCGGGTCATCATGTGTGTGAACAGTATTTATAAACGTTGCAAGTCCCCGATCCAAGAATTAAACAAATCATCATACCCAAGCGAAACAAAATATTCCACACAGCCTTTACATTTTCTCTTGCGCAGCACTATCTCCTTTACTATTTTCTGAAGTTCTTCTTCGTAGAAAGTATCTTCCAACATTTCGCCGTTGTAATCTGAAATTTTGTAAACAGGTGGTTGCGTGTTGAGACATCCAACAATCGTGAATACCTCTTCGGTCCAATTGGGTAGGTATCATTTCTTGAAAACGTGTTTGGTTTTACTGATTCTGACTCTGTCACCGAGTTTATTAATCTTCTTCTTCCACCCTTTTTTCTCTGTGCTTAGATCACTGTACAATATGTCTCTGACCTTTTTCTGGTTCGCGTAGGTAACGAGTGAGGGTTTGATATTTATACTTCTGTGATGGGTATTGTAAGAACATACCATGTCGTCTAATACAGGCAGATAAGTCAACGTGTTGTTCTTCGAGAAATATCTGAACATTTTTCCCTTGATGGTTCTGTTGTATCTCTCCACAACGCTGGCTTTAGTCTCATTGCCTGTAGTAAAGAACGTATTGTCTTCGCTCTTGAGGTAGTTTTGAACAAGTCATTAATAACATAAATGGACATAAATTGACAAATATGATTTCTATGGCATTTTCAAGTTTATAGCACTCTCCATCCAGGTCAGCATTAATCTCAGCAAGGACACCAGATAGCACGAAACCAGTACAACAGGTAAAATGACAAGGAAGTATACAAATCAGATCTGCAAATATGTAGAGTTGGTGTTGTGTCTGTTTGGATAAACTAGTTTGTGGCCGTGGATTAGTTTCAATATCTCTGATAAGGACAAGATTACTTCTCATACGACAATGATACAAATAAAGAGCAAAAATCCAGAAAAATATTATCAAGTTTTTATTATCATACAATAATATTAACAAATCATGTGAAATTTTATGTACAGAGAAACACATATTTATGCTTTGGTTGACAGAACTTCTCAAAGTTAAAAAAAAGGACCTGCGAAACTTTATACAATTGTCAGACACGCAGTGAATAGTACCGGTATGTTTTTGTAATACATGCAGTTCCAGTGGCTTTGCTTTCTAAAAAAAACTTCTGGCTCTGCAACTGAAAAAACAACAACATCTAGTTGAAAGTAAGCAGAGGTTGTAGCATATGTGCTCCCATTGGCTGTTAGATTTAATTAAAACAGATATTTGAGTCTTTTTAGTACGAACAAATATTACTTAATAAATTTATACCAGCCAGAAAGAAATTGCAGTTCACACTGTACTATTTTAAACATGTTCTACCAAAGTCAAGGATGAACTAATTCACCAGTCTGTTTCCACTCTACAAAGTTGTCAAATTAATATTCATGGGATTCTGCAAAAATAAAATATTACGAATGTGCAAAAAGCCAGAGTACTTGTGTTTTTAATGTCATTAAAATCTGACCAGGGATATGCTGAATATTTCACTTGAGCTAAACCAAATGGATGCCAAGCTATCAAAAGAAATACTATTGAGAAAAATACAAAAAAATACATTTAATATAAAAGCAGATAGAAGTGCATAAAAAAAACTAATCAGCAGAGGTAGTGATCCTGTAACCTAAGTGTATGTCAAATTTCCTTTGAACTGGATTGCAGCATTCATTCTAGAAAATTGTCTCAGATTGGCTGCTAATTTGCATACTAATTTGCATACTAATTAACATATTGTAGTTGTATTAAAATAATATATAAAATAATATCCGGAGTTTTGAAAAAAATATATGACTATTAAGTCAACATCATTAAAATTGAGGATTACGTGAATTTGACCCCTCCCTAATATTGTATCACATATCCCTTAAAAACATGGCCGCCGTTAAGTCCATCTCAGTCGAGGTTCGTAATTTATTTTCCTGCTCATAATGGAGATAAATTATGGTAGCTAGACATTGAAATTGCACCCTGACTTCAGTACCGAAATAAATAGCTGATTGGGAAAATGTGTCTCTGTTGACAGAGGTTCGATTTACAGATAAACTTCAACACTGGTAGGTCCCGGCATGGAGGTCCCGGTCACGAGTGTACGTAGTAACGCACTCGGGTATCATATTTACTTCAAAGGTAATTTAAAAGTGATGATAGATTCATTGATATTGAATTACAGTACTTCTCAATTTCATCATTGCTTTCAAGCAGTCACGGTTGGCCGTACTTGACTTGTGTTTTGTCAATAATTCTAGTCTAATATGTCGTCACGAAACCAACGAACACCGGAAATAGCAATCGCGCATAATAGAATCACAATCAGCGTGTTCTAAACTTTTACGTTTTTATTATTCCAGTATTTTATATGCCAAACGTAATTCCCGGGCCTCTTAAATGATGAGATAAACTTTCGATTTACACGTTTCATAATCAGTTCTTACAATAATAGCAGGATGTTTTTTTTCTGGCAAAGTGTAACCAGCACTGCGCGATCGCTAGTTTCTGACCAAAGTCAGGACACAAAATGATAAATCAAAGTTCATAATAAATACCATAAGCACAGTTTCTTACCTTTGAAACTGACGAGATAGAATTTAATCTATATAAGCCTTCTGCAAAGAAACGATACAGTCCCGGAATACAATATCCTCAAACGAAAACGACGCCGATTTTCCCAGCGGTTAGACTGGCGCATGCGCAATACGTTATGCCAGTTCTCTTGGGAGATGTTGTTAAAACTCGGATTTTTCTGGCAAATTTCGGCATTTTTATTAGTATGAACGCACGAACGAATGAACGAACTGACAAAACTTCGTATACCTTGGTGATGCGATACCCTACTTCTTCAGCCTTTTCCAATTCAGGAGTGCACCAAACACCCGTCAGCTGGCGTTCATTGACACCATGGTGACATTCGTCTTGATTCAATGTTTCCGCGCATTTGGAACAGAGTGGGAACATCAGTTTGTTGTTTACCCTGAAAGGTAGGACTGGTATATACAATCTCCTCGGAGGTAAAACGTCGCACTTGATAATACCGAAATAGTCCGTGGGTTTGGCGATAAAGTCTTTAATTAAGACTGTCAGGTGGCCAACTGGATATCGCGAGGTCTTATTGATGTACAGGTAGAGGCTGCAAAAGTCAACATATTCTATTTTTTCGCCTTCCTTGACCTCGTAATACAGACGCAGGGCATTGGTACAACCCAGAGAAAAGCCTCCCTGCCTCTGATAGGATTTGAGATATCTAAGCTTCCAACAAACATCTCGACATAAGGTCCAATTTCCCTTCTGGAATTACGAACATGTTGAATATGCATGTTATTGACGTGTGCCTCGTATTCCATCCATCTTATAGCATCTGCGAATTGATTCTGGGCGCTGAGGTACCCTTTCTCAGGCACAACCCCTATTGTGTCAGGTGTCAGGAAATTCTTTCGAAATATGACATTGCACACGGAAGCGATCGTGATGCTACGGCTGAAGGGGTCAACTTTGGTGAGATCCATCATCATCGATCTAAATGCAACAACACTCCTCGAGTAAGCGCACGTCGCTCCGACAGTACTTGAGGAGTTCTTTACGTAAATCATAAACAGAGTTCTTTTCTACTTCTCCATTGTACCATGTCTAGAATGTCTTTCTAGCCGCCTCCTTCATACCATCTGGGTCAAAATAACGAGCCCCGGGTATCGGTCCTCTGTTATTGTCTCCAGCGGTTCTCGGAAACAGGTGAGGAAAAAACCCTGTGTGTAACTCGTCTATGCCGAAGGTCTTAGGAAGTTTAGATAGAGCCAAGGGCAGGAAATTCAAGCTATCAATGAATTTGATATCTGCACGACGGATGTATAGTTGCATGACTTTTGAACCATTCATGATGACTTTGGGTAGTATCTTGTGATTGTGACAGTATTTCAGAATCATAATTCCATCATATCCCTTTGAATTATGCGCGATGAAAATCATCCCATTATACTCTTTTTCTAATGCCCACTCACAGAAATCTTCCAAGGTACGTGGACTATTGAACACTTTCTCTGTATTCGGTAGAATTCTCGCTATGCACAGATCTGGAATATGAGTGCAATGTTCGTCGGTCGTGCATTCAAAATCGTAAAAGACGTAGTTACCATAGCTGTCAGAGTCATCCTCCTCAAATTCTTCCATCAAATCGTCAGATTCTTGGATTTTTTTTCTATCGGTGAGTGGTTGAATGTAACACAGGTGCTCATACGTCTGAAAAGACTTGCAGGTTTTGTAGTAAACTTTGTTACATTTGTGAGACCCATCACGATATTTGAGGAGTTTGAGACATTTTTCGCAACGTTGAACTGACTGGCAGAGAGTTTTTTCCCATTAACCGACTTTTGATGCCTTTCGAAACATTCTTCAATCTTGAAAAATCTGTGACAATTTCCACATTTTTGCCATCGTGTAACTACGCAGTTCCATTGATTTCCACAACTCAAACACCCCGTTGGACACATGTGGTCGTAAATAAGACTTGTCACATTGAGTGCAATAGTAGTCCTTTCCCAGAAAACCAGTCATTTTTGTGATGACATTGTAGTGTTTATCTTTCAGAAACAGATATATGTCTTTGGAACCTTCTGCGGCATTGCCCACAAAGATGATGGAGTCAAAATCATCTTGCGACAATACGTGTATTTTGAAATCGGGTAACACGTTGCCACATGGTCCATGTTCTGTAAAAGTTCTCTAGCTTGGACTATTTGCATAGAGTAGTACGCCGTTTTTTCCTCTTTATAGAATCCCACACCGATGGTGGATTTTCGTCTTTTGTGGCGTGTGCCATGGCGACCACGATTGCTCATGCGCAACACATCTGGTCAACGGAAACGATTTCAATGACAGATTTGGAATTTTTCAATCTGTCTGCAATCTTCGTATCAAACTGTCCCTTCCTCTCACGTGTTTTGCCGGCACCAAGGGACATTTCAACAGATACCGTCCTGATGGTGATGTTTTCCTTGAGGGATATATCTTGGTAGGATTGTAGAATCCTCTCCACTTTGGACATCACCTTGTCGACATTCATGTCCTCAACCGGTATAAATGGTAGCCAAATTTCGTTGTTCAAGTTGGGTACGTTTATGGAAATGCGAATTTGGTCACGTCTGTCAAGGTCAGAGGTGACCAGTTCGAGCAGTTGATGAAAGGTTGCGTGTAATACTATAAAGTACTTGTAGAACTATAAAAAACAAACAACAACAACAAAAAGATTAAAGAAAAAGAAGAAAAACAAATTTCAACTTACGTTACATGTGAGCTGGAACTAGATTTAATAAGAAATTTCAACTTCTGATTGAAATCTGGAGTAGCTATACTGCTGGCTGGAGACCATGAACCATGTAAAAAAATACAACATCGTATAAATAAAGAAATAAATAAAAAACTTACGAAACACTATCTTTCGTAGGTGATTGCTCAGGTGTGTCATCTTCACTGAAAAAAATAAGTTATATTATTTTTATTATTCATGTTGTTTACTAATCTTCACATGCATATCAAACTAATTATTATATAGTATTCGAGTACACACCTGCTTATAAAACCACATACATGTTCTAGGTCTGACAAAGTTTGAAGCTGTGAATTGCTTTCCCTGTAAATTCAAAAGTTAAAAAACATGCTTTATCCTGTTTTATTTTTTGCCTCACATAAAATTGGAAAATGGTTAATAAATAAACAAATAAATAAATAAATAAATCATTTACCCTTCATCTGAATTGTTGCTTTCTTCTGTATGTCTGAAAATAATAAGAGTTCAGAATCAGCGCCAACGTGTGGTCAGTTCAAGAAATAAAACTTACTTAGACATAGAGGGCGTGCATTCATGCTCCAATTAAAAAAACAAAAGATTTTTACGAGCTAAGGTTGGAAAATAACGTTGCTATGTTCAAACATGTTGGCGGGTAACTCTATACAATGTGTTGAGCTTCATGACTAAAGAAAAGTCAAGTCTAGTGAAAAGACACCCTAACTATTTGGGAAAACACCTCACATTATCATTGTTTTAAAGCTGGGTGGTATGCTTGGTGATTGAGCTCAAGCCGTGATTCGCTGTGTCAGGGCATTCTTTGCGAATGACCGTGGTATGATTTGAAAATATTGTAGTATTCGTTTTTTAGTAAACAAGTCTTCATTATTATACATTTTCTACCTACTCAGACTTTCTATTTTCTGTGCCAATTTATAACAATGTCTCTCATAGCATAAAAGTATTCTTTAAAGACGCAAAGGCTTATGGGTAGACGCTTCAACTGATAGTTTTTTTTCAAAAACAAATCAAAGAAAGCTTAGAAAGAACTCCCGTGTGCTGAGAGTATTGAAGACACATTAAAAATTAATTCCAAATTACTTGTACATGAGATATTGATGGAAAAGCTGAAAACTAATTATGTAAGTCGGGTAACTAATATGAACAGAACAGGACAAAAAAATTATGAATTATTATGCTAATTAGAGAATTAATATTAATCAAAATTAATCAGGCCTGTCTATTCTCCTAGAGAATTTATGTACCAAATTTTATTCAAAAAGTGATGATCAGTAATTGAGATATCAGTGTTAATTAATTATGCTAATTAGGTGATTAATAAACATAAATCTTTACCAAAAACTAATTGGGTTTCTGCATAGTTCTCTTTAAAAGTTTCATTAAAATCCAATTTGTGGTTCTTTATATATCAGTGGAACATTATGCAAATTAGGTAATTAATATCCAATTAAAACTAATCAGGTGTCTGCATAATCATAGAAGATCTATGTAGCAAGTCTCATTGAAATATGATTACTACTTGACATATCAAAAGCTGAAAATTAATTAATTATGCAAATTAGGTAATTAATATGTACTCATATTACCCTAAAAAGTATCAGGTCTGTGCAGTGTCCTATGACATCTATGTACCAAGTTGTATTGAAATGTGATGATTACTACTTGAAATATCAAAAGCTGAAAATTAATTAATTATGCAAATTAGCTAATTAATATATACTGATATTACCCTAAAAACTATCAGGTCTGTGCAGTGTCCTATGACATCTATGTACCAAATTTCATTGAAATGTGATTACTACTTGAAATATCAAAAGCTGAAAATTAATTAATTATGCAAATTAGGTAATTAATATGTACTCATATTACCCTAAAAACTATCAGGTCTGTGCAATGTCCTATGACATCTATGTACCAAGTGTCATTGAAATGTGAGGATTACTGCTTGAAATATCAAAAGCTGAAAATTAATTAATTATGCAAATTAGCTAATTAATATATACTGATATTACCCTAAAAACTATCAGGTCTGTGCAGTGTCCTATGACATCTATGTACCAAATTTCATTGAAATGTGATTACTACTTGAAATATCAAAAGCTGAAAATTAATTAATTATGCAAATTAGGTAATTAATATGTACTCATATTACCCTAAAAACTATCAGGTCTGTGCACTGTCTTATGACATCTATGTACCAAATTTCATTGAAATGTCATGATTACTACTTGAAATATTAAAAGCTGAAAATTAATTAATTATGCTAATTAGGTAATTACTATATACTGACATTACCCTAAAAACTATCAGGTTTGTGCAGTGTCCTATGACATCTATGTACCAAGTTTTATTGAAATGTGATGATTAGTACTTGAGATATCAGTGGAAAAGCCGAAAATTGATTAATCATTATGCAAATTAGGTAATTAATATTGCACAGATTTTTACCCAAAACTAATCAAATCTGCGCATTAGTTTGGAGCATCTGTGTGCCAAGTTTCATCAACATCCAATGAGTGGTTATTTAGATACCAGTGGAACAGTCATGGAACAGCTAAAAATCAGCTAATTATCATGCAAATTAGGTAATTAATATGCATGGATTTTTACCAAAACCTAATCAAATCTGCGCATTGGCCCAGAGCATCTATGCACCAAGTTTCATCAAAAACTGATGTATGGTTCTTGAGATATCAGTGGAACAGACGGACACACACACACACACATACAGACACACTAACTGCAAAGACTCCCTTTTTGTGCTTCGCACACGGGAGTCAAAAACTCACATATCCCGAATTATTGGGTAGTGTTTACAACATGAAAACACAAAAAGTAAAAATGAATCCCTTACCTTATATTATATTATCTGTGGACGCCATTTCATTCCGTGTAACGAGTGTGGCTCGTTTAGACATACTGACTAAGCTATGAAGTCACTAGGACAAATACGCTCCAACGATTTGTATTTTTTTGATAGCAGCCCTGACACCCTCAAATGCCTTAGATAGCGGACATTCATAATCCCCTGGATCCAGGAATAGATGTGAATCTGTTTATTTTACTATAAACATCTGTGTGTCTGTGTGGTCTGTTTGTGTGATAAAATTGGATCATGACAACATAGGTCTGACACCCATTGCTCAACACCTTAGAGAACTCGACATTGATTTCCCCTTGGATTCATGAATTGTTTTTGAATGGGAGAAATCTGTTTATTTTATGATAAACGTGTGTGTGTGTGTAATGAATCTATAAATATATTTGACTTGGTTGGGGAAAATGTTAACATGATGTAAACATCCAGGGCAACAGAAAGGAGAATTTTTTAACACCAGACGTGGGTATTGCGAATCATTTTATCACTGACGAGCGTATTGGCAACATGGCTCAACAAATACCAAACCAGCTCAACACAATACCTTAATGATTTCTCAGGCAGTCTCCTGCAGGACGCGACTTCTCCCACATATGATCAAACTACTGGTATGTCTACTCCAGCTTGTGTGTAATTGTTAAGATAAGGTTCAGGGGTGGATAACAAGAGACGAACTGGTGTACACTATAACAGATGACTTTATTGAAACTCCTGCCGTGATGTGTCAAAACACCCACTTATATACACAAGTTTACATTCCTTGCATTTTGGCGGAAAGTGACTTTGGCCTTGTACATGATTGGGTAATAGGGAAACGAGCTGATAGGTAAATAACTATTAATGAGGTTGTTTTATTGGCTAAAATTAACGTACTATGATTGGCTAAATTATTTGTAAGCAGAATCCTAAATCGACATCAAGCTCGGCTAGTTATATTTCCGATACAGCTACAGCAAAGCCCGATGTTTCTGAAAATTCAACTCGCGGTATTAAACGGCGCAAAGTCACGAATGTGCTGCCTACACCTAAATCATCTGACAGTGGTACAAAGCGTCCATCAGCTCGTGACGACTATGTAACACGTCCAACAGCCGCATGTCCCCAGAGAGGTGAGGCCTGCATTTTTACGTATCTGCTGTGCCCCGTCAAAAATGTGTATGCCACTGTAAATTCTTTTCGCGGAGAAACTTGTGTACATATTCGGGAGCACTATAACGGCTTCCCAACGAAGCGCAGTGTGTCCTTAAGGATGAACCAGTTCAGAGTATTGAATGACATTATGCCACAAATCAACCATGTTGTCAGGTATGTTCGTTTTCATTTCAAAAAATCCAAATATTCGTTGCTCATTTTCCTGACTCCTAATATATAGTATAGTCCAGAGTGGACGCGACTAAGTGCAATTTTATATACTGTAGAAGGGTTAATTATTCACTGGGTTTTAATTTTGCTTATTTCGCTGACTGGAAAATGTGCTAAATTAAAACCCAGTGAATATGTAAAATTTAGCATAGAACACTTTATCTAAACGATAAAACCGTGAATTTAAAACCCACTGAGTATGCCTGAAATGGTAAATCAGTGAAATTTAAACCCAGTGAAAATTAGTCATTTACAGTATTTTTGTATTTTTTCACAGGCAACAGTCTGAAGAAACCATTGGATAAACCTGTTTCAAAGAAAATCGTCGCTGAATTCATTTGTAGACAAGTTCGCCATATCATTCAAGCCAATTGTGTTTATCTTATGGATTCGCCAATAAAAATAGCCAAATTAATGAAATCCGCTTTTATATTGATCAGGCTTTATCTGAAATTGATAGTGGTAAAATTGCCATGTGTTACGACGCATTTCAACGCATTCACCCAGATTTGGTTGGAAAATTTTCCAAGCATTATACATGTATTCTGTTTCAACAGTATAAATCCAACCCCGAAATGTGTTTAGTTTCCTGTGAAATTACGCTATCAACACGTGAAATGGATTCCCAACTCTTTGACATTATACAACAGCATATATAGAATAAGAATGTCAATCATACTTTATCAATCATTCTCTGTAGTACAGTGAAAGACACATCGCATCCGAGTATGAACAGCGCCCTCATGGTCGTTTCTATAGTCCATGCTAAACTACTGACCTATATACGTGGATTCATCCTCTCACTCTTCTCAAGAGAAATGAAATGTTCGATTTAACGGAAATATTTGTGGAAAAGGAGAATGATTAGTTATGTTTGATGTTTACACGACATTTGCGGGACTGAAAAACGCATTTATGCATTTTATATTTTAAATTTTATGAGCTCTTGGTACATAGGAACACAAGAGTCGACAAGACTTTGCATTTCTTTGGAAAGTTCGATGTCAGAATAGGAAGAAGCTTTGTTGACATATGAAGAACTAGCGATGGCGGCAGTATAAGACTCCGCCATGTCTGGGTCCTTGAGGACATCAGGCCAGTGATCGATATTTCCAGCTGTCCAATTTAGCATAGATTCAGAGAATGGTATGCCTGTTATACGACAATACCTTTCAAGCACTTCTCGTGGAGACTGAAATAATTCATCTGAGTCAATTACGACGGGTTGTTGCCCTAAAGATTCAGTAACGTGTCTGTAGAGATCCACCAGGTGCTTGACGTCAGAGAATGTGGACAGCGATACGGAGAGTAAATTTTCGTATAATTTCTGATCGTAACGTTCAATATCTTCAAGTATTTTACGATTAATCGCGTAGTGCGATCGCACGCTTGTTCGAGGGTCCCTCACAAGAAACGTGTGGAGATACCCATTAGGCAAATTTTCCATGTTGCCATTTAAACACACTGCAAAATCTTTGGCAAATACTATTTCTTTCCCAGGATATGCCTGCTCTAACTTGCCTTTGACATCTGCATACGAGTATCCAGAGACTATATGTTCAGGAGGGTGTATATATGCTCGATCGTCGCCAAATACGTACGCTACAGTATATAACTCATGAAATACCTCGAATGAACGGACGGAGGCCAGCGATAGCTCTAGAGCAGTTGAACGAGTACGGGCTGTAGTCCATAACATAACACGCGTGGGAGGATCATTAGCCATGTTGTGATTATAATGTCCACCTGTAAGTAAAAGATTGCGTAATCATGTGTTGTTGAACTCATTATAAATAAGATATGTAATGCTCATACACATTATTTGTATAATTCCTTCAAATATTATTACAAACATTATTGTAATTAACTTCGTTGGCTATTGACATTTATTTTCTGGTCGATGATCATTATTATCATTATGACCAAAGAAAATTAATATTTGAGAAATGTAAGAAACAAATTAATAATTTTGATAATTTTACAATTAATGAACAATTTGCACTGACAATGAGTTATAATTTTACCTCATTTCATATCACACTCGGACAATTCATTAAAACTGCCCTCGACTTAAGACAGCAAGACCTCCAAAGTTTTTAACCCTTAATGCATCATTTTTAACGCATCATTATTGTTATTATTTTTTTAACAATGGTTTCTTCTACCTATATTATTGCTGTTAGTGGGATTTATTACTATTCATGTTGTTTTTTTTAAGTCGCGCCCTCCGCGGTGCTTCAAACCCAACACTAGTGAGGTCTGATGCCTAGTACATGTCAGGCTAGGCTAGGAGTGAAATCAATCCGCAGTGGATGTATAAACTTCCGCAAAATCAAACATAACAAAATCAATTGACAAACCACGGTCATGAGCAGAATCAATAGCCCCACCCCCTTACCATATTTAAGGATCCGTCAGTGTTCAGTGTGTCCACTGAATCAAATTACGTCACATGATCAAAGCAACTCACTGTGAAGCTGTGTTTTTATATGTAGAACTTAACGTAGACGTCACGTGCATACTTTCCCTACTGACAACAACAAGATTGTCTTTCCCCATTGTTTATTGAATTCTGTTACTTTCTAAGTAGGGATAATATTGCCATTTACTGCTCAATCGAAACAGCCCTTGAACTGAAAATGAATTTGAACTATGATCATCCATGACAAAGAGAATAGATATCTAAAATTAGAAACTACGCAATTTGGTTGTTTATGTGTATAAAGGTTAAGAACTGTATTTGAGTAGGGAAGAACATCAGAGCAACAACGAGTGAGTTGACAGGAACATCAGCTCGATTGGTGACGTGGGGAGCTGCAAACAGATGGAATGTCAGCGAACCGTCCAATGCTACCACTTTGATGAAGTAATCATCTTGAGCTCGTTTACAGTTCGTAATTAGATCAGTCGTTAATTGGATCTACTGTATAATAAGAATAAACCTACTAAGCGTTACATACTGGACGACACGCATCCGTATTTGTACGCCCTTACCGCCCGGTAACGATTCCGGTACGTACTCCTAGCCTACCAAAATATGAAGCTAATCTACGTTTGCTGGGTTCCCCAAACTCTGTAGAAACCCCGGCTACACTTGGTGGAGTACCTCGACAACACAACGTCGCCGGCAAACAAGCTTGGCGGCTTGACGATATTGAGAAATGCGGAAGTATGTCTGTACATTTAATTCACAACTTTCATGTATCGTGTACGACAACTTAGTTTTATCACTATACAAATAATGCAGCATATATTGCTTTTCCATGACCCAATTCGTTGCATAATTGCCCTGGTTGATATAGACAAGGTCAATTACACTCACCGTATTTTTCAAGTCGTTTCTGATAGTATTTTCTTCGACTTTAACGATCCCCTTGGAACACCGTGGCAACAAGCCTTGGCATAACAATACTACTTTCAGTCAAAGGTCACAGGTCTTCTGGGTTAAACATTGAAAGCCAATTGCACAATATCGGTGACAAACATAACAATGATTGTGCGTGTTTAGGTTCTCAATGAATGAGAGCTCAGTACAGTCAAACTTTATGACTAAAAAATATTCACTATTTAATAAATACAGCAATTCACCAGTATGGCGCAGTATCCAAGCCAATATTACATTGTTACATTTATTTATTTCATTCGTATATTTCTTCATTTCATTTGTATGCATGATCATTTCATTCGAATATTGTTTTTCATTTCATTCTGTGAAAACACATGTATTTATGTACGCTGTTCTGTTCTCCAAGAAATACGTGTAATAAATGAAATCATGAGTGGAACAGTGTGTGCTAAATAAGTCCAACACATTGGATCTCTAGAATGCGTTTTTTTTCCACAGACTTGGGCTCACAAGTTGTGTTGTTTGGCTAACACTGGGCAGACCGTAGTCACGCGTTAATTAGTTCAGAAATGTACACAACCCGTAAAACATGCCGTCTCTTCATAGAGAAGTTTCAGTAGTTTTGGAAATATTGAAACTTTAAGCTGACTTGTGATTACCAATACTCATTAAAAGAAAACATCAGCAAAATAGAATAAATAATAAATAAATTAAACGTAAAATATATGAACAAAAATAAAATACCTATTTTAAGAAAAAAAAACAGGATCTTATTTTAATCAGATTGATTGAGTGATTCATATTATTAGAATTTGTAGAATGTTACAATCGTTTTCACTGAACATTGGAAGATCAGATTGTGGTAAATGTTGATACATCAGAGCAAGTACTTAATGAAATTGCCACTGATTTTATCACTACTAATCAAAACATTATAACTGTAGCCTAAACATTTTTGATACAAAGTATAGCCGTCTGAGTCTCCAAGGCGCCGTTCTCTCTTTTATTGTTTGCGCAAGACGTTTCGTTTTCGTGTATGGGGTGAGTATACCCCTAAAATTAGCTTGGTGTCATTATTTGAACATTGTTTAGTTGTTTGATCTTTATTTAGAAACTTGTTTGGTTATTATTTTGTCATTATTCGGTTATTTGGTCTTTATTTAAACATTATTTTGTGCTTATTCCATTAGTGTGTTATTAATGCAGCATCGTATTGCTATTGTTTCATTATTCCAACTTTATTTCTTAATTATTTCATTATTGTGTAATTGTTACAATATTATTTTGTCATTGTTTCATTCTATTACAATTGTGTCGTTATTTAGACATTATCTTGACATTCAATTGTCATAAAATTCGGTTACTTTCACGTCCAAATGTCTTGACATTCGGTTCGCTTGACTTGCGATTACCTCAACATTCGGTTCGCTTGACTTGCGATTACCTCAACATTCGATTACCTGACCTACATTAGCTGACCCCGCTATACATGTAATATTCAATCCATAGTCCCGGGCCGCCTCCGATAAAGCGTTGCTCATGGTGTCAATGTAGCCTTTGTAAAAGTTAGCGGGAATTTCTGAATGATGGCCATTTCATCGACATCCAGGGTACTGACTGAGGTCGTCAGAGCGTGTCGTGACGAAATATCAAATGCCGCAAAACGTGTTGTTGACACGACGCGCTTCTAGCAAAATTCGCGAGAGATGATCCGACTTGATCATTATATGATGAACAGAATGTGCTAAAAACCGTTCACAAGACTCGTTACCGTGTCGTGAACTCGCAAAATTTGAAAGAGCAACTAATTAATATTCTTCAAGCTGGTATTTTTTTATAGATTTTATTTTTCATTCTTTTCGCCTATTTTTCCAGTTTAAAAATGTGAGCTGACTGGAGCCTTTATCTACGGCAACCGAGGTGGCTCACCACATTGATTTCAATAATTAGGCTTTATTTTTGTATTTTTTTAAGTTTCCGTTTTAATTTTTAATTTCAATTTCACTTCATTTTTTTTTTCAATTTACTTTTCGATTTAACCTTCGTTTACGATTTCATTTTAAATTTCGTTTTCGATTTGACTTTCATTTTCATTTTAAATTTCGTTCTCGATTTGACTTTCGTTTTCATTTTAAATTTCGTTTTCCATTTGACTTTCATTTTCATTTTAAATTTCGTTTTCGATTTGACTTTCGTTTTCATTTTAAATTTCGTTTTCGATTTGACTTTCGTTTTCATTTTAAATTTCGTTTTCGATTTGACTTTCGTTTTCATTTTAAATTTCGTTTTCGATTTGACTTTCGTTTTTGATTTAATCTTGGTTTTTATTTGAACTTTTATTTTTCATTCAAATTTCATTTCAATTTTCGTTTTCGCTTTAAATTAAACGTATTAACCGTAAAAACATGCTCCCGAATGTATGACCTTTGAACCCCATGTATACATGTATTTTTTTTTTGGTGCTCATTTTATCCCTATTTCACATCTTTATTTTCTAAGTAAAGTTAACTGTTTTTTTGAATAGTGTTTATAGAAGTAAATTACCACTATTAAACTGGTTTTGAAATTGCATTTATTGTTCAATGTCACTTTCAATTTCAATTTGAAATCGAATTTCATTTTACTTTTCACTTTTTTGACCTTTGGCCTGCCCTTTGACATTTACCACGTGATTACTAATAGCCAATCATTTACTACATTCGCCATTGCTGGAGTGTGGTGTTTGTTTTCGTGAATGTACAGTTTGTGAGTAAATCGCCTGGTATCGGTAAGTTTGTTAGTAAATTGTTCCCAATAAGAGGTTATTGTACATCTAGGAGGGCAACGATGTACAGCATGAACACGCGATTCCCAGAAAGTGTTCTCATAATCATGTTGATAGTGTTCTGGTCGAGCCTCGAGGAATGGCGTCGAAACGAATCTCGTGTTTCCATCTAAGATCAGTTTCATTTAGCACATACTACCCCAGTACCAGTGTAGTTTTCTGTTATAATTTTCGATTAGGTTCAACGTGCACTCTATTTAAACGGCATTTTGCAGTTACTGTTCTGAGCATGTTTCAAAATCAAAATGGGAGGGGGGGGGGGTTACTCGTGTTCCAACTCAGCTTGAGCTTCGCAAAGACCGAAAATAGCATTGATCACATGTGTTTCGTGTAAATTGGCACAAAGGTTATTTTCCGCATTACAGAAATCGCAATGTTAGTGGAAAATGCTAAGGACTGTCCATATAAAACTACCAGAGGCGTGATTCTTTTTGTAGATGTTGGTGACAACTCTCCCCTGTTATTGTTCTGATGTTAATGATTACTTCACCCAATTTAATTTTCAATTTTCTTAACACATACATTTAATAAATTTGAATAAACAGTTTTCAAAATTTAAAGGAAATTATGGATTGAAAATCTGTCATCCCCAGGAAGTAACTTTGATGGCCAGCTGCTACACAAACAAATACCTTTTCTATTTCAGAATTTGCAAATAAAGAACTTTTGTGTTCTAAGGTTTTGCCACATTTCTACTATGTAGTTTGAGTGCTCTTGTTGTGTTTTTTCATAATGTCAAATCATGACAGGCCATGAGACTTTCGAGGGTGAAAGTATTTTTATCCATTTAATGCATCCATTCAGTTATCCTGGTGACTGTTGCCATTCATTTTGTAGTATGGTACTGAGGTAATCAGTTTGAATCAGTTTACCAAATATTGTTGACTGGTTGTTGTATTTATTACAGTGAACATTATTCTTATTTTTTTCTCTTAACCATTAACAGGTCTGTGTTGTGAACATGAGAAGATCAAACAGATCAGGTGTGTTTAATATTTTTTTTCCAAAGAAATTTTTCAATGACAATGTTTTTCACCTATGCATCTATAATTTTGCATGTCCTAATTGTACAAGTTTACACTTTGACGAAAGTTTTGTAATTTTTTTCCTACAACCCATGCTTGTACACACAACATGTTTCATCTGTATTTCACATGAGATATTTAAGCATCAAACATGGCCTAATTTTGAGGTGCTTACTTTAAACTAACGTAACAAATCAGTAGATTTGTGTACAAGAATAAACTAAATTTGTTTGTTGATTATAAAAGTGTTTTTTTTTTCATTAGGAAATTTTCATTCTGCTGATCATTGCTAATTGTTACATTGTGATACTTGCAATGGCAGGATAACGCATAGGTAGAAATCATTCTTTAAAATCTTTTGTAGATGCATGGGACAAAGTAAGGGAAAAACAAAAAGAACTAAGATAAGGTTCCCGGAGAGGTCCTAAATCTGGATTGAGATGCCCACATGTAAGTTCTTAGAAAACTGAATTGGGTATTGAGTTTAATTTTTAAGCCAACTTCTAACAATATGTTCACTTAGAAATGATAAACTAATATTGTTTGTCACTCATACTGATTGAATATTCACAATATTATCATAATACATGTTGTTCATATATAATCTAATATTAAAAAAATAATTAATTGCAAGATGAAATCAGATGAAGTTGTTAACGCTGAAATGGTTTTCAATGTTTAGTTTATACTGACATGTTTGTTTTTCTTGTTTTAGCTATTAACAGTGACAAAACTAGTCAGTGACAGAAAAGGAAAAAAATACAGAAAAGATGAAAAACAGTTGGTAAGTTTGATTATGTACATCTCTCGCATGCATCCACTTTTCCCAGCACCTGTTAAAATTGCAACAAGTGTCCAAGAGGTCATTCGCAAGTTGAGAAAATATTCAAAATGGGGACTTATGGATTGACCTCTGTGTGTCTGTGTGTGCATACGTCTGTCTGTATCCAGTTGTATCATACACATGCTTGGGCTGATCATGTTCAAACTTATACATCAGCCATTATTTCGAAACATGTGCACTGGATTTCGTTTTATGATCAGATTGAAGATGGCTGAATGGCAGCCGAAAATGCATCAAAATTACTCCTTTTCACTATTTCCCAAGTGGATCTCAGTTGTCTTGACTTGGTACATACATGTACATGTACATTTAACACAATGGGAACACATTCATTTTTGTGACTAGCAGTCATCTTGTTTAAATGAATGCAGTTCCACAAAGCCATATCTCGTACATGCCTGTAACAATCAAGTTGAAATTACATCACACATTAGGTCATATACATATCTCGCATCTATAATACAAACAAGGATTATATCATTGACAGTGACTTGTCTTGTTAGTTGTTGCCATAAGCTGACAACAACTATCATTTGTCAGTAGAGTCACTCTGCTTATTTGTGTACTTAATTATTGTATGATAATACACATTGCAAATGATTATGCAATTCAATGTAAATTGTGAAATTATGCATCTTTTGTAGGTGCCTTTTGACAAAGCTCTGACATTGTCAAATGTGTTTGATGCTTGCATGGAATTTTTTGGAGTCCCAAAGAGGCTGAAAAAGGAGTGCAAACTTCTTGGGGGTCCGAGTGGACCAGAATTCAAAGAAGATAACCATATTCAGAGCAAGTCGTCATTTTGTTTTTATTTTCCTGTAAGTATATACTTAGTGCAAATTTATTATAAGCTTATTCACAAAATTACTTAAATTAAATCAGTACAGTCACATCATATAGCAGATGCATTGAATGAAATATGATGTAAATGACATTTGTGCCAGTGACCTGGTCATGTGACCATGTTGTGAATTGGTCTGCTGATTTAATTTGTATAGTTATTTAACATAGTGCCATAAGTTGGTACATTCTGAACTTCATAGGTTACAGCAATTTCTAGATGTATAATAATTGTATTCCATGCATATACACACTAGGGCGATTTGTAACAATAAAGAATATTCTATTATTTCAGGAATTAGCTGAAGATAGTGAAAGCTCATCTGAACTTGAAGAGTATGTATTTCAAACTACACAGTAAAACATCACCAAATTTTTCACATATAATTTACTTTAAGTTTAAACTTGTATATATTGTGAAAGTTTAATATTTTTGAATCTAGTGGATCAAAGCACTTTGTAATTGTTTAGAAAATTGTCATCATAGTGTGGATAATAGATAAAAGTTGAACATGTTCAAACAAGCGCAGGGATATGTGATCTTTAGCTGAATAATCATAAATTGTTGCAATCTAAACAGAAATGTTTTATTGGAAGTTTTTTTTTTAGAAATCCTTCAATTCATGAAGAATCTGAGAACAGTAGTATTTATAGTGGTAAGTGTAACTATACTGTATTGAATGTTACATTTCTTTATGTCTGCCATGTGGTTGTCATGTTATGTTTGGATTGCTGGTACACTATATGCCAAGCACATACTGTTTAATGATTCCATATTGAACCAAGCATTTTGATCCCAATTGTTTGTACAGTGTTTTAAAGTTCCATGAATCTTCTAGTCAAAAGTAATATGAAATATTATATATTAAACCTGACATTCTGCTTGAGCAAAATTTTTATATTGAATTTGTGTTGAATACATTGTAACAAGTTATTTCTACTAAATTATTCAGCCTCACATCAACTACAACAACTTTCTGAAACTGTTAGATCAGCTTCAAAGGTAAGATGTGCATGATTGTTATATATTATTGTTCCTTGTGTTGTATCTGTCTGTTTCTATGTGGCTGTACCTGATTGTGTAGAATACTTGAATAAAACTAGTTAACTCACATTCAATAAATCTTGCCTTAGGTTAAACAATAATATTTTAGTACTTTACAGGTAGAGAACAGCATCACCGGTACCTCAAGTGCATGTAAGTAACAAATTTGACTACTTGAAACAATTCGGTAATTAGCCTGGAGTTTAATGAAATGTTGAAATAAGTTTGTAGACTTTATAAATTACGTATTCCATGGTCAAGTGTGTCTATAATTGAGTGATTTTATTTCAGTTTGTGAAATGCATCAATCAAGGATCTCCATGGAACATCAGCTCTTATCCAAGTGGCTCAATCTTAGACAGAATCCAATACTTAGCTGCTGATTATCAGTTTTCAGGGTGGACTTTTTGCCTTGACCTGAGTATCTCACAGTGACTCTGCAAAGTTTCCTAGACAGTTGGTATGTTTACTATTGTCTGTTTTCTATTTTACTTGCTTGCAAAGTGAAACATAGTATATACGTTTTAGTGAATAACCTATTTTCAATGAGAATCATAGTCTTTGCAATTTGTCTTTGCTTTTGTGTTTTTGTCAGTAAAAAAACGTACATGTGAAAATCTAATTCAGGTTGGTATTCAATAATGTCTTATTCTTCGCACATAATGAAAATCTTTGTGGTTACCCATAAATTCAATGTTGCAACCTAATTAGTTTTGGGTTTGAATACATTCATAATAATTACCCAATTTACATAATAATTTATTTTCTGCTTTCTGCCAATTTTTATCTCTGCTGTCAACTTTATTGAGTGGAGCTAATCATATTACTACTGATTGTCCATTGTTCTCTGTGTTTCTCTTCTTGAAAACTGCAAGTCTGAATGCTTTAATATATGTACCTTGGGTAGACCTCTCCTAGATTTGTTCATTTCATGATTGTTGATTTATTAGCTGGTCACTTGCAATACACACTGGTACATAGTACTCCTAGTATGTAAAAGTATGCCTTGTGTTTGCCATATATTTTTGCATACATGCTTCTGATGTCATTCTTGGCTCATTGGCTTGGCTCTTATCTAGTATATGCATAAATTTATTATTAATCAGAGGCTGCTGGATATATGTTGTAAACTAGTACAAATGTATATTTATGGCAGTACAAATTACTAATAAATATTTCAACATCCATCACATTTCAGGCCAATCAAAAGCCATCCCCATCCAGTGAGTATGTAATAAATAATGTTTTTAAGAAAAGTTTTCCACATAGATTTACATGTACATAGATTTCAAGCAATCCAAACTAAACTCACTATAATTCCTTTCCTAATTTGTTCAGAAACTTTAAATATTCTGAATGTCTTCATATAGCATACATAATTTATTGACAGAGCACTGAGCAAGATAACATGTTAGTTTTGTTCTTGCATGATATATATTGTAGCATGAACTAGTCTTGTGGAATACATAATGAACTGTTGCAGAATGTTTAAACAAATGTTATATCTTTCTTTTTTTCAGTAAGTATTGCAACACTGTTGGCATTTGGTCGAAGCCAAACTTGCATGCCATTCAAGTCTGGTAAGTATCAGAAAAACTCTACTTTATGTGCTGATGTTATTGCATACAAAACTGCAACTTTACAAAGCTGTAGTGTGTACATCAAGCATGTTATATAATCTGTTATGTTGTTGTCATGACACCTACAATTTACATGTACAGTGCATAGTGAGGTGTTCCTTATTTCCATTTTTTTATATGTTGTTATTTTCAACTTTTCAACAATGTTAAAAAATCATAATCAAGCATTATCTTCTAGATCCATACTTCTGACATGTTTATGTTCCAACTATATTACTATAAGCAAAACTATATGTCTTAAATTTGATAACTAACGAGGACTGTGCCATGCATTGCTTGTTTTTTTCAAAAACGAATATAGGAATATTTTAAAAATTATGTATGTGAAATACTTTTGGTGCTTTGGATTTTGATGTTTTATATTTATTTGGTGTTGTAAATTTTACTTTCTTAGGCCCTATTATTGAAGGGGAACTCCTGATACTGCAATACATGTATTTTGTTTCAAATGTAAAAAAAAAACTGTTTTCATGAACTATATTTAAAAATTTATTTCGTGCTTTTTCATTTCTTTGATTTATTGAATAGGTTTTGAACAACTTGTTGACTTTCTCTTAGAACAAATTGTTACTAAAACACCTTTTTTTGTTAAAGTTGTCCTCCTGAGCATTCATAATGTAATCTTTCTTGTGTAAATACATTCATACAAAATGTGACGAATTATTTGCTTTCACTGCATTTATTAGCGAATTTATTATTAATGCTAAAAAACAAATGTTTCTGATGTAGTATTCTGATAATCTCAGCTTTACACAAGAAATTTGCCTGGGCATTGTTTGATTCAATGTTGCCAATCATAAAAATACCCTAAACTTGCCTACTGACGATTCAATTTTAGGAGGTTCAAACACAGATGCTTGGAAAAATGCTATGCGACTTGTTCCAGCAAATAGCACCTCCTGAGTATGGTGAAACACCAAGGTTAATTTACAACAACATTTTCAGTCCAGCTGTCATTGAAAATATCAGGCAGGACGGGCAGAGAGACAAAGAATTTCACATTTTTTGTGTAACTTGCTGTTTTATGCAACTTTTTCTGCTGTTACATACCCATGAACATATCACCCTGCCCGTACATTTACAACATTGTGTTATTTTGTGGAAAGTCAGTTGGTGTGCATTTTGGAAGCTTGTGCACTAATTGAAGGTTCAGTAGTAAATGTCTTTGTTTGTTCATGGTATTATAATGCTGAACATTGCTTTCAAACTTATCCTCATCAGTGATAAGTCCTGAACACATGAGTTGAGACATTTAAACTGAATGTTAATGAAGCCAAAGCTATTTGATTTCACTATGATGTTTATGAACTTTGGATCATGACTGCTGAACAGTGAAGCTATTTTAACTGCAAGGTTGCTTGTCATGGGGGAACATATTGTAAATACTGGAACAATTGCCATACCTTGATGATTACATTTCCTTGGTTAGTAAAAACCTAGAAATATTATCAATGTCAACAATCTTTATTTTTATATTATGCTCTATATTGTTTGCAGTATGATACCCTGTCATTTGATTAAAGTTGTTCCTCACACATATTACACAATAGAGCCATACATTCCTGGAAGGTTTCAGAAGTATATTAATAATGCTGGAGTTCAACTCAACACTGTTGATGATACTTTTGAAAAGATGGCATGCTTTGCCCATTGGACATTTCATAAATATATATAATGGCAAACTTATACTAGTTGATTTGCAAGGTAAAACATGTTCTTAAAGTGTAAATCTTTCTGAATTAGTGACAAGTGACTGTATATACATACATACTCTATTATATTCTGTAATAAAAATAGACCATTCCTAATGAAAATGAAGCGAAGCAGAAATTATAGTTCAATTCAAATTAGTTTGTATTGCTGGATCTTTAAATGTCTGGTTATTATATTTATTTATTTATTTATTTATTTATAAATATCTTTATAACTTGCAGGGGTTGGGTTGCAGTTGACAGATGTTGCTGTAGCAACGTGGGATCTGTTAGATGAAGCCACAAATGATCTGTGAGTACCCTTCTGTTTATAAACAGGAAATTGTTTTTATTCCCCCAAAATGCGCTTAGATTTTAATACTAAAGTAAACTGATTCAAATATACTTACAATTTCAGTAACCCTTACAGGGATCCTGAAAGCGCCAAGCTGAACTAAATAATGTGACATGCCCCAAAATACTGATCTAAACTAGTGCAATCACTGCTAATAAGAACATGTATCATTAGTATCTGCTTTAAGCTGCAACCGGAAAACGGCTTGTCTATAAACATTGAATACTCAATTTTAAATAATTTGATTAGTGTTATTTACTTATTGTGCATGATGTTGGAACTCAGTCTGTCTACTGTAAAATACTTTATTGTTGCTTGGAATTTATTTTCGCTGAAGGAATGATTCAGTGAAAATAAAATCCAACGAATATACCTTTTTTCCTATATTTTACATTCAACTTGTCAAAAATGAGTAAAAATAAATTCCATACAAAACACTTAACATTTTTATTGTCCTAACTTTACCTGAAAAAGGTGTGTTTAGTTCTGTGTTTGGCTGGCCCCCAAACCTTAACAGAAAAGAAAGAAATGCCATCACCACTGGGGGTATAACAATGCCATCATGGCTAAAACACAGTTTGACACTAAATTAAATGATGCAACATACAGATCAATAACACAGCAATTCCTAATCAATACGACATTCAACTTGTTATAATTGAACAAACTCCTGTGACAACTCTTGTTTTATGTTCATGTTTTCAGGTTGTTCGGAATGGACAATATTGCCAGAAAAGCTATTGTGGATTTTACAAAAGATCACATTTGTACAGTATACTGTGTTCATCTAAACCTACCAGGTAAATTAAATTATATATACCGGTAACTGAGGCAAGATAATTGTCACTTCCTTAAATGTGTAAGTGATAAATGTTTTAACTTCTTTCTGCCCATCTCTGAAGTTGTTCATAAACTGCTTTGCAACTATTTAATTTCAATTACCTATGATAGGCAAATGTTAGACTATAACTCTTGATTTATGTCCAAAGTTTAACATTGGACAATAGGATTCCAATCAGTGCGAGATGGATAATTACAGTGAGACATTTTCGTTTTTAAAAAAATTGAAAAAAATCTGGCTTTTCATAAACAAATAAGATGTTTGACTTTCTTGAGAAAATTGTTTTGTGGAAGCTACATTTGAATGCAATTTGTCAAGTGTCATTGCTCTAAAACCTGTTTGTGCTTGAAAATGCTTATTTCTGCAATATTTTTCTAATTTGTATCAGAAATAGAACAACTCAGCGACAGCATGGCTGAATATAGTGCATCAGAAGTAAGTTGGCACCACTTCATCATCATAATGATTAGTCTTCTATAAATAGCCACATGTCTCACCATGTTTGGCAAAAACAACGTAGAATACAAATGTTGATAACCCAATCAATCTTCTATAGTCTATTAAGATCTTCTTAGTCCTTTTTTGAACTTTTTGAAGTTTGAAGCAGGGACTTATAATTCAGTCTGTTCGTTCTTTGCATGTGCCTAGTACTTTATGTGGGACATATGCACATGCAGTGGTTTAGCGATTCGATTGAAAATGGCCGACTGGCAGCCATGTTGTATTTTGGACATGCTTTGTCAGTTTTCATTCAAACTTGGTACATAGATTATACATGTTAGGATACATGTCCATGACGATTTATTTCGCAATTGGATCAAAGATGGTTGACTGGCAGGCATCTTGTTTTTTTTATGTGCGGTATCTTGGACTTGCGTGCTCTGTTAGTTTTCATTCAAATTTGGCACATAAATGTATTTTATACATGTTAGGATGCATGTGCATGACAATTTGTTTCAAGATCTGGTCAAGGATTGCCGATTGACAGCCATCTGACTTTTTGGCCTCACTACTTATATTTCCACAATTTATGTACCATTATATTATTTTCATTCGTATTTGGCACATACATCATACATATCAGTGTGTTTCATAATCAGATCAAAGATGGCCGAATAACGGCTGTTTTTATTTTTGGCCATATTACTACTACACAGAACACGTGTTTTGATGTAAATAAACAATCTGTTGTATACGCCACTTGGAACTCAAGTTTCAAGGACACGCTCGCGACAACCCCTCCGCTTTAATATGACGAGCACAAAGGGAACTTTCAAAAATTTAACGGGGACTGTGTCATTTTCAATGACTTGTGGTCCATATCACTTTCTTTTTGGCATGAATAACATTTTTCCTAATTCCAATGGGGACTTTTTTGTGTTTAATGAATTTAACTTTTTTCTAATTTGTTGAAATGCTTAGCTATTAATTAATAACACTATACTCCTATTTTTTGCAGATACAGTTGAACACTGCTTAGTAACAAAGTCAACGTTGGACACTTTCTGCTTTGCAAGATCATTTTAAGTTGTAACCTCCCAGAGATTCTGTTCTATTTCAAAGGGGAATTTGAAAAAAGAAAAAGAAATATGATAACCTGCTTCCACTCAATTTACACATTTAAAAGGCAGTAAATAAAACTATGTATATTTAAGCATTTATTTATTCAATGCTATTTATCAAATTGCTTCTGATAAAAAAAAGTGTATCAAATTACTGTATCAAATATTATTAAGGGTGCACACAGATTAGCATGGAATAAACATTTCAGAATGTATCATTTTTTGCCTTAGTAAATATTCAATAACTCAATTGAAAATTATTTCAATAAAAAAGTCATTGGAAATTTCATTTATCAACTGCCTTCCTTAAATCAAGTAGTTTAGTAGAACATTACCCTTTTCATTGGCTACATTGATGTCCTCAGGTACATTATAATCCGTATATGCACCATGTCAAATAGTATTAATGGAAGTCTTATATAATGAATGTTTTGTGATAATCTTGAATCTGTCCTATATAAACATTTCAGTGTTAATGTGCTTTACAATTAGCTTGAAAAATATACTGTTGCCATTTTTTATGGTTCTATAAATGAAGGATTTTTTAAATAGGACAAGGTCACCAATAAGTGAGTTTGTAAGCATAGAAGCCACCTCAACTCTGCCTAGCACATTTAAAAATGACATGCTATCGCTACATACTACTTAACTATGGGAGGTTGTACATGGTGTGTGAAAGATAAACATAATTATATTATGTATAATTTGGTTATTAACTGCATCCCCGTTATATGTTATATATAATTATGAAGCTACTATGAATAGTGTAAACTTTTACTTGAACATTATTGAAGTTTTATGATATAATGTACTTTCGAATTGTTTGTGATTTTTGACGATTCATTCACATTGGGGCATGTTGCAAAAGTGCACTAAATGGCAGATCAGTTTATTTTTGTTTTGCACTATTTGTATACATAAAATAGAACACAATCACATGTATATTATTATACGTTACTATAAGTTAATAAATATATGTACTGCAGTAATCACCTGTCAATCTGACTTTTCATTATTGTACACGTCTGATTCCTTCAACAACTGAAATAATGAATAATCCTGTGTTTGTGTGAATGCATTGATGCTTGTCAAAAAAAACACACTTCAATTTGTATCAGAACTGTGTATTTAAAAGAACTTGTGATGTCAGGAACACCTCAGCTCATGGACATTCAACCAGTGCTTTATTGAAGACATTGGGCTTATGTTATGATCATATTTATTAATCTTGTATGTATTGTGATCTCATTAAATACATAACTATCATTTCTAGAACCTTGTAGATCTAGACGTTGAGCCAATGCATATAATAATGATTCCAGGGGATCTGCCATCTTTGATGGCTTTCATGTTTCATTGTTTATCCTAACAATTTAACCTTTATTAGTCTGCAAAACGGAGTATTATTTGTGTTGCAGTGAAGCTTTTAAACTAAGACCTAAGTCTATAAAACTGAATGGACTTTATTGTATAAAGTCACACAACTACCCTGTTCTCTCCAACCGTACATATCATTTAATGACTTGTGATGTATTAACCAATGAGGTAATGTATATCAGATAATACTATATACAAGGTACAAGTCAGTTTTTCATATTCAGAAACAAGATTAAACAAGACTGGGAAGAGATTTTATTAAAATTAAAATAGATTTGATTATGAAAAGCGATTTAAAAACGAAAATGAATTTTAAAACGAAAATGAATTTGAATGAAAAATAAAAATTCAAATAAAAACCAAGATTAAATCGAAAATGAAATTCAAAATAAAAACCAAGATTAAATCGAAAATGAAATTTAAAATGAAAACGAAAGTCAAATTGAAAACGAAATTTAAAATGAAAACGAAAGTCAAATTGAAAACCAAATTCAAAATGAAAACGAAAGTAAAATCGTAAACGAAATTTAAAATGAAAACTAAAGTCAAATTGAAAACCAAAGTTAAATCGAAAATTGAAAAAAAAATGAAGTGAAATTCAAAATAAAATTTAAAACGGAAATAAAATTTAAAAAAAAATACAAAAATAAAGCCTAATTATTGAAATCAATGTGGTGAGCCACCTCGGTTGCCGTATTTATGTCAACACAGAGCAATGCAAAGTCAAGCAATTGCGCAAGTGCGACGGCATGAGATTCTCGTCGCCATGACACCCGCAGTTGTTTCCGTTAATAGAACGTGCCAGACGTTATAAATGGTGGATCTGTTGATATGTAATGCGAATTAATTATTTAAAACGGAATCCTTGAAAAACACCGATAGCAAACCAAACCTGTGGAGGTTGGGTACGTTATGGTCGTGTTTGTTTATTCTCAGACATTCCAATCGGTCCATGTTGTAACTACACTAATGCATGAGGTACCGTGACTCCCGCCCAGACACGACACAGATTACACTGGTCTGCATAATATTTATTATCAGGTAGGAATATTTTCTATTTGATCTCGAGAATATATCATAAGTTATTATTAGCATTAAACAAATGTAGTCTGCTTCTCCATTATGACAGCTTAACGCTAGTAGTATTGATTCATCGCTGCCTTGAAAGGAAAGCGAATATTTTGATCGTCATTATAAATTAATGCGTGTTTCTTAAAATAACTACACGTACATATATTCCCGACTTCCTAAAAGGTGTTGCAGGAATTTCCAAAGCACCTGTCTACAAATTTCACCTATTATATTTATCCATATCGCACAAAATATACTTTCGATTTACGTACTCAGCAGCTATTACTGGAGATTAACCTGTAAGATCGAACACGGGCTCAATATGATTGGTGTATTGTTTAAAAACGGGATGTGGTGTTATCGTTGACATTACAAGGTGTTGTACTCAATTTGTGATAAAACTAATTATAATGAATCGAATACCCAATTGCGAATGATGAGTCACTTGGTCTGACTTAGCTGGCCATGATTTTTTTTTTCAAACTAAAAATCCTGTTTTTAATCACTTCGACGAATTACGTATAATTATGCTGACCGAGTCGCCCGAGCCAATTTTCATTTACATGACACATTGACACGGTTACTACGAATAACGTCCTGTAGCCACAGGACTTTGTGCTATAGATTGCGTTTTTCACGATATTATACCAACCATGTTTAGAAAATCTTAAAGCGGGGGAGTCGCACCTGCGCACGCATCAGATGGCCATAGTGTCATTGTTTACAAAGCAGCGTCTACCCATGAGCCTTTTCGTTTTTAGCTTGTGTTGTTATCGTCGCTTGGGACTCTCGCGCGTGCTCAGGTGACGAACCTCCCGCTTTAAAGTGGATAAATCGCCACACAACAGTATGCTGACGAATATTTACGAATAATGTGAATAAATTTGGACTTTTTATGCTATTTCATTAGTGTAACGTCATTTTGTTATTGTAAGCCCATCTTTACCAATGCAATGTCATCTCTCTCAGTGTAATGTCATTCTCTCCCAACAATGTAATATATTATTGTTTTTATTTTTCTTCAATCGACAATAATTAGTCGTGTTAGAGGGTTTTGTTCTCATGGTGGATATCAGTCTACACACACAAACACTGAATTGCCACCCTCTTGGCTTGTCATTTTCCTCAACACACTGAACGCGCGGGTGAACGCGGTGCTTTTCAGCGCTCCCCGATTTATTACAAGTTTGGCCTCACGGCTTAGTAGTGTCGGTTTTCAGCTTTAAAACATATTTTTATGTCCTGAGTACGACGTTAAAATTGCATCCGGTTGCGGAGTTTTTGTACTCGGGAGAATGAGGTTACCCTTTGCCGCAACTACCTCCAGGTCACCCTTGGGCAAGGTGTAGTACCTGTCAGCCTTGGGTGCCAACTTCCCACATAATAAGTTTGGTTGACGTCAGTAAGGGCATACGGTCATAAAAGCCTTGCACCAACTCAGCCTCACGTTTGAGGTATTACCTATTAAAGGCCGCGTTTACGTTTATTTAAATATGTATATATGTGTCCTGGGCAAGATTTTAAACTACATCCGGTTGTGGATTCTATGGACGTGGGAGAATGAGGTTACTCTTTGCCACAACTACCTCTAGGTCACCCTTGGGAAAGGTGTAGCACCTGTGAGCCTTAGGTGCCAACTTCCCACATAACAAGTTCGGTTGACGTCAGTAAGGGCATACGGTCGTAAAACTCCTGCACAAACAGATCCGCACAGGTGGACAATTTATCATGTAAATATGTATATATTAGTTTCAGTTGTACTTAGCATTTGGCAGGGGGGGGGGTCGTAACCTCTTGTGGTGAGAACCAGTGTGACTGGCCTGCTAACGGGGTGCCTTGGATTTCATTGGAAAAGTTATCAGTTACATCCGTTAATGTAATTTCGTTTTACATACCCGTAAATCAAAAATCGCAATAACCAATTGATAGGACTATAATCTCCGCAGGACTATAGTGAAATTCGACTCGCTAGGCAGATAAATCTTACAAGAAAAATATACCAGGCCCGACCCAAACGAGGAATACACATTTGAAATGATCACAGATAGACCACTTTATGAGTACTCAACCGGACACCAAGGTGCCCGGCTTCCATCTTTCAATTACAATTACTTACATTTTTGTTAAATATCTAGGCTTATACTATATATTATTCGCCAACAATCTGCAAGCCATTGACGGATTGCGTGGTTTCTAGGTCCCGACTCCTAAGGATAAAAAACTTTTTTTTAAAAACTTACTACAGACTATTTAAACATAATATGTGTTTACGACTCGGTAGGATATACGTCCATAATGGCTTGGTGTTGACGATTCATTCATCATCGTGTGAAAGCGACATGTACGTGATTCCCCATCAATATGACGGCACTGTCGGCAGCTGGTTGCTGACTGTGTTCTTTAACTAATGTGCATTTTCATTGTTCAACAATCCTTCTATTTACGTCTCGTCGGTGCTTTATAGACAGTACTGCATATTGGCCACAATGCGTGCATTGATCTCCACCGTCCGTGACCTGATAACTTACGTATTTGTAAATATGACCAGAACAACGATCTCCTTTTACTTATGTTTTTAGTCTAGACACAAACTAGGTAACAAAATAATTGCTGGAACACTGCATTACATTATGGGTAACTGCAATAGTACACCTGCATTATTTATTACGTGGTGTTGCAGATACGTATGCGAGCCACGGCATAGTTTTAATAATCGTATTTGTTTATATTGAAATAAAAGATCGTAACAAGGCCTAGAAGCATCGAATAGTGTATAAATACAAACTATGAACAAATAAACATAAAACTGTTCGTTGTTAATTTGTTCTTGTGTTAAGCCACTCAGTTGTCATCTGCTGCACATATTTATTACTTCGTGCGTTGGCATTTTCAGACAATGTGTAATTACTTTTCTGCAATATGTACATATTCTGAAAAATTGTGTGTATATAGTGATGTGATGTGTACATATTGTGATTCAATGTGAACATTTTGTGCTGCGATGTAAATATATTGTGATGCAGTATGCACACTTTATAATCTTAGATTACAGTCATATAACTCACGTCAAGGATAGAGCGTGAGTGTACATCATACAGACAAGTTTAGCAGCAAAATAAATTAATAATAAATATCTCTATGTAGGGTCTCGCAACACACTTCGCCATGCCATCCAGTGTACTTCTCATATTATACGGTGCATTTACCATGAAATTACCTTGTGAATTATCATACAATGTAGTGTACTTATATCATGTAGTGTATTTACCATAATATCTTGTACATTCATCATGTCATGTAATGTCTATATCATATTATGTGGCGCATATACCATAATATCTTGTGCATTCATCATGTCACGTAGTGTAATTATTACATTATATGGCGCATTTACCATAATATCTTGTGCATTCATCGTGTCATGTGGTGTACTTATCATATTTTGTGGTGTATTTACCATATTGTGCATTCATCATGTCATGTAGTGCGCTTATCATATGTGGTGTAATTACCATATTGTGCATTCATCATGTCATGTAGTGTACTTCTCATATTATATGGAGCATTCTCCTTAATATCTTGTGCATTCGTCATCTCATGTAGTGTAATTATCATATCATGTAGTGCATTCACCATATTATCTTGTACATTCATCATGTCATATAATGTACATATCATATTATGTCGTGTATTTAACAATATATCTTTTGCATTCATTAAGTCATGCAGTGTACTTATCATATTATGTGGTGTATTCACCAGATTATCTTGTGAATTCATCGTGCATGTAGTGTACTTATCGTATTATATGGTGCATTTACCATAATATCTTGTGCATTCATCATGTCACGTAGCGTACTTATCATATTATGTGGTACATTTACCATATTATCTTGGACACATCACATTATGTGCACCAAATTGTGCATTCATCATGTTATGTAGTGTAATTATCATATTATATGGTGCATTTACCTTAATATCTTGTGCATTCATCATGTCAAGTAGTGTACTTATCATATTATGTGGTGTATTCACCATATTGTCCATATCATATTATGTGGCGTATATACCATAATATCTTGTGCTTTCATCATACCATGTTGTGTACTCATCATATTATGTGGTGTATTCACCAATATATCGTTTGCATTCATCAAGTCATGTAGTGTACTTGTCATATTATGTGGTGCATTCACCAGATTATCTTGTTAATTCATCATGTTACGTAGTGTACTTATCATATTGTGTGGTTTATTTACAATATTATCTTGGGCACATCACTTTATGTGCACCAAATTGTGCATTCATCATGTCATGTAGTGTAATTATCATATTATGTGGTGCATTTACCTTAATATCTTGTGCATTCGTCATCTCATGTAATGTAATTATCATATCATGTAGTGCATTTACCATATTATCTTATACATTCATCATGTCATGTAATGTCCATATCATATTATGTGGCGTATATCCCATAATATCTTGTGCATTCATCATGTCACGTAGTGTACTTGTCATATTATGTGGTGCATTTACTATATTATTTCTTGCATTCATCAAGTCATGTAGTGTACTTATCATATTATGTGGTGTATTCACCAGATTATCTTGTGAATTCATCATGCATGTAGTCTACTTATCGTATTATATGGTGTATTTACCATATTATCTAGTGCATATCACTTTATGTGCATCAAATTGTGCATTCATCATGTTATGTAGTGTAATTATCACATTATATGGTGCATTTACCATAATATCTTGTGCATTCATCATGTCATGTAGTGTACTTATCATATTATGTGGTGTATTTACCATATTATCTTGGACAAATAACTTTATGTGCACTAAATTGTGTATTCATCATGTTATGCAGTGTAATTATCATATTATATGGTGCATTTACCATACTATATTGTGCATTCATCATGTCATGTAGTGTACTTATCATATTATGTGATGTATTTACCATATTATCTTGGACAAATAACTTCATGTGCACCAAATTGTGCATTCATCATGTCATGCAATGTATTTAACATATTATGTGGTGCATTTACCATATTATCTAGTGCATATCACTTTATGTGCACCAAATTGTGCATTAATCATGTTATGTAGTGTAATTATCATATTAGATGGTGCATTTACCATAATATCTTGTGTATTCATCATGTCATGTAGTGTACTTATCAATTTCTATCAAACTTCTTCATAACATTCTGGGACACCTTGAGATGTTCAGCAGCCATCTCGCCTGCTTTAGAAAGGCGTTCTCGAAACTTGCATATATAATCTAGCATATTGGTCTTTGGCCCAGCAACTAGAAACTTTTCTTTTAGGAGCTTCAGGGGACCCCTGACATTATGACCATACACAAGTTCAAATGGACTAAACCCAGTAGCGTCACTGGGAGTGTCCCTAGTAGTGTTGTGGACGGATAAAGTCCAGCACAGGTCCTTTCCCTTATTAACACACAGCAAGACAATCTCAGTATGCGAAGTCAGTCAAAATGAAGGACTACTCCGTTTATTAAGAAACTGGATGAACGTTGTGTACAAGACAAAACTAACAAGACTCACAAGTGAAACGTGCTTTCGGTCGGACGCATGTTTTTGCGTGTATAGCGCGTGATCGTTGAGATTACTTCTCCTACGTTCGCAATGGGTCCGACTTTTAAAATGGTCAATCTGGTAAGATTGTGTTTGTTTCTAAACTTGTAATGCTTATAACTCAGCGACTAAAGGCCGGATCGTAATCAGAGAAACATGTATAAGTAACTATAAACACGAACTAGAACATAAAAACATTTGTATAAACATCGATCAATAATTGCACAATAAATGGGAATTTTCGATCTCCGCGCGACATATTCCGGGGGCCGACAAAATGGCCTCAATTATTGACGATTTCACAGTAAAAGTAAAGTCTGTAACATAAACATGAATCAATTGTTCAGAATTAACAAATACCCTGTCAATGAAATGAACATTAACGTAATACTATAGCTCATAGTATGGGAAGTTTCAAACATAATAACATCAAACTGAGATCAATATATTTGTAATTGAGAAATGAATAAATGTCAGTTTATTTATTATTGTACATTAGACGCAGGTTGGCGACTTCAAATGCTTCTCTCCGTGGTCGCGATGACTGCGTTGTGTTTGAATTCTTGGTGGGGGACATTTGGTCTGCTCTGTCCTCAGTTGCGTCTTCTGGGACACCGTTCTCATTCGGGGGTTTCCCGGTAACTGGTGACGTCATAGTTGGATTTACCTCAGTCAGCTGTTCGTTGTTGACATCCGGGACGGTTGGTGGCGACTGTATGGCGCTAGTCCGTTGTTCTTCGACTCGTCTCCAATAAATACAACTTATTAACGGGACGATTTGTTTTTCCAAGTTTGGTCTTGATTTCGACGACACGTACAAGTCCATCTTTGCCGGGTAGTAAGCGGGTAACTTTTGCCATGTGCCAATTCACTCGTTTCTCCACGTCGCTATGAACGAGTACAATGTCGCCCACTTTTATAGTGTTGTTTTTCGCACCTCCGGCGGTGTGAGTGTGGCGTTCTCGGAGCGCGGTGAGATGGAAAGCGGTTACACTATTGGAGCGCGTATTTCGTACGTGGTTTCGGTCGACAGGCCCCGAAAGTAAATATCCGAATACGGAATCGACGGCGGTGGGTCCCGGGCCTCTAATAACATGATTACGGACATAGTCCCAGTACTTGTCGGCTCCAATCAGAATGTCTATTCTTATAGTAGACTCGCTGGGCATCGGTTTTTGGGCTAGATTTAATCCTCGCAAATGGGGCATGTTGGTAATATTGGTTGTCACAACATTAGTGAGCTTATCGGAAATTTCCTTAACGTATAGAACATCGATGGGCTTTTTCTGTCCGTCTCTAGCATGTAGTTGTAACGTAGTACATGGCACGGATTTGCATTCGGCATCCGGGTTGTTGAACGACTTCAATCTGAGTTGTTCAGTGAAATGTACGTTGGCGTTAAGCCTTTGGGCGAGATTGTGAGTCACAAAACTACGATCGGCTCCTTCATCAAACAGAGCTGTAGCGTAGACCATTTTACCACGGTAAGAGACTGGAATAGTAGCTGTTTTTAACAACACACGGTTTGGGGGATTACTAGGTGTAATATTACGATCGCCTGAGTACCGATCGCTTCGGTTCGCCAATTTCTGTGAAGCATGGGTAAAATTCACACTCACAGGGGGAGTTTCAGAGCCTGAATTGTTTGAGCTATTGTCGTTCGATTGTTTGTTATGACGATGTAGCGAAGTATGGTGTCGCTTCTTACATATTTTGCAACTATACTTTGACTTACAGGAGTTGGCTTTATGAGATCCCAAACAGTTAAAGCACAGCTGATTGGTTTTGACATACTGCAATCTTAGTTCTGGGGTGGCCACTTTGACGCATGAAGTCGGGTTGTGCATTTCTTGGCAGTAGACGCATTTACGTTCAGCGGGGCGGCTTGTAGGCGGGTTTTCTCGGTTTGTGGGGTTTCTTCGCGTGTGTATTTGTATAGAAGGCGGCAACTGTAGACTTTGTATCAGTCTCATCGTCACAGGAAAGTGTAGAGAATTTATTGCCGACAGAGAGAGCTCGTATTTCTGCTCGCATAGCAGCGGTCAGTTCGGTGAGTGTCCAATCGTCATCCCCGTGATTGCGTGCGAGTTGTTGTTGGAAGGTAATTGGCAATTTATCCAACAACATGGGGATCAAAAGAGCTCCGTAACTGCTCTCGTTCATGTGTAGAACTCGTAGACCGCGTATAGTAGTCTCGACCTCATCGTGGAAGCGTCGCAGACTCGTGGGATCGTTGTTCGGTGCCGGTAGCGCCCAAAGTGACCGCATGTGAGCGTCGATAATCATCTTGGGTTGTCCGTAGCGCTCTTTCAATAAATCGAAGGCGATTTTATAGTTGGCTTGTGTAGTTTGTAAGCCATCTATTGTCCGTTTGGCCTCGTCTGTGAGGAAACTCTTCAAATAGGTGAGTTTCTGAACTTCGGATAATCGGTCATCACTGTCGATCGCAGATGAGAAATTGTCGTGAAACTGGTTCCACTCGAGTGCATCTCCGCTGAATTTAGGGATTTCCAATTTAGGTAGTTGCATAGACGATCTGTATGTCAGTGATGGTGGGAATTGAACATGTTGGTCCGCAGAATTATGAGACTGGTTACGCGCGCTGGCGTTGATTTGACTTTGTTGCGATTGATTGTAAACAACTCGATGTTTCTCGACGAACGAATCGACCCGAGCACATCTGTTGGACAGTTCCTGGTTATCCTTTATATCCTCGTCGAATTCTGGATCATCTACTTCTAAGTGGTCGTACAATTCACGATGCGCGGCGATAGAGTCTTCTTCTAGTCGATGTAGGCGCGACAGTCGACTTGCTATTTGTTCGTAGGCTGACGGTTTGTCTTGTTGGCTATTGAAGGTGCGAATAGAGTCCTCTTCAGGTTCTAGTGCATTAACAAGCACCCTTCTAGCTTTGTCCCGCTTCTTCCTTAGTTGGTTGAGCTTTGTCATGGCTGTAGCTAGATTGTTGTATCCGGACAACGAAGAACAAAAGTGTCAATAATCCTGGTCTCGGCACCATATGTTGTGGACGGATAAAGTCCAGCACAGGTCCTTTCCCTTATTAACACACAGCAAGACAATCTCAGTATGCGAAGTCAGTCAAAATGAAGGACTACTCCGTTTATTAAGAAACTGGATGAACGTTGTGTACAAGACAAAACTAACAAGTGAAACGTGCTTTCGGTCGGACGCATGTTTTTGCGTGTATAGCGCGTGATCATTGAGATTACTTCTCCTACGTTCGCAATGGGTCCGACTTTTAAAATGGTCAATCTGGTAAGATTGTGTTTGTTTCTAAACTTGTAATGCTTATAACTCAGCGACTAAAGGCCGGATCGTAATCAGAGAAACATGTATAAGTAACTATAAACACGAACTAGAAGATAAAAACATTTGTATAAACATCGATCAATAATTGCACAATAAATGGGAATTTTCGATCTCCGCGCGACAAGTAGCAAACAATACAAGGGGTATTGTATTCCCTTATCCCAATCCTCCAGACACTCTGTACAGTATGACGTGAGCATGTTCTTCAAAGTTTGATGATACCTTTCTAATGATAAGCAGAGGATTTAAGCTGACTCACACCCAGCTGATGCATAACTTCCTGAAATAACCCTGAAATGAAATTTGACCCTTCGTCAGACTGAATTTCTTTAGGAAGCCCATACCTTGTAAAAAAATGCACCAATGCCTCCACCACTACCTTAGCAGTTATAGTTTTCAAAGGCACTACCTCAGGATACCTAGTGGCCATATCCATGATTGTTAACATAAAACGAAAACCTGTCTTGTTTCTAGGCAATGGGCCAACACAATCAACCAACACCTTACTGAATGGCTCACCAAATGCTGGGATAGGCACCAAGGGGGCAGGCTTAATAGCAGGCTAGGGTTTTCCGACAACTTGACAAGTATGACACGTTTTGCAGTAGTCAACCACATCTCTATATAACTTGAGCCAGTAAAAATGTGCCATTATTCTGGCTTCAGTCTTTCTTATACCCAAGTGTCCAGCCACAGGGATAGAATGAGCCATTCTAAGTATCTCATGCCGATAACAGTGAGGCACCACTATTTGGCTTCCTCATTAAAACACCATCCTTCATATAACAACACTTCGGAAAACATAGCATCATTCTCACTCAATGCACACGCAATTAGCTCTTTCAAGGTGGAGTCTGCTTCTTGCTGCTCTACTAGTGAAGAGTGACTGAATTCAGTCTTAATCTCACTACCATTCTTCAAATCACCAAAGAAAGTCTCCGCTAACCACACACCAGAGTCTTCCTCCACTACCTCTGACACCAGCTCATCCTGTCTCTCCTTACTAGTTTGTGACCTAGTAACAACACACGCAGGGAATATACCAGGATATACTTCAAGCAACTCTTCAGTCTTGTCATTAACCACAGGCTTACAAGAAACCACGGGGTGTACACTCATCTTACCCCCAGCCAGGTCATTACCCAGCAGAAAAGTAACGCCCTCTATAGGCAAGGCCTTGACCACACCAACAATCACATCTCCAGTGACCAAATCAGACCTCAACTCGACATTATACAAGGGAACAGACTCATAACCACCTCCAATACCCTGAACCAGCACACTGGCATCTGTACTTACATTATCTAAAGGTACTACACCAGCCAACATTAAAGACTGAGCTGCCCCAGTATCTCGGAGTATAAATACAGCTTACTATCACTAACATTGTTACCAAGGGATACCTCACCCTTTGACACAAAGTCTTTATACTCTTCAGGTACATCAAGAATTCCACAACTTTTTCCAGGCATGGATGAACTCCCTACTACTTTCCTAACAGGGTCTCTAACACTGGCAAATGCTACTGGCTTTCTGCACTGTCTCTCATTATTCTTCAACTTGAAACACTCTGCCCTCACATGCCCTGGCTTCTTACAATAGTAACAAAGAGGTTTTTCCCATACTGTCTTGTTCTCAGCTGGTTTAGGTGTTACTGACTTTTAGTACTCTCACTACTAGCCCCACCGTCCAATGCACCATTAGCACCACGGGAACGCCTATTATTCCATCTGGGGAATAGGACTTTACACTCTTCTTATGGGTTAATTCATAATCATCATCCACAGCAGCTGCATTTCTAATATGTTTTCACTTTATGCGCATCAAGGTGTGTTTTAATATCTAGGGAAATGCTATCTTAACAACACTACCTCCCGCAAACTACAAACAAAATTCTCTGCCTGGAGGGACCTATACCATTTATCAAAAACTATCTCTTTCTCCCTAGCAAACTCAACAAATGTTTGCTCACAGGTACGCTGCAAATGCCTAAATCTATGCTTTAAGCTTCGGGCACTAATTCATAGGCTGACACAAGCACGAACAAAAGAATATTAATTAGCAATGACAATACATGTTGTCTATTCTAATTCCGCAGCTGGACAAGCCTCACTAGCTAACTGGGCATTATCAAAGTACATATATTTTACAGCGAAAATAGAATAGGCAATCAAAAATGTATTTGCACTAAAGTACGTTCAAGATCTGTTCTTTCTCATAGCATAAACACGGGTTTTACCCTCGCTTACTTAAATTAAAATATGATTGGTGTCGCAGTCACCATATCTGTCGCCGCGGTAAGTAGTTTCTCACCTCTACGTTAATATTGTCGTCCAAATAATTCACGTCCCAAATTTTGGTTCTTTGGTTCCTCTAATAAATAAGCTATATCCCCACTGGGCTGAATCAATGATATATCACCCGGATAACACCCCAAAAATGGGTGATTGGGCGAACGCCATTCACGGAAAGCCATTCATGCTAAATTTTGATTCCCCGGGCGCCATAGGGGCCATAAGACTTGATTTCCAAGGACGCAGGTCGTTTGGATCGAACATTTTTTTTTTAAGTTCGTTGTCTAACGTTGTTATTTTTGTGAATATATAAACATGTCATATTCAAATAAAGGATTTTGATATGCCAATCGAACAACTCCGGATCCGTACTGAAACGTCTCCAGTATAAAATGTCTTCTACTCTCCGAAATTTGACAATGGCACTTCCTTTTCAACGCGTCTTTAATGTAATCACAGTGTTGAGGGACTGTGATGTAATCGATAATGTTGACGTCGCCGTACGTAAAAACACACTCTCGAGCTTGACAACATTCAGTCACAGACAACTAACCAAATGGATGGAAATATCAGTTAAGGTAGCAACAGGGAAAATCTGGTCAAATTTTTATGTTTTTTTTTTAATGATCAGTATATCACTTTTATCAAGGAAAAACAACATTATTGCCGGAATAGCTCTATTGTTCATTTCTCTGCAATTGTGATTCTCAATTTATATGTGTAAAATATCGCTGGTATGGACAGTGACGGCTGACAGACTATTTAGATTATGTAAGTCTTCGTGACACGTGCAACTGACTTATCTTTTTGTTACTATTCTGACTTTTTCTTGGTCGAATTTTGTAAGTACACGATCCGGCGCATATCCAACATGAGACTCTGGATAACAGGTTGGACCTGGAGGTAGAGTCAACATACAGCAGTAATGGGCAAGTGACAATCTCTTTTTTTAAATCTCATTTACTAGGATTTCCGCATGAAGTAACGCGTCATCATTATATCAAGAAAAAAAAATAAGAATTTATTTTGTCCAGGCTGTATAATGGATTCTATAACTCACATATCATGGGTATTTTTGTAAAGTGTACCTTTATGTATTACCGGTAAAATATGCACACCATTAAAATGATAAAAACTTCAAATGCAACCGTAGTACACATACAGCGTAAACAAAATTATCGAGAGTAATTTTGGATTACCGGTAGTTACAATTTTGCCAACATGTTTCATTATATATAAATGTTTCATTATATATAAATGTTTCATTATATATAATTGGAGGTGGGAATTATCAAGCAATTATATACAATAGTGAACAAATATTTTCGTAACAAACGCTAACCGTAAAATACACCCATCATTCTCACTGATGGAATATTTTATATTGAAATTCCTTAATTTTATTTTGTTGTATTGCAACAATTTAGTGATACGGTGACCCCTCGCTAAAATGCGGGTGTTGGGATCCAAACAAAAAACGCGACATATCAGGGTTCGTGAGGGGCGGATAAAGGACAGATAAATAACACATACACACACATGTTTTCGTAGTAAGTTTACTTTATTGAAAAAAAAAACATCACAGCTTCCATGCCTATATGGATTCAACTCATTGTTGTGAATTTTATAGAGCTATATCAAAGGCAGACCGGCCAAAAAGTACATAAAGTCACGATTTGACACCCCGCCAACACCTTGAGTCAGGCGGCTGTCACCCTTTGTATCTCAGTAATTAACAAAAAGTGTTAAGTTGTCTCCTCCAGCCCTTTTACTACTAATTAAATACAAGATGCAACGAAACAGTTATTTTACTTACTGAGATGTAACTTTTACTTAATTCTGTTACATCCGAGTTAACGTATACCAATTTTATAGCATAAAAAATATTTGTAGACTATTGTCAAGTGATATGAAAGGGTGCACTAGAAACTATATACATCCCAGTTAACGTATATGCATTATTACTACCTTATATTAAAATATGAAGTTACACAGGTAGGGGAAATATCTTCACAGAGTGGTACATACATGTCTAAGATATGACCGATATTGGACACATGTATGCACAGACAAATGGATGCCCATTCATAAGTCTATGTTTCCGTACAAACTGTCCGGATGTGGTTGGGCTTTGGGGTGGGAGCTAAATATGACTGTTCAGCTCATCAGCGTATATTCCATAATGTGGAATATAAAGGGTGGTCGATATAGAGGAAACAAGCAATGCATTGTACAGTCCCTATAGAATAACAGCATTTTATTACCATATTATATTAAGCTGGTGCAGTACAGTACACATGCCCACGATCTGGTTCCAGTCTTGCTCCACACTGCTGCACAAACAAAATGGTTGCCAGTAGACCATCTTTGATCCAATTATAAAATCTTTGAACATGCATGTGTGCACCATTAGATGCTACATTGTGGTGTTCTTTTCATTTTTGTGCAACAAATCAGTCAAGGCATACCACACGCAGATATGCTTTCAATTTATTAGTGAACCGTCCTAGTGATTGGAATCTGGTCAACCAAACACTTTATATTACAGCGGTAGGAGGTAATATTAATTTAAGGCCCGCAAAAAATGCCGGTTTCCAAAAAAAATGCATAAACACACACGCACACACATACATGTGTACTTGACTTAGTATAATTTGGCACATGGCCTTTCTTCTCTTTGTCAATTATTTTCTTTTTTTTTCTTATATGCTTTACCAGATCACTTTTAAGTTTAAAAAATATATACTTGCATATGTCATCTCAGAAATAAATGTGAAATGACTTCAACTTATGCCAATCCAAAGATTTACTATATATGTGTAACAAAAATACCCATCCATCGCTAAAACCATATAATCAGCCTTTACATACCACAACATGTTCATTGTCAATTATTTTTTAATAAATAGTCAGATATATACCTGTATGTATGTAAGCCATATGAATGTTTGGTGTAATCTGCCACTAAAAAAACTATAATTGCATCCCCATGTCATTGTCTCAATAATTGAAGCTAATAGCTATTGAGATATCAAATTATATAACATGACACAATACAACAAGCCATGCATGACACATGGCATTTCTTACGTACATATTGTTTGCTGGAACAATACAATACTGTAACAATATTAGTAAATATGTATCATACATGTATGGACAAAGAATTGCTGCAGGCATGTCCAAAATATATGACTGGAATTAAACTCATAAACAAGCAGCCTCTCGACTGAGATAGCTCCGCTGTTAGCAATGCACATTTCAATCAAAGAACAGAAGATATCATTAGAAAATGAACAATATGCATAGTATCAATGCAATGGAACTTGTTGTTTTCAACAAGAATTCAAAAATATAATTTTTCACCATAAATGATTGTGGTTTTTAACAAGAAGTCGAGAATATCACTTTTTACCAAAAATGATAAAAATATTCATCAAAATTAGAGAATTGAAGATATCATGAAATGAACAAATTTGAGAGTGCTCCACATGTGGTACCTATATATGTAATATCAAAGCAATTGGACTTGTGGTTTTTAACAAGAAGTCGAAAACATCACTTTTTACCAAAAATGACAAAAATATTCACCAAAATTAGAAAATTAAAGATATCATTACAAAATGAACAAATCTAAGAGAGGTCCACATGTAGTACCTATATGTGTAATATCAAATCAATTGGACTTGGGGTTTTTAACAAGAAGTCGAAAATATAATTTTTTACCAAAAATGACAAAAATAATCACTAAAATTAGAGAATTGAAGATATCATTACAAAATAAACAAATCTGAGAGAGATCCACCTGTAGTACCCATATATGTAATATCAAAGCAATTGGATTTGTGGTTTTTAACAACAAGTTGAAAATATCACTTTTTACCAATATGACAAAAATATTCACCAAAATCAGAGAATTGGGTATTTATATTTAAATACCCAATTTTAAATGCTCAATTTTAAATACTCAATTTTAAAATACTCAATTTACCCCATTGAGTTGGGTATTTATATTTAATTTCTTGAGTCGTACTTTTTTAATAATCATTATTAACTTGCAGCAAGCGCATTTGTTAGCCCACAACTCAGTGGCGGATCTAGGAGGGTTCCTTGCCCCGTTGAAAAATGTATTTCATTTGTTTTTGTATAATTTAAAAAAAATCATTAACTTTATTGGGAACATTTAGTTACAGTTATTGATTCGTATTTACTCGTATTCTTTCCGCATATATACACATCCTTTTAGTGTTAGTTCGATGTGTTTCTGTTTGATATTGCATGTAAAGCTATGAGAAACTAGCACAACCTTGACTGCTTTAAGCCATTTTAATGATCAAGGCCACTTATACTAACGTAATAGGAAACACTCATAATTATATAATCAGCTCCAAAATTTGTTTACACGGTGTGAATCCTTGGCGGTTTATAAATACTGTGATTTCTTTGTAATTACCAGTTGTTACCAAACTCTCGATGATACATGTTATGTTCTCCAGAATAAATACTATCCATAGCTGAAGTATATCGTCTCGCTGTCGCTTTATCCCGTAACTGCGTAGTGTGTATACACTACCAGGCTCGTTAAGTTTCGTATCCTGTCTTCTATTGTGATACCCAACCACAATTTGGTGCCGAGACCAGGATCTAACGAGTCATCATGCCGAATTTAACTACACGGGGACAATACCAGATTAATTCTCACAAGGGTGCTTGATACAGTCGAAACTATGGTTCAACAATACAACGACCAACCCGACAAGGAAGCCGCTTACAGAGAAATCACCGTTAGTCAACCAGACATCGACCGACATCTGGAAGCATTTATTTCAACAAACCAAGCAGTGATCGACCTGGTTGATGGGACCACCCTGACTTGACTGACACAGTGGACAAAGAAACCACCCTTTCAAGACGGTGTACTCACATACGTATGTTCATCGAAGAAAAACAGCTCTTCCGGTCGACTGAGAATTGCAACAGAACGACAACAAATCCAAAACCTCGAAGCACCTCAACCGGGACCTCCACAACCCGTAAGTCAACCACCCCAACAACAAACTACACGATACAAGTCCGTCCAGTTACCGAAGTTAGAGATACCCATTTTCTATGGCGACCCCTTATTGTGGATCCAATTCAAAGATAATTTCGAATCTGCGATTCACAACGACCCACAACTGACGGATATTCAAAAGTTTGTCTACCTTCGTAGTTACGTTGGAGGTGAAGCGAAGCGACTAATTGACGGACTGCCTACAACCGAGGGAAATTACAAAGTTGCGTTCGATCTACTCAAAGAAAGATATGGTCAGAAGCAAGACATTATCCACGCATACATGAAATCATTATGGGAACAACCACGACCGGACAATACTCCCACAAGTCTACGACATTTCCATGACGGACTCGAGGCAACTATACGAGGCCTGAAAGTGCTCGGAGAAGACGAATCTCAATATGGACTATTACTTATTCCAATGATTCTCGAAAAACTACCGCTCGATTTCCAACGCCAACTCGCGAGGGCCCACGGAAAAGAAGCGTGCCGGACATTACCTACATAAGCGAAGCCGTATCGAATGAAATACGAGTCTTATCAGTCGGGAGTGACCAATCTATGTACAATCCCGACCACCTTCAGTCCACAGTTGCTGCATTTTATAATGAAGCCCAACCCGTTCCAGCCGAACAACAAAAAATCTCTGCTTTCCATACGGGAACTCGACGTAAATACGACCCTGGATATTCTACAAAATCAAAATCGGGCACGCGTCAGAAAATCTTCCAGCGACGTTGCGTATATTGTAAAGAACAACACAACTCCAACGATTGCTTGAAAGTCTCAGATTACAAACAACGAATGGTTATTATCAAACGTGACCAGCTTTGTTACAACTGTTTGGGTAAGCACGCTGTTAAATATTGCAAATCCAAATTCACTTGTAAACATTGCCATGGACGACATCATACGTCACTCCATATCCAACAATTGAGTGATAACAAATCTGTTTTGCCCCAATTTGATTCCAAAACTTCCCATGTGAGCGTAAATTTTACACATGCCTCACATAATTCGGTTAAACCCAAATGTCCGTTTCAGGGGGACGTTATTACACCTGAATCCCGTACTCGCAGTGTCTTGCTTAAAACTGCACGAATTCCTACCTCATATCAGGGGAAAATGGCCCTGGCTACAGTACTTTTCGATGAAGGAGCTGATTGCTCGTTCGTGACTCAACGATTTGCAGTCAGTCAGTGCAAATGTACACAACACTGAGATTTTGAACTTGAAATCATTCAGCAATCCACAAACTGGATTTCAAACCATTCCGTGTACTACTTTACAACTACACAAAGACAATGGTGAACTCGCTCCTATCGACGTCCTGTATGTAGATGAAATTTCAGACAATATTTGTAACAATGTAACCTCCGATGTTGCACAATTACCACATCTACGTCAACTGAAACTTGCACACCCTATCTCCGAGACGCCTACAATAACTATCGATATATTGATCGGCGCTGACAGATACTGGGACTTTGTGGGAAACCATATAATTTGCGGACCAGGACCAGTCGCCGTTAACTCACCATTCGGGTATCTATTGTCGGGACCCACCTATACCGGTAAATCACCCTACAATTGTGTGCAGACATTTCACATTACTGCACTCCCATCCAACGACGACATACTCACAAAACAAGTCGCATTCTATTGGGACCTAGAATCAATCGGCGTACGCGATACAATCAATGCTCCATCCGAAAAGACCAACCATGATAAACAGCTTAAACAGTATACTACCAACTGTTTAACTCAAGAAGATGGACGCTTCACTGCGAAATTTCCGTGGAAATCATGCCATGATCCGTTACCAACTAACTTTGACATTGCTAACAAAAGAACACGCCATATGGTCAAGAAGCGTGTGAACTTACACACGTCTACAACAAGATCATATCCGATCAACTGAAAAATGGCTACATCGAACGTGTCGTCGCCGATGATAAATCAGACGGACACTACCTTCCTCATCGCTCCGTAAAACGTGACAGCACTACAACGCCAATCCGCGTCGTTTATGACTGTAGTGCGACATGTGGTGTTGGGCAACCTAGTCTAAATGATTGCCTTGAAACAGGACCGCCACTTCTCAACGATCTCACTGCGATCCTGTTACGCGTTCGCTCAAATCCAGTGGCGTTAACAAGTGACATTGAGAAAGCATTTCTCCAGATTCGACTTCATAATGATGATCGGAAATATACAAAGTTCTTGTGGCTTGCAGATGTCAATGATATAAACAATGACTTTGTTACTTATCAGTTCAGTTCTGTATTGTTTGGAGCTACTTGCAGTCCCTTTATCTTAAACGTTGCTATAAAAACATTAATAATTGATAACACTCACATACCTGCTGCTAATGATTTACAGCATAATATCTACGTGGATGACGTAATCGCTGGTTGTCGCGATTCAGAAGAAGCTCATCGTTTTTACAACGACTCTACCAATCTGCTGGCTACTCGTGGTTTCAACCTACGATCATGGAATACTAACGATCCTACAATTCGGGACATCATCACACAAGACAACAAAGCGAAACCTGCTACAACTGTCGGCATTCTCGGTATGAAATGTGACACAGAAAGCGACGCAGTCTACTTAAATCAACTGAACCCCCCCCCCCAACTTCCCGACCTGTAACTACTAAACGCAACGTCGTCAGTTACTCAGCAAGTTTGTACGATCCACTAGGTCTACTTTCGCCAGTCCATGTGCGTGCCAAATTACTAATTCAGACATTATGGAAACTCAGTCATAATTGGGATGACCCTATATCCGGAGACCTACAACGTGATTGGTTAAATATTGCCAATGATCTGCCACAAGTAAGCAGTATAAATGTTAATCGTTGTTATTTCATTGAGAACAATGACAACAACATTGAAGTTCATGCATTCGCTGATGCGTCTACTAAAGCGTACGGTGGTGTTGTTTACATTAAGTCTGGTAAACAAACCACGCTGGTAGTAGCCAAGACACGCGTTGCCCCGATCCGGAAATAAACATTAACATTACCCCGCCTTGAAATAATGGCCGCTGTAATCGCTACACGGATGAGTAATTATGTGAGTTCAGCATTGGCTACGAAATACAATATATCCCGTAACGTGTTGTGGTCTGATTCGCATATCGCACTACACTGGATTCATTCCCGTGGCAAATCCGACATCTTTACAACAAACCGTGTCGGTGAAATCAACAGTTTTCAACAAGACTACAAGTATGTGCCAACGGAAAGTAATCCAGCCGATCTACTGACACGTGGTATAACACCGAGAGAGCTACGTAACTCGTCACTTTGGTGGGAAGGGCCATCCTGGCTGAAAGATCGTGATTCATGGCCGATCTGTGAACTTTTTGACTCCAACCCCGAAATGGACATATCTGTCAATCATATGTCATTACAGCCAGCACCTGGATTATCTACACTCGCTAACACAACTCATCGTGACAACACTCCATCGACGAATAAGGCCGATGAACCTGCAACTCCCATTGGTATTCAACATATCATTAATGCAAGCAGATACAGCAATTATAATAAACTGCTTCACGTTTCAGCGTATGTTCTAAGATTTGTGCGTTTGCTGAAACACAAGGTTAAACGTAAACAAACGTCACCCTCTCCGAATGAAGTTGACAACAGACTAACTTCTCACTGTATACTGCCCTCAGCGACGGAATGCGGAATTAACTTAGATTCGACACATTCAAAATACTGAGTATGCTGACGTTATTTCTACACTACGAAAGAATAACAAGAAACTTGGACCATTGACTAAACAACTCAAATTATTTATTGGCGAAGATTCTCTGATCCGAACGGGCGGACGTATACACAATTCGGGACTTAAATTTGATACTATACATCCAATCATGTTACCCGGAGATCACCCATTCACCAGAATGATTGTTTACGCTACACATCTTCGATTAAGTCACGGCGGCCCACAATCAACTATAACAGCAGTACGCGAGCGTTTTTGGATTACTGCCATTCGCCGTGTTGTTAATGCCGTACTTCACAAATGTGTCACATGTAAGAAGGTCGACAGTCGCCCGTATAATAATCCAATTACTGCCCCACTTCCGGAACATCGTGTTCGCGAAATACCTGCATTTGAAGTCAGTGGAGTGGACTATACTGGCGCGTTATATGTTAATAACCCCCATAATAACTGCATTTCCAAAGCGTATATATGTCTCTGCACCTGTGCTGTGACGCGAGCCATACACCTAGAATTAGTTTCAGATATGTCCACGACATCTTTCATGTTTGCCTTTCGTCGCTTTGCAGCACGCCGATCAACACCATCTACTTTGATCTCAGACAATGCGATGACATTCTTATCTGCAGCTACCGAACTAAAAGAAATTGCGTCTGATCCGGAAGCACAATCCCTGCTTCTTAAACATCGCACTACGTGGAAGTTTATTCCAAAACGCGCCCCTTGGTTCGGTGGATTCTATGAGCGTATGATTGGGATCACGAAAACTACCTTGAAGAAAGTTCTCGGCAAATCTTGTGTCTCATTTGCCGAGTTGGAAACCATACTTACTGAAATCGAAGCGTCTATTAATGACCGGCTACTAACACATATATCTTCACATGTTGACGACTTAACACCGTTAACCCTGTCTCACTTGGTCAACGGTAGGAATATCTCCAGTCTACCCTGCGTTACACCAAACAATTCTGTGGATTACACACCTGACGCCCATCTAAAACTTAACCGCCGTTATGAACATATTGCTGAACGACTACGTGCATTCTGGAAAAGGTGATCATCAGAGTACCTGACCGCACTCAGGAAACGCCACTTTCACACATCAGACGGCGTGAAATCGAACTCTATCAAAGTTGGTGACATCGTTCTCATCCATAGTGATGTCAACAAACGCATACACTGGCACATGGCTAGAATCACGCGTCTTCTGCCCGGTAAGGACGGAATTGTACGAGCCGCTGAGATTAAGACTAAACTCGGCATTACAAACCGCCCAATCACCAAACTGTACCCATTGGAGACGAGTGAAGTGAATTCAGCTAATACATCACTGCCTGAGGGAATCCCGATTTCCCCGACATCCTCGCCTATCGTTTCGATAGAAACAATAGATAACACAACACAATCCAATAATGACAATTCACCACTCATATCTCAACGTCCTCAACGCAAGGCCGCTGTTCAGGCCACGAAATGGATTAGAAAATTAGCCAAGAAGGAACTGCTTTGATAAATCTAACTTTTATTTTGAAAATAACATGTATTGTACAAGTCTGACAACTAACATGTGTGTATATATACTCGTAGACTCCTTTATCATTATTTGTTTTTGTTTTTGTACATGTATTCTTATGAACACATTCTGTGAACTTTTTTTTTATTATTGCCGTATATTCATGTATTTTTCTTTCAAGAATCAATAATATTTTTTTTTCCTATCGATAATTGCCAGGAATTATCTTTCGTCCCCCGGGAGTATATCGGGAACACTTAGTTACAGTTATTGATTCGTATTTACTCGTATTCTTTCCGCATATATACACATCCTTTTAGTGTTAGTTCGATGTGTTTCTGTTTGATATTGCATGTAAAGCTATGGAAAACTAGCACAACCTTGACTGCTTTCAGCCATTTTAATGATCAAGGCCACTTATACTAACGTAATAGGAAACACTCATAATTATATAATCAGCTCCAAAATTTGTTTACACGGTGTGAATCCTTGGCGGTTTATAAATACTGTGATTTCTTTGTAATTACCAGTTGTTACCAAACTCTCGATGATACATGTTATGTTCTCCAGAATAAATACTATCCATAGCTGAAGTATATTGTCTCGCTGTCACTTTATCCCGTAACTGCGTAGTGTGTATACACTACCAGGCTCGTTAAGTTTCGTATCCTGTCTTCTATTGTGATACCCAACCACAAACTTAGTCTGGCCCCTGAAACTCCTGCAGAACATTTTGCTGCGCATTCCCCAGAAAGTTGCACAGGAGGATCCACGGCGGTGTTGAGTGAGCAGTCAAACGACCGAATATAATAAACCCATGTATCCAAGGTTACTTGGAACACGGTTACTAATTTTTAGTAACCGTGCTTGGAAGTAACAAATTGGAAGTGGGAACTGTGAAGTTAGAGCTAGGAAGTCCCCTCTCGGCTCTCGTAACAAACAGACAACTGGTCAAAACGTCAAAAAACTGGTTACGCGCATCTTTACGCAACGCAATTTACAATCCCACCTAGCATACAGAATATCAAATAAAGAAATTCTAAGTAGACACTCACCAAAAAAATGTATACAGCAGAAGCAAACATCAAGCTAAACGCAAAACACTAGCATTAGCTGAAAATGGCAACCGTTAGCAACGATTGGCTGATGCAACGTGACTTAGGTCACAGGTTAAAGGTCAACGGGACAAAAATAATAATGGTTTTGAAAATTATAATGGTTTTAAAAAGAAATGGTTTTGGAAATGAAAATGGTTTACAAACGAAAATGATTTTGAAAATAATAATAGACTTCAAAACGAAAATAGAAACAAAGTGAAAGTGAAAATAGTTTAAAAACGAAAATGGTTTTGAAAATGAAAATGGACTTCAAAACGAAAAGGATTTTAAAAATAAAAATTGACTTCAAAACGAAAATAGAAATGGAAATTAATATTAATGAGAAAATGGATTTGAAAATAAAAACAAAAGCTAAAAACTAAAAATAGGATTTAAAAACGAAAATGATATTTGATTTGAAAACAAAAACGAATTTAAAACGAAATGGATTTGGAATTGAAAAAGTCAATGAAAATGATTTTTAAATAAAAATCTTATTTGTGCATAAGCGCCAAATATATCTCCTACAAACCTTGAAGTAAAAACCACGGACATAGCTCATTCTATTCAGCTTGAGTGTGGGCCCAAAGTTACTATTTTTATTATCTTTCATATTTTGTGATATCTTTTACTATTTTGGGATTTTTTGGGCTGGACTGATTTCGTTCATACCTGGTAGGCAGGTGTAAGGCAGATTCTCTGGTCAGCAAGTTGACAAAATACACTAGTCCCCAAATTAATTTTGAAACGTAGCACTGGACATGGTTTATAGTTCCATGCACTGGACGACCGATGTCATATTTGTATAACTAAACTAATGCAATGAAGCGTCACACACCACAATGATTGTTAAAGAACGAGACTAATATGATATATGTCAAAGGTCACTTGTATTTATTCAACCTTGCTTGCATATAGGGAACGTGGATTCCTGTACCGGGTGATACTGTGGGGAAACCTCAGCATACACTTTAGTTTGCAATAATGCACAATTATTAACAACAGTCAACAGTCAACAAGAGTTCACTAAGTATCAGAATATACAAGAATTATTTACAACAATAGTTCACTAATCTATGCAATTATTGACAACAAGAGTTTACTGACATATGCAATTATTGACAACAAGAGTTCACACATATTCACGGTAACGTAACTTGTTGACGATGGTCGCACTAAAGCTAAGAGGTACTCACGGCAATGTCATTCATAGGTGATTTCTGGGCGAATGCGAACTTCACATGTATACACAGCCAGTCCGTCAATACTGCCACTTCCGGCTTCACAGACGAGTACAGTCTCAGGTGGAGGGCAGCTTATGAACAGATTTTAATTTCCTCTCTTTCCTTCATATTAATTAGCATACTTCAAAAGGCCCATAAAATAAATTTTGTCCCGAAAAATTGACTATTTCAATTTATTGCTCGTTGGCTGCACCTGATGTATCACCTCCTCCCAGTCTTGTAATAGCAGTGTTCAAGTGATCATGCGTTTTTTTTATTTAGCTAAGTTACGCACTGTCGAGAGACCAAGGGTGTCGACATTGTTACAGTGTATCAACATGCAATTTTGAATGAACTGTAAATTAGGCGTTCAACCAAAGAATCTAGGAAACACAACCGTAATACGGTCGCACACACACTATTTTTAATTCAATCTCATGCGGTCTTTTGTAATATGTGAAACTAAAAATCAGGGGCAGACTATTTGTACAAATGAGTGAACGTAGTCTGTAACCTGTCAAAAATAGACCAGTGGTAGAATCACAGACCGTGATCAAAATGTATCAGTGTATGAGAGATCAGTGTATGAGGGTGCCCTCGTGTGGCAGCAATGTTCACTGCATAGAAGAATCCCAATTCGTCATCTCGGATATGATTGCTCAAACTTTCATATTCAGCCTCTATTCGAGGCAAGCACATGCGTTGTTGTATCATATCATTTTAATACATTTTATACAAAATTACCACTGTTTTTGTTGGGATCATTAAGTTAATTATAATTATTGATTAGGCTTAGTGCATGAGTTTGTGGACGAGTGAGATTGTGATTTTTTTTTAAAGTTTGGCTGAGTCTTTGATAAATTTAAAGGTCGCGTGTATTCGTTTTTTGTTTGTTTGTTTGTTTGTTTGTTTGTAATTACGTTTGGGGTTATTATTATGAACAAGTTTGTACGTATCTGAGGCTTTGGTTATTTGTAAGTGTGGTAAGTGCAATTGCAAGCACAATTTTCTGTTTGTCAAATGATATTTAGTGTAATGGTGTAAAACGACGGTATCAGATAATCGGAGACTAATTTGTGCTAAGCAGTACTTATGAAACACAGCTGCATGTGCCATACTAACTTGACATGAGAAACCGATTGTAAAGTCACATGTACTTAATAGTTAATACTGAATTACACAATTAATACTGAAAATGTTTGTTTATTTGCCATTCTTTGGGCGATTAAATCATAAAAAGCGACAAGTGTTTAGCAATTGATCTACTGGTCATAATTTTCCATAAAATCGTCTGTATATACTCGTTTGATCGTTGGCAACTGAACGCAGTTGTGGAAGAACAACATGTGCAGTTTGGACTATAAACAACTGGGCAGGCTAAGCAAATTGCATTTCCCACAATGCACTGGTGTAGTCCTGAAGATTGCGGAGCCGCGCTTCCAGGTTTTATGTCAACACAGAGCAATGCAAAGTCAAGCAATTGCGCAAGTGCGACGGCAAGAGATTCTCGTCGCCATGACACCCGCAGTTGTTTCCGTTAATAGAATGTGCCAGACGTTATAAATGGTGGATCTGTTGATATGTAACGCGAATTAATTATTTAAAACAGAATCCTTGAAAAGCACCGATAGCAAACCAAACCTGTGGAGGTTGGGTACGTTCTGGTCGTGTTTGTTTATTCTCAGACATTCCAATCGGTCCATGTTGTAACTACACTAATACATGAGGTACCGTGACTCCCGCCCAGACACGACACAGATTACACTGGTCTGCATAATATTTATTATCAGGTAGGAATATTTTCTATTTGATCTCGAGAATATATCCTAAGTTATTATTAGCATTAAACAAATGTAGTCTGCTTCTCCATTATGACAGCTTAACGCTAGTAGTATTGATTCATCGCTGCCTTGAAAGGAAAGCGAATATTTTGATCGTCATTATAAATTAATGCGTGTTTCTTAAAATAACTACACGTACATATATTCCCGACTTCCTAAAAGGTGTTGCAGGAATTTCCAAAGCACCTGTCTACAAATTTCACCTATTATATTTATCCATATCGCACAAAATATACTTTCGATTTACGTACTCAGCAGCTATTACTGGAGATTAACCTGTAAGATCGAACACGGGCTCAATATGATTGGTGTGGTGTTATCGTTGACATTACAAGGTGTTGTACTCAATTTGTGATAAAACTAATTATAATCAATCTAATACCCAATTGCGAATGATGAGTCACTTGGTCTGACTTAGCTGGCCATGATTTTTTTTTTCAAACTAAAAATCCTGTTTTTAATCACTTCGACGACTTACGTATAATTATGCTGACCGAGTCGCCCGAGCCAATTTTCATTTACATGACACATTGACACGGTTACTACGAATAACGTCCTGTAGCCACAGGACTTTGTTCTATAGATTGCGTTTTTCACGATATTATACCAACCATGTTTAGAAAATCTTAAAGCGGGGGAGTCGCCACCTGCGCACGCATCAGATGGCCATAGTGTCATTGTTTACAAAGCAGCGTGAGCCTTTGCGTTTTTAGCTTGTGTTGTTATCGTCGCTTGGGACTCTCGCGCGTGCTCAGGTGACGAACCTCCCGCTTTAAAGTGGATAAATCGCCACACAACAGTATGCTGACGAATATTTACGAATAATGTGAATAAATTTGGACTTTTTATGCTATTTCATTAGTGTAACGTCATTTTGTTATTGTAAGCCCATCTTTACCAATGCAATGTCATCTCTCACAGTGTAATGTCATTCTCTCCCAACAATGTAATATATTATTGTTTTTATTTTTCTTCAAACTACAATAATTAGTCCTGTTAGAGGATTTTGTTCTCATGGTGGATATCAGTCTACACACAGAAACACTGAATTGCCACCCTCTTGGCTTGTCATTTTCCTCAACACACTGAACGCGCGGGTGAACGCGGTGCTTTTCAGCGCTCCCCGGATTATTACAGGTTTGGCCTCACGGCTTAGTAGTGTCGGTTTTCAGCTTTAAAACATATTTTTATGTCCTGAGTACGACGTTAAAATTGCATCCGGTTGCGGAGTTTTTGTACTCGGGAGAATGAGGTTACCCTTTGCCGCAACTACCTCCAGGTCACCCTTGGGCAAGGTGTAGTACCTGTCAGCCTTGGGTGCCAACTTCCCACATAATAAGTTTGGTTGACGTCAGTAAGGGCATACGGTCATAAAAGCCTTGCACCAACTCAGCCTCACGTTTGAGGTATTACATATTAAAGGCAGCGTTTACGTTTATTTAAATATGTATATATGTGTCCTGGGCAAGATTTTAAACTACATCCGGTTGTGGAGTCTATGGACGTGGGAGAATAATGTTACTCTTTGCCACAAGTACGTCCAGGCCACCCTTGGGAAAGGTGTAGCACCTGTGAGCCTTGGGTGCCAACTTCCCACATAACAACTTCGGTTGACGTCAGTAAGGGCATACGGTCGTAAAACTCCTGCACAAACAGATCCGCACAGGTGGACAATTTATCATGTAAATATGTATATATTAGTTTCAGTTGTACTTAGCATTTGGCAGGGGGGGGGGTCGTAACCTCTTGTGGTGAGAACCAGTGTGACTGGCCTGCTAACGGGGTGCCTTGGATTTCATTGGAAAAGTTATCAGTTACATCCGTTAATGTAATTTCGTTTTACATACCCGTAAATCAAAAATCACAATAACCAATTGATAGGACTATAATCTCCGCAGGACTATAGTGAAATTCGACTCGCTAGGCAGATAACTCTTACAATAAAAATATACCAGGCCCGACCCAAACGAGGAATACACATTTGAAATGATCACAGATAGACCACTTTATGAGTACTCAACCGGACACCAAGGTACCCGGCTTCCATCTTTCAATTACAATTACTTACATTTTTGTTAAATATCTAGGCTTATACTATATATTATTCACCAACAATCTGCAAGCCATTGACGGATTGCGTGGTTTCTAGGTCCCGACTTCTAAGGATAAAAAACTTTTTTTTAAAAACTTACTACAGACTATTTAAACATAATATGTGTTTACGACTCGGTAGGATATACGTCCATAATGGCTTGGTGTTGACGATTCATTCATCATCGTGTGAAAGCGACATGTACGTGATTCCCCATCAATATGACGGCACAGTAGGCAGCTGGTTGCTGACCGTGTACTTTAATTAATGTGCATTTTCATTGTTCAACAATCCCTCTATTTACGTCTCGTCGGTGCTTTATAGACAGGACTGCATATTGGCCACAATGCGTGCATTGATCTCCACCGTCCGTGACCTGATAACTTATTTGTAAATATGACCAGAACAACGATCTCCTTTTACTTATGTTTTTAGTCTAGACACAAACTAGGTAACAAAATAATTGCTGGAACACTGCATTACATTATGGGTAACTGCAATAGTACACCTGCATTATTTATTACGTGGTGTTGCAGATACGTATGCGAGCCACGGCATGGTTTTAATAATCGTATTTGTTTATATTGAAAAAAAAAGATCGTAACAAGGCCTAGAAGCATCGAATAGTGTATAAATACAAACTATGAACAAATAAACATAAAACTGTTCGTTGTTAATTTGTTCTTGTGTTAAGCCACTCAGTTGTCATCTGCTGCACATATTTATTTCTTCGAGCGTTGGCATTTTCAGACAATGTGTAATTACTTTTCTGCAATATGTACATATTCTGAAAAATTGTGTGTATATAGTGATGTGATGTGTACATATTGTGATTCAATGTGAACATTTTGTGCTGCGATGTATATATATTGTGATGCAGTATGCACACTTTATAATCTTAGATTACAGTCATATAACTCACGTCAAGGATAGAGCGTGAGTGTACATCATACAGACAAGTTTAGCAGCAAAATAAATTAATAATAAATATCTCTATGTAGGGTCTCGCAACACACTTCGCCATGCCATCCAGTGTACTTCTCATATTATACGGTGCATTTACCATGAAATTACCTTGTGAATTATCATACAATGTAGTGTACCTTATATCATGTAGTGTATTTTGTATTTACCATAATATCTTGTACATTCATCATGTCATGTAATGTCCATATCATATTATGTGGCGCATATACCATAATATCTTGTGCATTCATCATGTCACGTAGTGTAATTATTACATTATATGGCGCATTTACCATAATATCTTGTGCATTCATCATGTCATGTGGTTTACTTATCATATTTTGTGGTGTATTTACCATATTGTGCATTCATCATGTCATGTAGTGTGCTTATCATATGTGGTGTATTTACCATATTGTGCATTCATCATGTCATGTAGTGTGCTTATCATATGTGGTGTAATTACCATATTGTGCATTCATCATGTCATGTAGTGTACTTCTCATATTATATGGAGCATTCTCCTTAATATCTTGTGCATTCGTCATCTCATGTAGTGTAATTATCATATCATGTAGTGCATTCACCATATTATCTTGTACATTCATCATGTCATATAATGTACATATCATATTATGTCGTGTATTTACCAATATATCTTTTGCATTCATTAAGTCATGTAGTGTACTTATCTTATTATGTGGTGTATTCACCAGATTATTTTGTGAATTCATCGTGCATGTAGTGTACTTATCGTATTATATGGTGCATTTACCATAATATCTTGTGCATTCATCATGTCACGTAGCGTACTTATCATATTATGTGGTGCATGTACCATATTATCTTGGACACATCACATTATGTGCAACAAATTGTGCATTCTTCATGTTATGTAGTGTAATTATCATATTATATGGTGCATTTACCTTAATATCTTGTGCATTCATCATGTCATGTAGTGTACTTATCATATTATGTGGTGTATTCACCATATTGTCCATATCATATTATGTGGCGTATATACTATATCTTGTGCTTTCGTCATACCATGTTGTGTACTCATCATATTATGTGGTGTATTCACCAATATATCTTGTGAATTCATCGTGCATGTAGTGTACTTGTCATATTATGTGGTGTATTCACCAGATTATCTTGTTAATTCATCATGTCACGTAGTGTACTTGTCATATTATGTGGTGTATTCACCAGATTATCTTGTTAATTCATCATGTCACGTAGTGTACTTATCATATTATGTGGTGCCATTTACTATATTATCTTGGGCACATCACTTTATGTGCACCAAATTGTGCATTCATCATGTCATGTAGTGTAAATATCATATAATGTGGTGCATTTACCTTAATATCTTGTGCATTCGTCATCTCATGTAGTGTAATTATCATATCATGTAGTGCATTTACCATATTATCTTATACATTCATCATGTCATGTAATGTCCATATCATATTATGTGGCGTATATACCATAATATCTTGTGCATTCATCATGTCACGTAGTGTACTTGTCATATTATGTGGTGTATTTATCATATTGTGCATTCATCATGTCATGTATTGTATTTATCATGTTATGTGGTGTATTTATTATATTGTACATTTACCATGTCATGTAGTGTACTTATCATGTTATGTGGTGCATTTACTATATAATTTCTTGCATTCATCAAGTCATGTAGTGTACTTATCATATTATGTGGTGTATTCACCAGATTATCTTGTGAATTCATCATGCATGTAGTCTACTTATCGTATTATATGGTGTATTTACCATATTATCTAGTGCATATCACTTTAAGTGCATCAAATTGTGCATTCATCATGTTATGTAATGTAATTATCATATTATATGGTACATTTACCATAATATCTTGTGCATTCATCATGTCATGTATGGTACTTATCATATTATGTGGTGTATTTACCATATTATCTTGGACAAATAACTTTATGTGCACCAAATTGTGCATTCATCATGTCATGTAATGCATTTAACATATTGTGTGGTGTATTTACCATATTATCTAGTGCATGTCACTTTATGTGCACCAAATTGTGCATTCATCATGTTATGTAGTGTAATTATCATATTATATGGTGCATTTACCATAATATCTTGTACATTCATCATGTCATGTAGTGTACTTATCATATTATGTGGTGTATTTACCATATTATCTTGGACAAATAACTTTATGTGCACTAAATTGTGTATTCATCATGTTATGCAGTGTAATTATCCTATTATATGGTGCATTTACCATACTATATTGTGCATTCATCATGTCATATAGTGTACTTATCATATTATGTGGTGTATTTACCATATTATCTTGGACAAATAACTTCATGTGCACCAAATTGTGCATTCATCATGTCATGCAATGCACTTAACATATTATGTGGTGCATTTACCATATTATCTAGTGCATATCACTCTATGTGCACCAAATTGTGCATTCATCATTTTATGTAGTGTAATTATCATATTATATGGTGCATTTACCATAATATCTTGTGCATTCATCATGTCATGTAGTGTACTTATCATATTATGTGGTGTATTTACCATATTATCTTGGACAAATAACTTTATGTGCATCAAATTGTGCATTCATCATGTTATGTAATGTAATTATCATATTATATGGTGCATTTACCATACTATATTGTGCATTCATCAGATTATCTTGTGAATTCATCGTGCATGTAGTGTACTTCTCGTATTATGTGGTGCATTTACCATAATATCTTATGCATTCATTATGTCATGTAATGCACTTAACATATTGTGTGGTGTATTTACCATATTATCTTGGGCACATCACTTTATGTGCACCAAATTGTGCATTCATCATGTTATGTAGTGTAATTATCATATTATGTGGTGTATTCACCATATTGTGCATTCATCATGTCATGTAATGTCCATATCATATTATGTGGCGTATATACCATAATATATTGGGCTTTCATCATGTCACATAGTGTACTTATCATATTACGTGGAGCATTTATCATATTAGCTTGTACATTCATATTTACCATATAATCTTGGGCACATCACTTTATATGCACTAAAACGTGCATTCATCATGTCATGTAGTGTACTTATCATATTATGTGGTGTATTTACCATATTGTGCATTCATCATGTCATGTAGTGTGCTTATCAAATTATGTGGTGTATTTACCATATTGTGCATTCATCATGCAGATTATCTTGTGCATTCATCATGTCATGTAGTGTACTTATCATATTATGTGGTGTATTTACCATATTGTGCATTCATCATGCCATGTAGTGTGCTTATCATATTATGTGGTGTATTTACCATATTGTGCATTCATCATGCCATGTAGTGTGCTTATCATATTATGTGGTGTATTTACCATATTGTGCATTCATCATGCCATGTAGTGTGCTTATCATATTATGTGGTGTATTTACCATATTGTGCATTCATCATGCCATGTAGTGTGCTTATCATATTATGTGGTGTATTTACCATATTGTGCATTCATCATGTCATGTAGTGTGCTTATCATATTATGTGGTGTATTTACCATATTGTACATTCATCATGTCATTTAGTGTGCTTATCATATTATGTGGTGTATTTACCATATTGTGCATTCATCATGTCATGTAGTGTGCTTATCATATTATGTGGTGTATTTACCACATTGGGCATTCATCATGCCATGTAGTGTGCTTATCATATTATGTGGTGTATTTACCATATTGTGTATTCATAATATCATGTAGTGTACTTCTCATATATATGGTGCATTTACCTTAATATCTTGTGCATTCGTCATCTCATGGAGTGTAATTATCATATTATGTAATGCATTTACCATGTTATCTTCTACAATCATCATGTCATAAAATGTACATTCATCTTTATGTGCACTAAATTGTGTATTCATCATGTTATGCAGTGTAATTATCATATTATATGGTGTATTTACCATACTATAATGTGCATTCATCATGTCATGTAGTGTACTTATCATATTATGTGGTGTATTTACCATATTATCTTGGACAAATAACTTCATGTGCACCAAATTGTGCATTCATCATGTCATGTATGGTACTTATCATATTATGTGGTGTATTTACCATATTATCTTGGACAAATAACTTTATGTGCACCAAATTGTGCATTCATCATGTCATGTAATGCACTTAACATATTGTGTGGTGTATTCACCATATTATCTAGTGCATATCACTTTATGTGCACCAAATTGTGCATTCATCATGTTATGTAGTGTAATTATCATATTATATGGTGCATTTACCATAATATCTTGTACATTCATCATGTCATGTAGTGTACTTATCATATTATGTGGTGTATTTACCATATTATCTTGGACAAATAACTTTATGTGCACTAAATTGTGCATTCATCATGTTATGCAGTGTAATTATCATATTATATGGTGCATTTACCATAATATCTTGTGCATTCATCATGTCATGTAGTGTACTTATCATATTATGTGGTGTATGTACCATATTATCTTGAACACATCACTTTATGTGCACCAAATTGTGCATTCGTCATCTCATGTAGTTTAATTATCATATCATGTAGTGCATTTACCATACTATATTGTGCATTCATCATGTCATGTAGTGTACTTATCATATTATGTGGTGTATTTACCATATTATCTTGGACAAATAACTTCATGTGCACCAAATTGTGCATTCATCATGTCATGTATGGTACTTATCATATTATGTGGTGTATTTACCATATTATCTTGGACAAATAACTTTATGTGCACCAAATTGTGCATTCATCATGTCATGTAATGCACTTAACATATTGTGTGGTGTATTCACCATATTATCTAGTGCATATCACTTTATGTGCACCAAATTGTGCATTCATCATGTTATGTAGTGTAATTATCATATTATATGGTGCATTTACCATAATATCTTGTACATTCATCATGTCATGTAGTGTACTTATCATATTATGTGGTGTATTTACCATATTATCTTGGACAAATAACTTTATGTGCACTAAATTGTGCATTCATCATGTTATGCAGTGTAATTATCATATTATATGGTGCATTTACCATAATATCTTGTGCATTCATCATGTCATGTAGTGTACTTATCATATTATGTGGTGTATGTACCATATTATCTTGAACACATCACTTTACGTGCACCAAATTGTGCATTCGTCATCTCATGTAGTTTAATTATCATATCATGTAGTGCATTTACCATACTATATTGTGCATTCATCATGTCATGTAGTGTACTTATCATATTATGTGGTGTATTTACCATATTATCTTGGACAAATAACTTTATGTGCACTAAATTGTGTATTCATCATGTTATGCAGTGTAATTATCATATTATATGGTGTATTTACCATACTATATTGTGCATTCATCATGTCATGTAGTGTACTTATCATATTATGTGGTGTATTTACCATATTATCTTGGACAAATAACTTCATGTGCACCAAATTGTGCATTCATCATGTCATGTATGGTACTTATCATATTATGTGGTGTATTTACCATATTATCTTGGACGAATAACTTTATGTGCACCAAATTGTGCATTCATCATGTCATGTAATGCACTTAACATATTGTGTGGTGTATTCACCATATTATCTAGTGCATATCACTTTATGTGCACCAAATTGTGCATTCATCATGTTATGTAGTGTAATTATCATATTATATGGTGCATTTACCATAATATCTTGTACATTCATCATGTCATGTAGTGTACTTATCATATTATGTGGTGTATTTACCATATTATCTTGGACAAATAACTTTATGTGCACTAAATTGTGCATTCATCATGTTATGCAGTGTAATTATCATATTATATGGTGCATTTACCATAATATCTTGTGCATTCATCATGTCATGTAGTGTACTTATCATATTATGTGGTGTATGTACCATATTATCTTGGACACATCACTTTATGTGCACCAAATTGTGCATTCGTCATCTCATGTAGTTTAATTATCATATCATGTAGTGCATTTACCATAATATCTTGTGCATTCATCATGTCATGTAGTGTACTTATCATATTATGTGGTGTATTTACCATATTATCTTGGACAAATAACTTTATGTGCATCAAATTGTGCATTCATCATGTTATGTAATGTAATTATCATATTATATGGTGCATTTACCATACTATATTGTGCATTCATCATGTCATGTAGTGTACTTATCATATTATGTGGTGTATTTACCATATTATCTTGGACAAATAACTTCATGTGCACCAAATTGTGCATTCATCATGTCATGTAATGCATTTAACATATTGTGTGGTGTATTTACATATTATCTAGTGCATATCACTTTATGTGCACCAAATTGTGCATTCATCATGTTATGTAGTGTAATTATCATATTATATCGTGCATTTACCATAATATCTTGTGTATTCATCATGTCATGTAGTGTACTTATATTATGTGGTGTATTTACCATATTATCTTGGACAAATAACTTTATGTGCACTAAATTGTGTATTCATCATGTTATGCATTGTAATTATCATATTATATGGCGCATTTACCATACTATAGTGTGCATTCATCATGTCATGTAGTGTACTTATCATATTATGTGGTGTATTTACCATATTATCTTGGACAAATAACTTTATGTGCACTAAATTGTGTATTCATCATGTTATGCATTGTAATTATCATATTATATGGTGCATTTACCATACTATATTGTGCATTCATCATGTCATGTAATGCACTTAACATATTATGTGGTGCATTCACCATATTATCTAGTGCATATCCCTTTATGTGCACTAAATTTTGCATTCATCATGTTATGTAGTGTACTTATCATATTATGTGGTGTATTCACCAGATTATCTTGTGCATTCATCATGTCATGTAGTGTACTTATCATATTATATGGTGTATGTACCATATTATCTTGGACACATCACTTTATGTGCACCAAATTGTGCATTCATCATGTTATGTAGTGTAATTATCATATTATATGGTGCATTTACCATAATATCTTGTGCATTCATCATGTCATGTAGTGTAGTTATCATATTATGTGGTGTATTTACCATATTGTGCATTCATCATGTCATGTAGTGTGCTTATCATATTATGTTATGTATTCATCAGATTATCTTGTGAATTCATCGTGCATGTAGTGTACTTATCGTATTATGTGGTGCATTTACCATAATATCTTATGCATTCATTATGTCATGTAATGCACTTAACATATTGTGTGGTGTATTTACCATATTATCTTGGGCACATCACTTTATGTGCACCAAATTGTGCATTCATCATGTTATGTAGTGTAATTATCATATTATGTGGTGTATTCACCAGATTGTGCATTCATCATGTCATGTAATGTCCATATCATATTATGTGGCGTATATACCATAATATATTGGGCTTTCATCATGTCACATAGTGTACTTATCATATTACGTGGTGCATTTATCATATTAGCTTGTACATTCATATTTACCATATTATCTTGGGCACATCATTTTATATGCACTAAATTGTGCATTCATCATGTCATGTAGTGTGCGTATCAAATTATGTGGTGTATTTACCATATTGTGCATTCATCATGTCATGTAGTGTGCGTATCAAATTATGTGGTGTATTTACCATATTGTGCATTCATCATGCAGATTATCTTGTGCATTCATCATGTCATGTAGTGTACTTATCATATTATGTGGTGTATTTACCATATTGTGCATTCATCATGCCATGTAGTGTGCTTATCATATTATGTGGTGTATTTGCCATATTGTGCATTCATCATGTCATGTAGTGTGCTTATCATATTATGTGGTGTATTTACCATATTGTGCATTCATCATGCCATGTAGTGTGCTTATCATATTATGTGGTGTATTTACCATATTGTGCATTCATCATGCCATGTAGTGTGCTTATCATATTATGTGGTGTATTTACCATATTGTGCATTCATCATGCCATGTAGTGTGCTTATCATATTATGTGGTGTATTTACCATATTGTGCATTCATCATGCCATGTAGTGTGCTTATCATATTATGTGGTGTATTTACCATATTGTACATTCATCATGTCATTTAGTGTGCTTATCATATTATGTGGTGTATTTACCATATTGTGCATTCATCATGCCATGTAGTGTGCTTATCATATTATGTGGTCTATTTACCATATTGTGCATTCATCATGTCATTTAGTGTGCTTATCATATTATATGGTATATTTACCACATTGTGCATTCATCATGTCATGTAGTGTACTTATCATATTATGTGGTGTATTTACCATATTGTGCATTCATCATGCCATGTAGTGTGCTTATCATATTATGTGGTGTATTTACCACATTGGCCATTCATCATGTCATGTAGTGTACTTATCATATTATGTGGTGTATTTACCACATTGTACATTCATCATGTCATTTAGTGTGCTTATCATATTATGTGGTGTATTTACCACATTGGGCATTCATCATTCCATGTAGTGTGCTTATCATATTATGTGGTGTATTTAACATATTGTGTATTCATCATATCATGTAGTGTACTTCTCATATATATGGTGCATTTACCTTAATATCTTGTGCATTCGTCATCTCATGGAGTGTAATTATCATATTATGTAATGCATTTACCATATTATCTTCTACAATCATCATGTCATAAAATGTACATTCATCATACCATGTTGTGTACTCATCATATTATGTGGTGTATTTGCCACACTGTATATTCATCATGTCACATAGTGTACTTATCATATTACGTGGTGCATTTATCATATTATCTTGTACATTCATATTTACCATATTATCTTGGGCACATCACTTTATATGCACCAAATTGTGCATTCATCATGTCATGTAGTGTACTTATCATATTATGTGGTGTATTTACCATATTGTGCATTCATCATGTCATGTAGTGTACTTATCATATTATGTGGCGTATTTACCATATTGTGCATTCATCATGTCATGTAATGTGCTTATCATGTTATGTGGTGTATTTACCATTTTGTGCAATCATCATGTCATGTAGTGTGCTTATCATATTATGTGGTGTATTTACCATATTGTGTATTCATCATGTCATGTAGTGTACTTCTCATATTATATGGAGCATTCTCCTTAATATCTTGTGCATTCGTCATCTCATGTAGTTTAATTATCATATCATGTAGTGCATTTACCATATTATCTGCTACATTCATCATGTCATAAAATGTACATTCATCAAACCATGTTGTGTACTCATCATATTATCTGGTGTATTTACCAATGTATCTTTTGCATTCATCAAGTCATGTAGTGTACTTATCATATTATGCGATGTATTCACCAGATTATCTTGTGCATTCATCATGTCATGTAGTGTACTTATCATATTATGTGGTGTATTTACCATATTGTGCATTCATCGTGTCATGTAGTGTACTTATCATATTATGTGGTGTATTTACCATATTGTGCATTCATCATGTCACGTAGTGTACTTATCATATTATGTGGTGCATTTACCATATTATCTTGTGCATTCATCGTGTCATGTAGTGTACTTATCATATTGTGTGGTGTATTTACCATATTATCTTGGGCACATCACTTTATATGCACCAAATTGTGCATTCATCATGTCATGTAGTGTAATTATCATTACATGTCGTCCGTTTACTTTAATATATTGTGCAATCGTCATCTAATGTATTGTAATTATCATATCATGTAGTGCAATTACCATATTATCTTCTACATTCATCATGTCATAAAATGTACATGTCATATTATGTGGTGTATATACCATAATATATTGTGCATTCATCATACCATGTTGTGTACTCATCATATTATGTGGTGTATTCACCAATATATCTTTTGTATTCATCAATTCAGGTAGTGTACTTGTCATATTATGTGGTGTATTCACCAGATTATCTTGTTAATTCATCATGTTACGTAGTGTACTTATCATATTATGTGGTGCCATTTACCATATTATCTTGTGCATTCATCATGTCATGTAATGCACTTAACATATTGTGTGGTGTATTTACCAGATTATCTTGTTAATTCATCATGTCACATAGTGTACTTATCATATTATGTGGTGTATTCACCATATTGTGCATTCATCATGTCATGTAATGTCCATATCATATTATGTGGCGTATATACCATAATATCTTGTACATTCATTATGTCACGTAGTGTACTTTTCATATTATGTGGTGTATTTACCATATTGTGCATTCATCATGTCATGTAGTGTATTAATCATGTTATGTGGTGTATTTATTATATTGTACATTTATCATGTCATGTAGTGTACTTAACATATTGTGTGGTGTATTTACCAGATTATCTTGTTAATTCATCATGTCACATAGTGTACTTATCATATTATGTGGTGTATTCACCATATTGTGCATTCATCATGTCATGTAATGTCCATATCATATTATGTGGCGTATATACCATAATATCTTGTGCATTCATTATGTCACGTAGTGTACTTTTCATATTATGTGGTGTATTTACCATATTGTGCATTCATCATGTCATGTAGTGTATTAATCATGTTATGTGGTGTATTTATTATATTGTACATTTATCATGTCATGTAGTGTACTTATCATATTATGTGGTGTATTCACCAGATTATCTTGTGAATTCATCATGCATGTAGTCTACTTATCGTATTATATGGTGTATTTACCATATTGTCTTGTGCATTCTTCATGTCATGTGGTGTACTTATCATATTATGTGGCGTATTTACCATATTATCTTGGACACATCACTTTATGTGCACCAAATTGTGTATTCATCATGTTATGCAGTGTAATTATCATATTATGTGGTGCATTTACCATATTATCTTGGACAAATAACTTTATGTGCACCAAATTGTGCATTCATCATGTCATGTAATACACTTAACAGATTGTGTGGTGTATTTACCATATTATCTAGTGCATATTAATTTATGTGCACCAAATTGTGCATTCATCATGTTATGTAGTGTAATTATCATATTATATGGTGCATTTACCATAATATCTTGTGCATTCATCATGTCTTGTAGTGTACTTATCATATTATGTGGTGTATTTACCATATTATCTTGGACACATCACTTTATGTGCACCAAATTGTGTATTCATCATGTTATGCAGTGTAATTATCATATTATGTGGTGTATTTACCATATTGTGCATTCATCATGTCATGTGGTGTGCTTATCATATTATGTGGTGTATTGACCAGATTATCTTGTGAATTCATCGTGAATGTAGTGTACTTATCGTATTATGTGGTGTATTTACCATATTATCTCTGCATTCATCATGTAATGTAATGCACTTAACATATTGTGTGGTGTATTTACCATATTATCTTGGGCACATCACATTATGTGCACCAAATTATGCATTCATCATGTCATGTAGTGTAATTATCATATCATGTAGTGTATTTACCATATTATCTTGTACATTCATCATGTCATGTAATGTCCATATCATATTATGTGTCGTATATACCATAATATATTGTGCATTCTTCGTGTCACGTAGTGTATTTGTCATATTATGTGGTGTATTTATCATATTGTGCATTAATCATGTTATGTAGTGTGCTTATCATGTTATGCGGTGCATTTACTATATTATTTCTTGCATTCATCAAGTCATGTAGTGTACTTATCATGTTATGTGGTGCATTTACTATATTATTTCTTGCATTCATCATGTTATGTTGTGTACTTATCATATTATGTGGTGTATTCACCAGATTATCTTGTACATTCATCATGCGTGTAGTGTACTTATCGTATTATGTGGTGTATTTACCATATTATCTTGTGCACATCACTTTATGTGCACCAAATTGTGCATTCATCATGTTATGTAGTGTAATTATCATATTATATGGTGCATTTACGATGATATCTTGTGCATTCATCATGTCATAAAATGTACATGTCATATTATGTGGTGTATATACCATAATATCTTGTGCATTCATCATACCATGTTGTGTACTCATCATATTATGTCGTGTATTCACCAATATATCTTTTGCATTCATTAAGTCATGTAGTGTGCTTATCATATTATGTGGTGTATTCACCAGATTATCTTGTGCATTCATCGTGCATGTAGTGTACTTATCATATTATATGGTGCATTTACCATAATATCTTGTGCATTCATCATGTCATGTAATGCACTTAACATATTGTGTGGTGTATTTACCATATTATCTTGGGCACATCACTTCATGTGCACCAAATTGTGCATTCATCATGTTATGTAGTTTAATTATCATATTATACGGTGCATTTACTATAATATCCTGTGCATTCATCATGTCATGTAGTGTACCTGTCATATTATGTGGTGTATTTACCATATTGTGCATTCATCATGTTATGTTGTGTGCTTATCATATTATGTGGTGCATTTACTATAATATCTTGTGCATTCATCATGTCATGTAGTGTAATTATCATATTATGTGGTGCATTTACATATTGTGCATTCATAATATCATCTAGTGCATTTATCACATTATGTGGCGCATTTACCATATTATCTTGTGCATTTATCATGTCATATATTTTACATATATTATGTGGTGTATTTACCATATTGTGCACTCATCATGTCATGTAGTGTACTTATTATATTATGTGGTGCATTTACCTTAATATCTTGTGCATTCATCATGTCATGTAGTGTAATTATCGTATCATGTACTGCATTTCCCATATTATCTTGTACATTCATCATGTCATGTCATATAATGTTCATATCATATTTTGTGGTGCATTTACATATTGTGCATTCATCATATCATATCATGTCTTGCACTTATCACAATATGTGGCGCATTCACCATATTATTTTGTACATTCATCATGTCATGTAATGTCCGTATCACATTATGTGGCGCATTTATCATATTGTCTTGCGCATTCATCGTGTCATATAGCGTACTTATCATATTATGTGGTGTATTTACCATATTGTGCATTCATCATGTCATGTAGTGTACTTATCATGTTATGTGGTGCATTTACCATAGTATCTTGGTCATTTGTCATGTCATGTAGTGTATTTATCATATGCGGTGCATTTATCATATTATCTTGTGAATTCATCATATTATGTAACGTACTTTTTATGTTATGTGGTGTATTTACCATATTATTTTGTGTATTCATGTCACGTAGTGTACTTTTCATATTATGTGGTGCATTTACCATAATATCTTGTGCATTTGTCATGTCATGTAGTGTATTTATCATATTGTGTGGCGCATGTAACATAATATCTTATGTATTCATCATGTCATGTAGTGTACTTATCATATTATGTGGTGTATTTACAATATTATCTTTTTAAGTTTTACTCACTTAAATTTTAAAAGTGATGATTACTCTGTTAAGTTTACAGTTCACAAAAATAAACCCCATGTTGCAAATACACATCACCAATGTGATTTCAAATTATTTCTGTACAAACATATGACATCATAAAACAAAAATCCAGCAAAACCAACAAAATCGCGAAACATCGCCGCTTTTGTCTTTGTTGTATCAAAATGGCGCACTTCATCATGCAGTGCTTCCAATACGCACTCAGCTACTGACCTGGGTATAATCGTTTGTTGAACCTATTTATCTTTCTTCTGTGTAACCATACAAATGAACTTCTCTGCAATCTTAACTACCTGTTAAAAATCATGGATATAGTTTTGTCCCCACCCTTTCTTACCCATGCATAATATCTGCGTCTCAATCACTGTGTTGCAGATTAACAAGTTCATCTCTTGTCCAAAGTCACAACAAAGTTATAATTACCTAGTATTATTTTTGGGGTTCTTTCAGCGGCCGCAAGTGTGTTTGTATGTATGATTTGTGGTCAGTTATTACAGTGAAGCGACATCTATTATGATACAACACAAAAGTTCTCACGGGCCCACAGCACACTAAATTTGTCCTTTTCAGTAGCAGAGTAGTTTGCTTCTGCTCGGTTTGGTGCTCGAATAAAGAATAACCCTTAAACCAATGTTACTCGCATCTGTTTCACCCCCAAACTCTTCATTGTTTCATGGGTAATGCAATATAAGAGCAGATGTTTCAACTTAAGAATCTCAAATGCTGCTTACGTTCATTAAAGTTATGACGTCTTGTTTGACGTTCCTAACCACATAGTTACCGATTCAATGCCAAAACGTTATTTAAAATTCTGAGGAGAGACCTTTGTTGCCTGGTGTTTTGTTATTTGGTAATTTATTTATTTCTAGTAGATCAATTGTATCTGTGTTTTTCACAAACAAACGCTTTACTGTTGTTTTTGCTTCATTAATTTGTTCTAACCCCGGAAAAAGATTATTGCTCCCCCTCCTAGTTCATACCACAGACATTTAGAACAAATTATCGACCCACGGGCGTTTTTTATCTTTTTTCAATTTCTTCCTTTAGCACACATAATGGTTCATTGTGTTACTGTTTAGATTTTGCTCTGCTCTTGAATACTTCCTCAAGTTTTTATAGTATATTCTGATTTTCTTTGGCATTTATCTTTGACAAATTTTGTCATTTCTAATTTTGTTAATTTATTAACAGATTAGTCTCAGCGATTATTTATTATTATATTTCCAGTAAGATTTACCATGACTCACCCAGCTACGGGATTGAAATGAAATATTGATTACAGAGATGAATCAATTGTCACTTGTTTAACGTTGTACTAGAGAATATCCGAAATCTAAAGGACTTTGTATGATAGGAGATTGTTGGTGCCATTTATATCGTTTTGCAGTTCTATTTGTTACTCTCAATATGACTATTAAGTTCAAAGCATCCACAACTTCAGTAACATTGTGTGTAAGAGTTACAAGTTTCCGCTCTGACGATCTATTCAGCCAATCTAGCATTTTTTTACTTTTTAAGTTGTTCCTAAAAGCCCTTACGTTTAGCAAGCTCAAATGTGAATTCAGCTATGATTTGAAATATAAAAAACGACCAAAACACCCACCACCATTGTAGTAGATGGAAAACATGCCAGAAATATATAAAAACAAAAATTATATAGTAAATTATAAAACCATACTGTCTATAGTAAATGATCGAAACTTGAATCGGCTTTGATGCAACGAATCAGTATTTTTTGTGTGTCTACCATAACACCAGTGACAATTATGTCACAAGTTTGTCCATTGAATATCTGACCACCATGGTGGGTCCTCGCCAAATTTTATGTGCCCCACACCAGTTTACCATTCTCACCTTTGTATAACAGTATCACAAGGACATGGAATGGAATAAATATTTCTTTCGCAGATTTGTTTGTATTGAGTAGCAGGACAAGCCAACAAGCTGCCAGAAACAGTCTGGTTAAAACGTATATGCCTGAATTACTTATAAATTAGATAGTTTGAATATGTTCGACTGTTTTGTAGATCTAATAAGCTGTAGATTAAGTTGACCATGTCCCACAGTTCAAATGTTGTGATATTAGAGGTTGGTAGCCTGTCATGGATTAAAACTGGCAAGCTCGTATTAGTTTTACTACGTGTTGTAGCTACTACTTGGATAAAAGAATTGTTATTTACTGGAATGTTAATATCAGTTAAGGAGAATTTGCACATAATAGATACACCTCCATTTATCGATGTACGCGTGAGATTCGTCGTGTGTTCTTTTGCTACCTATGACGTGTGTTTCCAGAATCTCTCTTAAGTGTGATATATATGTCTGTGAAAGCAAAAGCACAGTTTGTTCAAACTTCACTAAACTGAAAAAAAAAACATAGTATGGGTATTGTTTGTTGGTTTTACGTTAAGCATATAATATAATTAGCTGTAAATAAGTATAAATGTACACCATTTATATGATGCATGTACCACATAAGATGGTGAATACATCACATATGGTGAATGAGCCATATACATCAATGAAAAATGTTATATACGCAAAATAATATAGTGAATGTACCACATAAGCTTAGCTCATATCTGTACTCAAATGTTTCGTGCTTGTATCATAGATAGCAGCCCCTGGGAATTTTGTGAGAATCAATCTTATTTTTCAGTTACCCGCTAACAGAAAAACCATGACTACCGAAAGCATAACCTCTTTGGCGAGAGTAATACATTTCAAAACATTTCAGACACATCCTGCTCCATAAATATGCCTTGTTTAATTGCAAATCAAAATATACCTCTACGAAACTGAGTTTATACCAGGGATATAACGTGTTTCAGACATTCTCTAAACGTTAATAAACATGCTGCTATAACAACCTGTATATCATCTAATAGCTTAGGCGAATATGGCAGTGGATATAAACAGTTCAATGCGCAGGTTATTGCACACATGAACTGATATAATTGTTTAAATAAATGTATGATGTTGTACCTGCTTGCTATTAAATTCATTCCATTTTTCTATTTAGATGTCATTGAACTTTGAATCTCAAGATTTGAAAGATATAAAATACGTTACGTCTCATCATCATGGAATCACATCGACGTACTAATCGCTTTACACGAAGTGTAAGTATATCATGTGATCAATATAAACTAGACATACTACTCATACAACGCATATCATAGAGCACACTATTATCTAACAATAGGTACGCCACGTTATGTCAGATGGAAACCACTTTATAAAAGAGTAAACGCCACGTTATAACAAAGGAACACCACGTTATAGTAGCGGACACATCACGATATAACAGAGAGCACACCGTGTTATAACAGAAGGAACACCATGGGCATAACTGAATGCACATAACATTTTAACACAGGGAATACCACGTTATAGGGGAGACATTCCACAATATAACATAGAGAACGCCTGGTTATAACAGAAGGAACAGAACGTTATAACAGAGGGTACACCATGTTTAAACAGATGGAACACGATGTTATAACAGAGGGAACAGAACGTTATAACAGAGGGTACACCATGTTATAACAAAGGGAACACGATGCAATTTCTTTACAGAATAATCCTCGACAAAACTTAGAAACATTTCATAGAAAAATACAGGCTCTAAAATTATGTCTATTGCAATACAATTCAACCGACCGCCAGTTTGACGCCACAATATCTTGCAGGAGCCTGAGTTTTACGCGTGATTTTATTGCGTTCAAAATTGTTCCAATTGGTTTCTCGAAATGCATACTAAGTAGGTAATTTGTCACTGAACAAATTTTGAGCAATTTTGAGCAATATTACTTGAGTGAAATATAAACGTGCCTCTGCATTTTCCATGAATTTCGTAACTTGCTATGATCAGGGTAAAGAAAAACCTATGGTTACTTTCAACAGATTATTTTTTCAGCTCGTAACAATAGAATCAGTCAATTTAGAATTATCATGCATGCTTTCGGAAAGCCTTTTGCACAATTTTACTGACAATATAAGTTTTTCATTGCTCATGAATATTAATTTACGCAAATGAGACTATTATTTCGACCAATCGTGTCATGCAACTACCCCTCCCCCAATATTGATGGTGGTAATCCATCGATTTGATTGGTCCAAACACAAAATTTCCATATGCAATTAATGGTATATTTTCCGAGCCACGAACCAACATGAAAGTGAACGCGTTGCTCAATTTGTGACCAGGCTGAAACAAGTTGTGAAAGATTGCGATTATGGGGCCCAGTCTGACAGATACGTGATCAATAGGTTGAAAACTGCCGATCAACAGGTCTACGTAGAAAACTGTTAGAGAAGGGACAGAAACTGACACTGAAGGAGGTACTAAAAATGTTCACTGCATATGAAGCTGTCGAAACTCAACTTGAGGGTATGGCTACTAAGAGTACCGAATCGCCCATTCACCGTGTACAAGTGGAAAAAAGGAGAAAACCATTTCGTAAGAAAACAACCCAAGTGCGAAATCGTCTGCTGCACGTTACCGGTGCGGGAAAGTGGGACATTATGGTTGAGATCCTGAGTGCCCGGCCACAGGGAAAATCTGCTCCAAGTGCAGTAAACCAGACCACTTCGCAGCACAGTGTAAAACAAAAAAAACAACCCTAAACCCAAATGGAGAGGGAAAAGGAGAAATAAATCATCCATAAATTATGTCAGCGCTGATGATTCCAAGGACGAATATACATTTGCAGTCCAACAGAGACGCGACATTGAGAAAATCAAAGTGATAGTAGGGGGTATTCCAATATGGTAATCGACTCCAGAGCCAGCAGCAACATAATTGATGGTGATCAATCGGAAAAGCTGAAGAAGCTGAAAATAAAATGTATTTGTAGGGAAAGGTTCGGGTCGTGGAGTAAGGGAGACTGCTTCAGTATTTCTCTCTATGAAGTTTTCGTAACGTACCACATGTTCGTTGATAATTATAGCATAAAGTACCGTGCGTATTCGTCTTCGTTTTCAATTTCGTCAAGTATTATTTCGTCGCATTCCTTGATGGTTTCTATGAGTTTCTTGATGTCTCGAATTGTTGTCACCATTACGTTTTTGTCTGACGCACGAAGTTTTTCTTTTCTCGTAATCTCTTCAGCCTTGTTGAGTTGCTTGGTCATTTGGTCTATGTTATCCTTCCGTTTCTTGTAAGCCCTTTGGCTTTCTGTCTGTTGAGTTGCACGATCGGTAGACATGTCGAAAGTGTCTTAGTCTTGACTGGGGACTCACGATCCTGGTCTCGGCTCCACAAATGTAGGGACAGGTTCGGGTCGTGGAGTAGGCGAGACTAAGACGTGGTGTACCTAGTTAGAACACAAAGTAGCAACTGATTTAATCATTAAAACTAAGCATTTATATACTGTTACATGTCAATATTTGTGCAAACAGAAATTGTAGGGTAGCAGGATGTTGCATAATACTTAAGTCGCAGAGACTACATATGGTTAGGCATTTGTTCTTCTTATCTATGCCGTCAAAGACATAACACATTTCCGACAGTATTGACTGTACAAAAAGCTCAACCAAAAAATGTTACGCATATGGGTGCAGTAAACCGCTAGAAATAAAAGGGAGCTTCACTGCAATAACATAAATTGCAGACACACAAATTAAAGCCGAATTCATAGTCATCGACGGAGAGGGTGAGCCCATTCAAACTGGGAGCCCTGAAACTAGGCAAGAACGTTTAAAGCCATCAGGAGCGAATCAGTGAATCGCCGGCGTCGGTAAACTGAAAGATGAAAGTGAGACAAGTAGCGAAACCAGTGAGTCGTACACCAGTTAGCATGCGTGACAAAGTTAAGGCAAAGATCAACGAATTAATTGACATGGACATCATTGAACCAGTCGATGGCCTAACACCGTGGGGGAGTTCCGTTGTCGTTGTACCCAAACCAAATGGAGAAATCATGTGTGGACATGCGTCAGGCTAACCAAGCAATTATTCGCGAACGCCACCCGATACCAACGGTAGAAGAAGTTCTACATGAGGTAAACCAAAGTACCATATTCAGTAAGCTTGACCTCAGATGGGGTTACCACTAACCTGAGCTTGACCCAGAATCGCGCAGTATTACTACTTTCGTTACACATTGCGGAATATACCGATATAAGCATCTTATGTTCGGGATCAACGCATCGCCCGAAGTATATCAACACGTAATACAGCAAGTACTACACGGGTATGAGGGTGTTGCCAACATATCCGACGACATAATCCAAGGTGTACCATTCGAATTCGGTGAACAACAGAAAGCATCGTTCAATGAGCTCAAACAGTGACTTGCGAGTGCTGAAATACTTGGATACTTTGATAAAGACACGGACATGCAAATCATAGCAGATGCCAGCCCAGTTGGACTAGGTGCAGTTCTCGTGCAAAAGCAGCAAAGTGTATACAGAGTCATCAGCTACGCGCGAGTAAAACCTTGACAGATATTGAACGCCGTTATTCACAAACCAAAAAGGAAGCGTTAGCCATAGTATGGGCTTGTGAACGGTTTCATACATATCTATATGGAACTGAGTTTGTAATATGTACCGATCACAAACCACTTGAAGCAATCTATTCGACAAAGTCTAAACCATATGCTAGGATCGAACAGTGGGTTCTGAGACTACAACTGTACGAGTTCAAGGTGAAATACATACCTGGCAAGGCGAATATCGCAGACCCCTGTCGCGACTTATTTCAACGGAGAATCAACCGCCAGTCCAAATACACTCGCCAACCGATGAGTATGTCAAATTTGTTTCTGTATCTGCTACACCAAACGCAATGACAACTAGAGAAGTCGAGGAAGCGTCGGGAGATGACGAAAAGCTAGTCGCACTAAGACATTGTATCAAATTCGGTCAGTGGGAAGATAATCACTGCAAGCCGTATATACCAGCGTCCACTGAATTATGTGTAATCAGAAAACTGGTACTTCTTGGTACCAGACTTGTCATACTGAAAAAAAACTGCGTCAACACGTAATGACTATAGCGCATGAGGGACATTTAGGAACTGTGGGCATGAAACAGACGTTATGGACCAAAGTGTGGTGGCCCGGAATCGACAAACAAGCTGAGAAATGTTGTAAAAGTTGTCACAGTTGCCAACTGGTGAGTCGACCAACGCCACCGGAACCGACTAAGAGTACCATAGGGACCATGGCATGATCTCGCTAAATACTTGTGATGTATGTTACATTGAAGCTATGTACTTTTCATGTAATACTATTTATGCAATACTGCCACCTACGTTCACTTTGAGAAATAAAGTAACCCAGTAGTCGCTGGTGGACAAGACAACATGGCGGCAAAAACATTATTTTACATGGTGTCAGAAGTTAACGGATGAAATGGCACTCTCGAACATACAATTGAAACCCACAATGTCCCTTAGCGTGGATGGCAACGTCGCACATAACTGGAAAGAGTTCCGATGGAGCTTGGAATTGTTTTCTCTAGCGGCAGAACTGAATAAAAAAGATGAGACAGTATAAGTCGCCACATTCCTCCATGTTGCCGGGATCGCAGCGCAACAGGTATTTGAAACATTCCAGTTTACTGACGCCGATGATAAGAAGAAAATTAAGCCTGTCATAAACAAATCGTGATAGTAGTTTATAAATAAATAAACGCTGCTCGGACTGATAAATATGATATATATAAGATAATATTTGGTAATCGTAGTCCTAAATAACCATTAAAAATAGCTAGACGTTTCGAGCAATGGCTCTTTATCGATAGCATAGAAGAAAGTGTTATAACGTACAGGTATAACATAGGAACGTAAGAACGCGTATGAACTATAAGTTAGAATCACAAAAAATCCACAATAGAACAAATAACGCGCCTTAGGTAGTGAGCTCAACAAATGAGTTGAACTGTTTGTTAATTCCATGGGGTTCTTTAGTTCCAAGACGGAATATAGTTTCCTCCTTGACACGCCTGAGCTGATTTTCGTTGCCATTGACAACACATACACCAGAAATAGACATATCTGTAATATTATGTCCACTAGAATTAAAATGAAGTGAAACCGGATAATAACGATGTTTCTATCTAGTTTGCCGTAGATGCTCAGCAAACCGATCACCCAATCGACGAACTGTAGAACCAATATATAGTTTCCCGCATTTAATACATGAAATGCAATATACAACATTCATAGTGCACGTGATACAACTGAACGGATATTTGACCTCAACATCTCCCTTGGAACCAAATATACGATTAGAGTCTGTAATAAAAGGACAAGTATTACACCTAGGACGATGACACGGGACAGAACCATATTTCTCAGGGTCTCCCCTTTCACCCGTATGTACCAATAACCTCCTTAAAATAGTGTCACGGCGCCAGGCAGTAGTAGGCATTAGGGGAAACGTAGAACTTGTCTCCTCGCTGGTCTGTAAAATGTGAAAATGTTTGTACATAATGTTTTTAATCCTGACATTTAAAGGATGGTACGTAAGTGCCAAAATTACACGATCCTGATTGTCACGGGAAACAGTAGATCCAATACAATCCGTCCTTGACATTTACACAACCTTGGCCAATGCTTTCCCAGTGACATTACGAGGATAACCCCGTTTTTTGAAATAATTACATAAATTCCTCGCCTGATTACGGAAATCAGTATCATCGCTGCAAATACGACGTACCCGGAGTAACTGTGAGTAAGGTATGGAGTCCTTCATTCTAGTAGGATGTGAAGATTCATACTGTAAATAACAATGTGAATCAGTAGGTTTTGTGTAAATTGATGTAGAAATCCGATCACCATCTATCTTAGTAGAAATATCGAGAAATGGTAGTGTTATTTCTGATATCTCATGTGTGTATTGTATGGCGGGATTAAAGTTGTTAACATAGTCAATGAACTGTAATAACTCATCCCGACTGATAGACACGGCACCAAAGCCATCATCAATGTACCTGACATAAAATTCAGGTTTAGTACCTTGAAAGGACGAAAAAATTAACTCCTCTTGATATGACGTGAATAAACATGCATAGCTCGGACCAAAACAACTGCCCATAGCCACACCTCGTTTCTGTATATAATATCTACCATTAAAAGAAAAACAATTCCCGTTCAAAACTAATTCCGCTAGGCGCACCAACACAAACGTAGGGGGATCCTTAACTGCCCTTTTATTCAGAAAATGCTGTAAAGCCAACAGTCCATCAGTGTGCGGGATAGATGTATAAAGTGATTTTACATCCATAGAAAATAAAAATCTGGGTTTATCCGGTGTGAAACGAAATAACTCTAGTTTTCTAAGTGCGTCGATGAGGAAACTATATTCCGCCTTGGAACTAAAGAACCCCATGGAATTAACAAACAGTTCAACTCATTTGTTGAGCTCACTACCTAAGGCGCGTTATTTGTTATATTGTGGATTTTTTTGTGATTCTAACTTATAGTTCATACGCGTTCTTACGTTCCTATGTTCTACCTGTACGTTATAACACTTTCTTCTATGCTATCGATAAAGAGCCATTGCTCGAAACGTCTACCTATTTTGAATAGTTATTTAGGACTACGATTACCAAATATTATCTTCTATCTGTCATAAACAAATTCGCTGGTTATTGCGAACCAAAGAAGAATATAACAGTAACTCGTTACTTATTTAACACAAGACATCAAAAGATAAATGAAACGTTCACGGACTATTTGGCCGCATTGCGCACATTGTTAAAAGAATGTAACCTTCCCTTGGAACGAATTTTTAAGAGATCGTATCGTTTGTGTAATCAGAAATGAGAAAGTGAGAGAGAGATGGCTCAGAACTGACGATTTTACTTTGCAAAAGGCAATTGACGCATGCAAAGTAGCAGAAATATCCTTTGACAAGATGAAATCTCTTTCACTAAATGATACCGCCAGTTCAATGGACATGCATGAAATGAAAACGTCAGAGAGAAGTCAGTCTTGTTGGAGGTCAAATTATAAGGCTGGAATTAAATTAAGATATAATAAAATTCAGTGTCGCAACTGTCCATATGAACATGAAGTTGATAAGTCTCCAGCACAGGGCAACACTTGTCGGAAATGTGGTAAACCCAACCATTTTGCCAGTAAATGTCGTAGCAATGGGCGTTACAACTTGGGTACTCAACAAACACAACAGTAAACAAAAAGATCTAGTAGCTCTAGAAACAAGTATTCAAACAGACCACAGTCAGTGAAAACTAACGCTACATGTGAATATACCAGTGATGAAGATTCACTTCCATTCACCATAGATGACATAACAAGTATACGAACCTTTAGAAATTGAAGCTGGACAGCAAGCAAAATACTGGTCACAAAGTTGTGATATTTTAGGTACATGTATAGATTTTAAATTAGATAGTGGGTCACAGGTTGATATTATTCCAGAGTCAATATATATATATATATATATATATATATATATATATCATTACCAAACCATGCTAAGAAAATACGGCCTACTACTATCACTTTGATGTCTTATAGCAATCATATTATCAAGCCTGTTGGGCAGGTAAAGTTAGAAGTAAAGGTGAATAGATCTGATACAAATTACAAATGACAAAGTTATAAGTAGCCAACCTATTCCCATTACATTTCAAGTTGTCAAATATACCACTGTAGCAATTCTTGGCAGAGATACATGTGGAAGTATTGGTCTTTTGAAAAGGGTGTTCACAATACAATCTAGCATTGCTGTTCAGAAAGAGAATTTTATTCCATCTGATTTCATGACATAATAATGACATAATAATATAAATATGCATCAAGTTAACACTAAATCAAGTCCCGTAGTAGGTCACAAAGCAAGCAAAGAAGCACGAGTATTACTTGGGCACAACAAGGTTCTGTTCGAAGGGTTAGGGTGTTTGCGAAACCGTGAATATGATATTCAGGTTGACTCCACGGTTCCCCCAGTGCAACTGCCACCACGCCAGATACCCCACAAAATACGGTATAAAGTTAAAACTGAGTTGGTACGCATGGTTAAATTGGATGTAATTGAACCAGTCACTGAACCTACTGAATGGGTTAGTCAGAGTATTGCGCTCATAAAAAAATTTTCAAGTTCGTGTATGTCTCGATCCGCGAGAATTAAATAGAGCGATTTGTCGTCAGCACTATCCAACTACCGAGCTGGAAGACATATTAACAAGAATGCCAAACGCTAAGGTATTCTCAAAATTTGATGCAACCTCTGGATATTGGCAACTCAGGTTGAGTGAAAAGTATTCTAAATTGACTACATTTAACACACCCTGGGGGAGATACAAATTCAAAAGGATGCCATTTGGAATTAGTTCGGCAGGGGAAATTTGGCAGAGAGCAATGGTTAAGGAATTCGGCAGTCTTGAAGAGTTTGAAGTTATAGTAGATGACATGTTGTTGTACGGAGATAGTAATGTACAACATGACAAATGTCTTGCCCAATTTCTGAGAAGGGTACAAGGGTCTGGGTTAAAGTTCAATGGTCCAAAATGCGAGATAGGCGTAGATGAAGTTGAGTTTTCAGGTCACATGCTAACAAGTAATGGACTGAAACCTAGTCCAGGTAGAATTAGAGCTCTTACAGAAATGCCTAAACCACAAAACAAATCAGATCTCCAAACGTTTCTGGCTATCATGGTATACCTTGCTAAATTTATGCCAAACTTGTCTGCGCTCACAGCACCGCTACGTGAGCTTCTTGGTTAAAGTATAAAGTGGACCTGGGAAGATAGGCATGGTGCAGCCTTTCCATAATTAGTTACTGTAGCCACTCAAACTCCCGTACTTAAATAATATGACGCTAAAAAACCTGTCACGGTTTCAACTGATGCTGGTAACAAGGGGTTGGGAACTATGGTTAGCTAAGATTTACAACCAGTCGCGTATGCATCACGGAGGCTAAAAAATGCTGAAACAAATTATGCACCCATAGAAAAGGAAATGAGTGCAATTTTTTTCGATTGCAGTCGCTTTCATGACTATATATTTGGAGCTAAGACTGTAGTGGAGAGGGATCATAAACCACTGGTTTGAATATTCAAAAAAAAACACTGCACAAACGTAGCCCTCCTTTACAACGCATGCGCATGAAGTCATATACAAACCAGGGAAAGAAATGTTCCTACGTGATTTGCTTAGTCGAACCCCTTTAATGGATGCTCCTCCACAAGTCAATGATGACAACGTTGTTCTAAGTATCATGCTGTGATATCGGCAACTAAATCTGTGTTTGCCAGAGAAGGAATTCGGGATACAGTAATCAATGATAATGGCCCTTGTTATGACAACCAGGAGTAACGAGATGGGAGTTCCATCATATCAAAATTAGTCCTGCTTATTCTCAATCAAATGGCCAAGTAGAAAATGCTGTGAAAACTGTGAATCGATTAAAGAAAAAAGCATATAAAAGTGGCCAAGACCCGTACATGTCATTGTTAAAATACCGGAACACCCCCTAAGATGGAACAGGTGGTTTTGCCCCAAGTCAGTTGTTAAAAAGCAGAATTCTCAAATCAAAACTTCCAACTGATGAAAACCTCACATTGTTCCCCCAATGTTGAATAAATTAAAGGCCAGGCAGTTCAAGCAGAAATACTATTATGATCGCACAGCCAGCCATAACATTCGCCAACCGATTTCAGGACAGGCTGTAAGATTTCGAAACCCTTGTAATAAATGGGAATATGGTGTGGTAAAGGAAACACTGCCACAGCCTAGAAGTGTGCTCGTTGAAACTACATCAGGAAAATTGTACAAAAGAAATCGAAGACACATGTACCCAACATGTGAAGACCCACCACCAGCAGAATTGCTTGATGATGGAGACCCACCTGAAACAATTGATAAACCCATTTCAGACTTAAGTGACAGAATGGTTCAACATAAATTATCAAGTAGCACATATATTGAAAACATTCCAACTAAAACAAAATATGAACATGTTAAAGGGGAGCAGAGGTGTGGCTTTTGACACTCTGTACATGAAATTTGAGATCTATGAATGAATTCTGTCGATAAAAACAACTTGTATGTGCTGCGAAATGCCCTAAATATCGGGTATAAAACGGGCTGTGAAACAGACGACAAACTTCCGCTTTTCCTGGTGTCATTTCGCCTCTAGAGGGCCAGTCAAATGACGTCATCAGTGAACACTGATAATTGAAGCCATTCATGCTAGTACGTCAATCCCATAGAAATGCTACTATGAAGGACCTTGTTGACTGACTACTTAAAAGTTGAAACATGGCGAAAGGTTGTGCGCATGAATGCCATAACGATTCATGTTAAGTTTCTCGAAATTCCAAATAAAAAATCACGTTGTTGGTTGCGAGAAAACGGCAGAAGAACTAACCTGAAAATGAAGACACGTACAGCGCTCTAGCTATAGTAAACAGTGAGTAAATAAATATTGTTTGTGTTAAAAAAATACATTAGAAATACGCTAATATCATTACAGTAATCATTTCACCCAACTTCCCACTTTTAATCGACCGCTTATCGCTTAATTTCCGACCGCACTGTATTTTCCGACCGGAAAACGACCGCATTTTTATCGTAATTTTTCTCTCACCGACTCATTGAAAACACCGACCGGTCGCCCAAACACTGGTCATTGGCAGAGTAGTGATCGAAATAGTGGTTTTGAGTGATACAGTTTGGGGATACAACGGGTACTAACTATTATTAAATTCCGAACTACTCTTCAAATCTATACCACATTGTATCATTCGCGGAGGAAACTTCACCTGTGTCCAATATTAAATAACTGACTTTGCGTAATTATTAGGAAACCGATATATTACAATGTTGAAATTTTAAGAGCCGGTACAACATTGTAAACAAATTTGCGTTATTAGAAAAGCAGCGCACTAAGTAAACGACCTCAAAATATACAAGTTTCCGTACAGCACCGTCAGAACTAATAACAATTTTACAAGATCGACGCGCGGAGCATGAAAGAAAATGATTGCTAAGACAACGCGCCTGTTCAGTGCGTGACTTGGGGGTCAAACTTCGGTCAACACACACTTGATGTCAGCATCGCCGCGCAGTAAGTTACGCAATGAAAGTACTTAAAATTCAATTGCATCCTAAAATGATGTCGTTGATCACTCAGTCTTTTGCAAAATATTATAACTAGTTTCCAAGCTTTTGATGCAGCCAGATTTATTTAACTTTGTGGAAATATAATCTTTTTAATTTCCAGTCCTTTCTGGGCGACCTGCGGCTGTTTGTTTCCTACTCTCTCCTAAGCTAGCGATTGGTGAGAATGGTTATTAATATATTACCCAATACACTTGTAAATCGGACAGTCATACCGCAATTGTGTTGAAATATTTTGGGGGCAGTAAGTAACGTCAGAATATTGTTTAAAATAAAATATTCCATCCCAATCAAATCTAGGTCAAAGGGTCAAAGTGCGTGCATATAATTATAGATAGTTAAAAACTAAATATATTTGAATGTTTGACGGCTATTCAACGTTTGTGCAAACAAGAATAAAAAAGGTAGTGTATACAATAGCGATATGACTGAGATATCATGGCATTTGTTTACAATATTGTACGGACTCTAGTATTTGACACAGATGAAGTTGTTCGCGAACGATACAGAGTGGTATAGATTTGAAGAGCCGTTCAGAATTTATAATAGTTAACACTTGTTGTATATCCCCAAACATTTTGACTACTCCTGTGCCGGTGACCAGTGTTTGGGCGAGCGGTCGGTGTTTTCAATATACGAGCGAGAGAAAAAAAACGGTAAAAATGTGGTCGTTTTCCGGTCGGAAAATACAGTGCGGTCGGAAATTAAGCGATCGTTTAAAATCTGGGAAGTTGGGCAAAATGAGTACTGTGGTTCAAGTGATATTAGCATATTTCTCATTTAGTTTTAACTCGTACAATATTTATTCACTCACTGTTTACTATAGCCAGAACGCTGTACTGTCTTCACTTTAGTTCTTCCGCCGATTTCTCGCAACCAACAACGTGATTTTTTATTTGCGATTTCGAGAAACTTAACATGAATCGTTATGGCATTCATGCGCACAACATTTCGCCATGTTTCAACTTTTAAGTAGTCAGTTAACAAGGTCTTTCATAGTAGCATTTCTATATGATTGGCGTACTAGCATGAATGGCTTCAATTATCATTGTTCACTGATGACGTCATTTGACTGGCCCTCTAGAGGCGAAATGACACCAGGAAAAGCGGAAGTTTGTCGTCTGCTTCACAGCCCGTTTTATACCCGATATTTAGGGCATTTCGCAGCACATACAAGTTATTTTTATCGACATAATCCATTCATAGATCTCAGACTTCATGTACAGAGTGTCAAAAGCCACACCTCTGCTCCCCTTTAAGGTTCGACAAGACATTACTACTGGTAGTGGTAGAGTGTCAAATGGGAAAATCCAGTTAAACTTGTAACTTTTTGCAAATGATTGTTAACTGTTATGAGTTAATTTGTGTTATGTATTGACTAGTTGACCAGTGCAGTTCCTGCACTGTAATATTAAAACAAAATATCACTTTTATACTACAAAGGATCACATGAATTTCTTCAGTCAAAGTGTAACCAAGTTTATTTTGATAGGTCAATTTTGCAAACCAAGGTTCTAAAGATAATGTGATTTAAAATAGTTCTCAATGAGTTCGTTTTCTTTGATGTTTGATTTTAAGTATTGTAAGCACGTGTATACCATACGAAACTGTGTATAAACTCATTATTCATAAATATAATAAGTATCAAGTGAAAAGGGGCATGTGATTTATACATTTTACAGACTTTCCAGGTCCAATGCCATCGAGTGACTATGTACTTGTAGTGGTAGATTATTATAGCAGGTTCTGAAAACAGAGCGAGTGATCAAGAGATTGGACAGATTCTTCTTAACGCATGGCCTACCACTGTCCATAACAAGTGACACTGGACCACCATTCAACTCGGAAGTTTTCACAAAATATCTCGCAGACAATGGAATCGAACATCGTCGAGTTACACCATTGTGGCCTCAGTTGAGCGACAGAACCGGCCATTACATAAACGGATGAGAATCGCCCAAGCTGAACACAAAGATTGGAAGAAGGAAATAAGAGCGTATCTATCCGCGTATCGCGCAACGCAACATTAAACAATGGGAGTTAGTCCGCCAGAGTTGATGTACAAACGGCAAATTCGCACGAAACTTCCGAATCTGAGCGAGAACCGCAAAGTCAGTTAAGTCCGTGACCGTGATACAGAGATGAAATCCAGAGCCAAACTGTACGCAGACAATAAAGGACATGCAGTCGAATCCGAATTGAGACCAGGAGACAAAGTACTCGTAAGACAGAAAATAAACTGTCAACCACATTTGCCAGTGAGCCATATGAACTACTCAGCAAAAATGGAAATAGCGTTGTGATAGAATCACCGGAAGGAGTACAATACAAGAGAAATTGTACTCACGTCAAGAAACATGTGCAACCTGAGGAAGAATCTACTCATGATGAAGGGAACCAATTCGTGAAAGAAACTGTGAGAGCTAAGGAACCTATTCAAAGTGACCCAACTGAGCTGCAAGTTTCATCTAGGCCAACACGCATTAAACATGTGCCTAAGAAATATGATGATTGTGTGATGACTTAATATCTGACATACGTCAGAAAAGGGTGTAGGCGGATCGCTGCCCTTTGTTATAAAATGCAGGTTTGCATAAAGTGTTCAGATGTTTAGACATATTGTTGTGTTATAAATATGAACTCCTGATGAATGTACTTACTACAAAGGAGGTTGAACTCTAAACAATCTGGTTTATATCTGAACTGAGCAAAATATAAAATAGTAATAATGAGTGTAGAACAGTAGTAATATACTTGAACATTGTAGTAAATGTACAAATCTGTGAGGACATTGTTGGTAGTTCATAGTGCTATAACATCTATTATTAATGCATTAAACCGAGAGAAGGAGGGATGTAGTGTCTTAGCACTATTGCATTCCTGTTATATCATATGACCTTTTACCTGTAATTAATATACATGGCCGGCAGAGGGCGTGCTGGATTATTATTAAAAATGCATCATGGCTAACTAGATTAGATTCTGTGTGTGTGAATTATTATCCAGTGCCATTATACACTATCGAGTATCAGACATTCTACATCCGTGTTTTGACTTTGAACACGGGACAACTCAGAATTCGGCGACGATATATGGTATTGTAATTCTCCACTATGGGTAAATAAATTACAGGAGATGATGAAGGTAATTTCGAAATCTGCAGATTTGTGCCGAGTGTACACCAACCACTGTACAGAGCGCCGGCGGGCAAAGTCCTTCAGTCGGCCGGAGTTGAGACAAGGCATATGAATGAATGAATGAAATTTATTTCACCAAAAAAACAAAAACAACGGTAAAGGTAGAAGTTGCACAGGTAGTAAATACATATAAATAAATAAATAAATAATTAAATAAATAAATAAATAACGAATTCTACTTAGATAACTTTTTTTGGTGGGGATTACAGATATAGTTCATCAGAACTAGTCGAGTCCGTAACCCCTGTATATATAATTTCATAGTTTAATTACACCAATCTCCAAATAAAGAAAGAAAGAGAAAAAATATTACAAATCAAGTTTTTAAGAGATAGTTTTTTAATTTTCCTTTAAATATATGTCGCTTAGTGATGGTTTTACTTGCATCAGGCAAAGAGTTCCAATGTTTTGTTGAGTATTTAAGACTGTGTTGGTTGAGTGTAAGATTCAGCTTTGGAGTATAGTTGTTCAAGCTACACGCTAAACGGGTTTGATAATTATGGGACAAAGGATCCAAATAGTTGTAAATATCATGTACAAAATATTTATTGCTGAGATCAAAGACAAATAAACAGGTTTGTAACTTGCAGAGTAAAAAAATGTCTAGTATTCTTAGTTTATTGAAAAGAGGAGCAGCATGGGAATACGAATCAGAGAAAGTAATGAGGCGTACTATTTTTTCTGTAAGAAATATATTGGTTACAGTAGAGTAGCATATGTATTTCTCCAGATTTCCAGGCAATATGTAATGTGTGGTAGAATTAAGGAATCATATATCGTGTACGTGTCACAAAAACGATGCGTGAATCCGATCTTACATCGACAAACTTACTTCAGAACAACGAGAAAACATGTCAGGCATACTGTCACAAAACTTTGGTTATACCAAAGATATATCCAGGTCAGATGTTTGGACTGATGTCGCCGTGTCGGTCACCGTACATGTTACACTACCGCGTCCCTCCATGTCTCAAACTTCGGTCGAACCAAGTACCGCTGAACGTCAAATATTCACAGTTACAAGTAGTATGATGAGTAACAAAACCGGCTTATTTCACAACTGTACTTGAATGGGAAAATTACAGCCCAAATTGTACAAAAACCGGAATGAAAAGGTGGAAAATCCGTTGTTCTAATGATCCAAACTGTACACGACCCTGTATACTATAAATATTCATGTTCAAGGGCCATAATCATGATCTTATAGTAGATGCGAGTAAACTCTTTTTTTTTACTAGTTTCATCGAATTGACATTATACTGGTATAATATAATATAGCAATAACCCCCACCCCGCGGAAGTTGGGTATGTCGTGTCGTGTATTGCACAATATCTCGTGTATATCCAACTTCGGCGAGGGTTATTACTTAATTATATCACGGGATACACGTATAGCATAGAGTATTCCATGTACGCATATACACCATATAATATTATAAGTACATCATGTTATAGCATAGGTTACACTATCACAGAGCATATCATACTATATCACTGGGTACATTATGTTATAACACAGAGCATACCATGTTATTACCCCAGGCGCTGGGGGTTGTAATGTTCCACCCGTCTGGTAGGATAATGCTACACAAACAACACTCTGACTGCTATTGGAACTGAGTTCCGCCCACTTACTAATTAAATGCATGCCGACCTTTGCCCTTTGAACGATAGCCAATCACACGCGACTCTTGACGTAGCTGTTAATAAACAACTGAATATATTAACTAACCATATATGGGTGATGGCGGTAAAATTAACGTTGATCGTGTTGGTGTTTTTATCCCAGTTTCTCCAGCGCTGTCGTCGATTGTAAGTGATTGAGTTCATTTGAGAGTTATTTTTGTCGGAGTTCGTGTCGTACGGTTTTCTACCACGATCTGGATTTAGTTCATCAACAAACTTGTTCGAAGTTTCTCTTGTCAGACTGGAGTTATTATATGGAACAGCGTAAAATTAATCGCGTGCATTGAATATTATTTTGCTTTTATCATTATTAATTTGCTTTTGTGACAATCTTGAAGAAACGGTTTCGGCGGATTGTCGCTGATTTTGTAAAAGGAAATTGATACGATGTTGCAAAAAAGAATAAACATGATTACGTCAAATCGCGCCTCTTCTCTGCGATGGCGACACCGGAAAACCGTTATACTTTTGCTCCGTGTTCGCTGAAACCATAGACCCTCTCTGTTAGAGGGTCTATGCTGAAACACAAAAGAATTGAAACGACAATCACAATTGGGTTTTGATCCAAGCCTAGTTATTCAACGGCTAGAGGGACGACTTGAAAAATAAGATATTTGCCGTAACCAGTCGGCAAAAACGCAACATTGTCACGGCGGTTTACAATCCCTTCGATTGCCGTAAACTGTTCATCTTTGCGAGATGGCACACCAGGAAATAGTTTTTAAGGCTAATTTCAGCTTTTTCTTAGCAATCATGGCCAATTTGTCACGGTGTGAACAGTTACACGCAACAGTCTAAACCGAGAGGCACGCTGACACCGAGAACTGAAAATGGCGCCAGTCAGCTGATTTTGCTTACGACATTTGCTATAAAATAGAGTGGGCGTTCGATGTCCCAATCAGCGCTACATCTATTTTATGAACGGCGCACTCAGTTCCGATAGCAGCCAGACTGGAGTGTTGTTTGTGTAGCATTATCCTACCATTGCAACCTCCAGCGCCTGGGGTAACCATGTTATATCACAAGGTGCTCAATAGTATAACTCAGTGTATACCATGATATAGTACAGAACATAGCATGTTATATCACAGGGTACACCATGTTATGTAACAGGGTACAGCATGTTGTATCACAGATCATACCACATTATATCTCAGGATACACCATGTTACATCACAGGGTACACCATGTTATATCACAGGGCACGCCATATTATAGCACAAAGCATACCGAGTTATATCACAGGGTACACCATGTTATATCATAGAGCGTACCATTATTATATATTATGCATTATAACAAGTGCAACATTCCTCAATATCATACATACATTGTTTGCTGAAAAAAAAAAACCACAGTAAACGCTATTTTCAGCCAGATAAAAATGTCAGAGTGGCGTAGAGTGTTTGAATTTACCTTCTCACGAACATACTACACCTTCTATTCACAAGCCACACAGCTTAGAGCGTTTTCGGTTTGCATCGGCGTGGAACTCAATGAATACGTAGGAATGCTCACAGCGTAGAACGCGCCACGGCGATCCCGGCTGCGACGTTTCAGAGGCGGCTTTAACGTACATTTTTGCTTCATATATAGAATACCCTAAACATCAAAACAGAATATCTTACTTAATATCCATTCTGGCACGTTCGCTGTCTATTTCGGATGGCTAAAGTTCCTTCAAAACCTTGAAAGCAACTCCGACAACAACGGCCGGGGAAGCACTAGTGCAGCGGACGACAATTTGTTATGCGCAGTATCGTTGCGCAGTAGTTTCAGTGACGTCATCCATGTGATACACCCATGTAATATCCACTTGGCGGGCAATATACCATGTAATATCCATTTTTTATTCAATGTCATGTGACCGAGTTTCAACCAATCATAGCAGGCGTAACAGCAGTGAGATGTGATAACATTTTATATCACAGAGCATGCCATGTTATATCACATGGTACACCATGTTATAGCACAAAGCATACCATGTTATATCACAGTGCACGCCATGTTATAGCAAGAGCGCTCATTGAAATTAAAAGTAATTACTAATATATTTGTTCATATTCGTACAGTTGCAGTAATAAATGAAATAGACAGTTTCGTTCACTTATTTTCTTCAGTCATTGTAATCTTTGGCGCAAAGCCTGAATGCTGTGACGTTGAGAGTGTACTCTTTGTGACGTAGACGAGTAACGACGGGCGTGAGAGTGTAACTAAATTCCAGAAATATTGCTACTTATCAAAAATTGATATATCACGTGACCTTTTTCAGTTTGTTTTACCTAAGACGTGAACATTCTCGGTATTTTATTATACGGTGGAAGCCAAACATGAGATTCAGAGCAAATTAATATGGGGCATTAGTAATATCTTGCTTGATAGGTATCCCGAATTGCAATTATAATGATGAATGTTTTGCATTTGTTTTATTTAGCGTTCAATCAGACCTGAACACACTGACACTCTGACTTCGGTAAGTTGTATGTGACTGTAGCATCATCTGTCGCATCTTATGTAATATTCGACAATAAACAAGTCCATATCTAGCTATCTTTTTTGATTTCAAACTTTTACAGGTGTACACGGAAGAGCCCGTTGCCAGTCAACAAACTGTACAGCATGAAAGGTATCATGTACTTTAAATATATACATATGTGTGTTAGGATATGTCATATACCAACAATTACTAGTAATTGTGTGACGTAAAACTGCATCTCATCAGACGTAACCCCGGTTGAGGATCCATGTCAAAGCCCGCTTTATTTTATCTTGTCGATGGTGGCGCTCATTCTAACTTATGTCCCATACATAGCATCGCATGTTTTACTATTTTTTTTTCAAACGAGCACTGAGAATTTTTGACTTAGTTACTTAACTGTATTTTATAAACCGCTATTGTACATCAGACCTGGCACTTTGGTTAGGACTGAGTTAACGAGAAGATATACTTCTTGCTTGATTACTAAAAAAAGTTGGCTAAAGAAGGGGTTTGAACCGATAACATCTATCACAGCAGGCAGCCCCTTTAACGACTAACCTATTGAATTTTTGATAGAGGTATCTGGGGAAAATATGTATTAGAAAGGTCATGTCAAGTGTTATGAATTGAATTATTCATGAGCAAATGATATAGCAAACAATACATCTTTTGTATTGCCACACCTTCAGCGCTGTGCACTGATAATGCAACTAATCGCTGAATCTTTCAATTTTATCGTTTTTTTTTCATGGTAGAAGTCGTTAATCGTATCTCGTTGTCGAGTGTTTGCAACAACATCTTGTAAACACATTCGGTTTTAACTATTAACTATACATAAACTCACGCAATGTAACACTCTGATTAGCTGAGAAGCACTGGCGTATTTAACAATTAAGTGGTAACAGTTTAAACAGTCATGATCATGGCATCTGAATCACGGTGATCAGTTTCAACAATGGTGGAAATTAGAGAAGTGTTTGTTGATGGTACGATTATGTTGATATTGCTTACTACTTTAAATTAAATTAAATTAAATTAAATTAATGCTGCCAGTGTATAAGTCGGGAATTTGCATTGGACTACGCTCTCACAACATCCGTCTGACCTTTGGTGTTACATATTACTACGTATAAATAATATTTCCAATCAATAATTCATTTTGAAATAGATATAGTATATGCCATGTTAACGAGATGGATTCTATGCAATGTTAGTATTCTTATTGCAAGAATCTAAAAATGTTGGAAATATCGTGTAGCTAAATAATAGTAGTCAAAACCAGTGATTCTTTGTTCGCGAAAAAGATTGTTATGTTGCTGAAACAATTCTTCATTATCACGTGCGCTGACCAGCGGTAAGCCTGATGGAACTGATGATTTTGCACAGTGACATTTTGACTTGACTGGATTTGCCAAACGTGCTTATTTGGAGCACCATATCTTCAGAACTTTGTTCAATTTCATGGTGAGTTTTTTTTATTTTTTCAAATATAGTTGGCTACTAAATAAGTGTGTTTTGTGTGATTGCAATGATGAACTAATCATAGTTTTTTTTTTTAATATGCATCATCTGTTAGTTTAGCGATGACTTGTATTTTTAACGTCCCACTTTATAAACGCAGGAAATCGTGTCAACAACACGCAAACTTTCGTTTTAGTGATGTATTTCGTTCATAGTGTCCGCGTGTTACTGATTATTATGTTTATCTTGGTGACTGGACACGGGCGCCAAGTGACGATCATCATTATTTCAATTGACAGCTCGTGTAGAAGATTTCCCCTTGGCCGATGTATTGTTTTGTTTTATACTCAACATAAAGTATTTTTTCATGAATTATTAATTTATGACATTCAAAATGCGACTACTTTGGTGATGCAGGGGTTTTAATAACATACTAATCAGGTGACGTTTAATATCCAATGAATGGCGGAGCTGTGGATCAGAAGTGCTTTGAATTAAAGTGTTTGTGGTTCATTGAAACAAAAACGAAAAGTTTGATGAACGGGTGGACCATTAGAAAGTCTGTAAATAATATCGAATAAACGCATGGGAAATATTATGTCAAATCAAAGTAAGCATGTACTGCGTGCGTGACTCAAATCGACGCTAGCGTATGGCATGCCTTGCCTCGCCTCACGTCATAACACTCTGGTTGGGGCGATGGAAGAAAAACTGTGCACAACTTCTGTGTTCCCTTCATTCATTTTTTTGCATTGTGTGAAATGTTTTATTCTAAGATTTAGTTGTGCACATTTTTTATTTGGTTGATATAATTGTCTAAAATCGAGAAATGTGGAATGTGCAATAGTCAATAGTTAACATTCTAACACATTGTGAATATATTGTTCTTGCAGATGAGAAACACTCACTCCATGATTGGCAGTATGATCCTGACATGATGGAAGAACTCCCCAAAATAAAAAGGTAAATCAAATCATGCGGAACTGAATACAAGATGAATCTTAGACAAAAATTTAGACAGGCACTGTGACTAAGATGACTCATTTATTAGCAGGACAATGGTTTATGTGTGCAATAAAATAGTGTTCAATGAAATACTCGTACAGCATCTTCATTTCTTTAGCAGTACATATATTAAGTCTTCAATAAAGTTATTTTAAACATCTATTGGAACACTGATGATTATGTCACAGAAAGTTGGAAGGGTCAGCACGATACTATAAATGTCACTGGAGATGGATAGTGCCAGCAGGGTGCAGTACATGTTACTGAAGGTAATGAGTGCCGACAAGGTACCATAAATGTCGGTGGAGATGCCGAGAGCCAGCAGGATATTGTAAATGTTGCTAGAGGTCACAAGTGCCAGCACGATCCCTTGAATGATAAAGGGAGGTGGTGAGTGCCAGCAAGATACTGTAAATGTCAGTCGAGGTGGCGAGTGCCGTGAATATTTGCGAATGTGTATACCACGGTAACCAGTAGACGTGCACCGTAGCACCATTATAGCTTTTTTGTACAGTCGATATTGCTGTGTGAACTGAGTACAACGGAGTGAACAGTGGCGCTGCCACAGTCTCTAGGGGAAAGGTTGACCTGTGTCACGTGCTTGAAACTGGTTGCTAATGACATAAAGCTTGGTCACTTGAGATCTCGCAGTGAGCGGAATATGGCTCATTTTGTTAATACTGCTTGCATAAAGTTGGATGCATCAATGTCCTATCAATAAACACTTCAATGACACATTTATATCCCCGTAAAACACCTAGTGTGTTTTATTTTGAAAAAGTGTCTTTTGTGTGTTTACAATGTGCTTAATTTCCATCAAAAAATCGTGCATATGTGTTGCGACGTATGTAATATCCCATGGTATACCTGCCAGGGTCTTGGCGGGGGCTTATTGCATAAATTTAATTATATGGGTACAGTGCATCTCCAAGTGTGAAGGTAGCTCATTGTTATTGTATATGAAGATGTACACTCCCCCAGTGTTGCCTAGTCAGTAATTATATAAACATGTCATGTATTTATGGATGTGCATAGTTCACATTTTTTATAAGCATGGAGATAAGAAGAGGTAATTAGTCATCTGCATTGATCGTTAAATATGGAATGCTTGCTTGGAAAAAACATTCGAAACAAACAAACAACACAATACACACAGGACCCTTTTTATGAGTTGTCTTTCCATTTCCAGTGATCTTAGCTTGGAGACGAGCTCGGAAGATGATGACATTACGCCGCAATATATGTCACAAGTAGATCACGCATATATTTCTTTCAAATCTATCGTTGGATCCCCTAAGGTCAAGGTACTGTTTTTTTCTCTATATATGTTGTTTTCAAGTACTCCGGTAAGAGCTACCAATTTGATGGTGCTCATATATTGCAAAACTATTTATATTTTGATGAATAGATCTTGAAGTGTGAAGAGAACGATGACGTCAGTGATGTTTTGAAGAGTCTTGGAATACCTCTTGAAGGTCCATGTCACGTGATATCGATTGTTGGTGGAACAGAGAACTATGTATCGTACAGTCAGAAGAAGAGGGCATCAATCTTTGCGGACATAAGAGGAGTGAGCTATTTCACTTATTTTCATCTCAAATATATTGCAATAACGTTTCTTCTGCGTCATTACCGTATGTATGATGTATTTCCCCTTATTTATGGTACATACCCACAATTCACCACGGTGATATAACTTATTTTCACTTAGTGTTCAGACCCGATATGATGAATATATGTTATATAGACGTAGGGCTCAATTTGTTGCATTGATGATATGAAAGCTTCATTTGTGCACTTTAATTAGATAACACATTCATTTTTATCCTAGGTCTTCCCCAAAGAAGAACATACTCTTGTCATAACATGTGGAATTCACAATGGTGTGGTTGAAATTGTAGGAGAAGTTGTTAAATCATTGCCATTGAAACATGGACAATTGGTGTGTTTAGGGATTGTCTCAAAAGACACAATGGGGTTAGATTACATAAACCATCCATCTTCAATTTTGGTACGTATGTGTTAATTTGACCTGTTAAATATTATCAGCGATTTACAAACTATTCTTTTGCCATCAGCCCTTGTGATTTTAAACTCCAACACAACATTATTTAAAGAAAGAATTTTTTTGGAGAAAATGTAAAAAATTGGATAATTGTGTAACGGCATGCAAAGGCGTCCATGTTTACACATTTAATGTAGTTGACTATCTATCGTAATTGTAGTCAACTACATTAATATGACAATATGTTATATATCGTAGAGGTAGTCAACTACATTATCATGACAATATGTTATCTATCATAATGGTAGTGAACTACCTTAATATGAAAATGAGTTATATATCGTAATGGTAGTCAACTACATTAATATGGCAATAAGTTATCTATCGTAATAGCAGTCAACTGCATTAATATGACAATAAGTTATCTATCGTAATGGTAGTCAACTACCTTAACATGACAATAAGTTATATATCGTAATGGTAGGCAACTACCTTAATATGGCAATAATTTATCTAGCATAATAGTAGTTAACTACCTTAATAAGACAATAATTTATCTATCGTAATGGTAGTAAACAACCTTAATATGACAATAAGTTATATATCGTAATGGTAGTCAACTACCTTAATATAGCAATAAGTTATCTATCATAATAGTAGTTAACTACCTTAATATGACAATAAGTTATCTATCGTAATGGTAGTCAACTACATTAATATGAATATAAGTTATCTATCGTATGGTAGTCAATACCTTAATATGGCAATTTGTTATCTATCGTAATTGTAGTCAACTAGCTTAATATGACAATAAGTTATCTATCATAATGGCAGTGATCTACCTTAATATGACAATAAGTTATGTATCGTAATTGTAGTCAACTACCTTAACATGACAATATGTTATATATCGTAGAGGTAGTCAAGTACATTAATATGACAATATGTTATCTATCATAATGGTAGCGAACTACCTTAATATGAAAATAAGTTATCTATCGTAATGGTAGTCAACAACATTAATATGAATATAAGTTATCTATCGTAATGGTAGTCAACTAGCTGAATCTGACAATAAGTTATCTATCGTAATGGTAGTCAACTACCTTAATATTATTAGGAATATAAGTTATCTATCGTAATGGTAGTCAACTACATTAATATGACAATAAGTTATCTATCGTAATGGTAGTAAACAACCTTAATATGACAATAGATTATCTTTCGTAATGATAGTGAACTACATTAATATGAATATAAGTTATCTATCGTAATGGTAGTCAACCACCTCAATATGGCAATAAGTTATCTATCATAATGTTAGTCAACTACCTTAATATGACAATAAGTTATCTATCGTAATGGTAGTCAACTACCTTAATATGACAATAAGTTATCTATCGTATGGTAGTCAATACCTTAATATGACAATTAGTTATCTATCGTAATTGTAGTCAACTACCTTGACCTAACAATAAGTTATATATCGTAATGGTAGTCAACTACCTTAATATGGCAATAAGTTATCTATCGTAATAGTAGTCAACTACATTAATATGACAATAAGTTATCTATCGTAAAGTTAGTCAACTACCTTAATATGGCAATAAGTTATCTATCGTAATAATAGTCAACTACCTTAATATGACAATAAGTTATCTATCACAATGGTAGTCAACTACATTAATATGAATATAAGTTATCTATCGTATGGTAGTCAATACCTTAATATGTCAATTAGTTATCTATCGTAATGGTAGGGACTACCTTAATATGACAATAAGTTATATATCGTAATGGTAGTGAACTACCTTAATATGATAATAAGGTATATATCGTAATGGTAGTCAACAACATTAATATGTCAATAAGTTATCTATCATAATGGTAGAGATCTACCTTAATATGAAAATAAGTTATATATCGTAATGGTACTACACTACATTATTATGAATATAAGATATCTATCGTAATGGTAGTCAACAACCTTAATATGACAATAAGTTATCTATCATAACGGTAGTGATATACCTTAATATGACAATAAATTATGTATCGTAATTGTAGTCAACTACCTAAACATGACAATATGTTATATATCGTAATGGTAGTCAACTACCTTAATATGGCTATAAGTTATCTATCATAATATTAGTCAACTACCTTAATATGACAATAAGTTATATATCGTAATGGTAGTCAACTACCTTATTAAGACAATAATTTATCTATCGTAATGGTAGTAAACAACCTTCATATGACAATAAGTTATCTATCGTAATGATAGTCAACTACCTTAATATGACAATAAGTTATCTATCGTAATGGTAGTCAACTACATTAATATGAATATAAGTTATCTATCGTATGGTAGTCAATACCTTAATATGTCAATTAGTTATCTATCGTAATGGTAGGGACTACCTTAATATGACAGTAAGTTATATATCGTAATGGTAGTGAACTACCATAATATGATAATAAGTTATATATCGTAATGGTAGTCAACAACATTAATATGTCAATAAGTTATCTATCATAATGGTAGAGATCTACCTTAATATGAAAATAAGTTATATATCGTAATGGTACTACACTACATTATTATGAATATAAGTTATCTATCGTAATGGTAGTCAACAACCTTAATATGACAATAAGTTATCTATCATAACGGTAGTGATCTACCTTAACATGACAATATGTTATATATCGTAATGGTAGTCAACTACTATAATATGGCAATAAGTTATCTATCGTAATATTAGTCAACTACCTTAATATGACAATAAGTTATATATCGTAATGGTAGTCAACTATCTTAATATGGCAATAAGTTATCTATCATAATAGTAGTTAACTACCTTAGTATGACAATAAGTTATCTATCGTAATGGTAGTCAACTACATTAATATGAATATAAGTTATCTATCGTATGGTAGTCAATACCTTAATGTGACAATTAGTTATCTATCGTAATGGTAGTGAACTACCTTAATATGAAAATAAGTTATCTGTCGTAATGGTAGTCAACAAGCTTAATATGACAATAAGTTATCTATCATAATGATAGTGATATACCTTAATATGACAATAAGTTATGTATCGTAATTGTAGTCAACTACCTTAACATGACAATATGTTATATATCGTAATGGTAGTCAACTACCTTAATATGGCAATAAGTTATCTATCGTAAAAGTAGTCACCTACCTTAATATGACAATAAGTTATCTATCGTAATGGTAGTCAACTACCTTAACATGACAATAAGTTATATATCGTAATGGTAGTCTACTTCCTTACTATGACAATAAGTTATCTATCATAATAGTAGTTAACTGCCTTAGTATGACAATAAGTTATCTATCGTAATGGTAGTCAACTACATTAATATGAATATAAGTTATCTATCGTATGGTAGTCAATAGCAATGACTTATCTATCGTAATGGTAGTCAACTACCTTAATATGACAAGAAGTTATCTATCGTAATAGTAGTCAACTACCTGAATATGCCAATAAGTTATCTATCGTAACAGTAGTCAACGACCTTAACATGACAATAAGTTATCTATCGTAATGGTAGTAAACAACCTTAATATGACAATAGGTTATCTCTCGTAATGGTAGTCAACAACATTAATATGACAATAAGTTATCTATCGTAATGGTAGTCAACTACCTTAATATGACAATAAGTTATCTATCGTAATGGTAGTCAACCACCTTAATATGACAATAAGTTATCTATCGTAATGGTACTCAACAACATTAACATGAATATAAGTTATCTATCGTAATGGTAGTCAACTAGCTGAATCTGACAATAAGTTATCTATCGTAATGGTAGTCAACTACATTAATATGACAATAAGTTATCTATCTTAATGGTACTCAACTACCTTAATATGACAATAAGTTATCTATCGTAATGGTAGTAAACAACCTTAATATGACAATAGGTTATCTTTCGTAATGGTAGTCAACAACCTTAATATGACAATAGGTTATCTATCGTAATGGTAGTCAACAACATTAATATGACAATAAGTTATCTATCGTAATGGTAGTCAACTACCTTAATATGACAATAAGTTATCTATCGTAATGGTACTCAACAACATTAACATGAATATAAGTTATCTATCTTAATGGTAGTCAACTAGCTGAATCTGACAATAAGTTATCTATCGTAATGGTAGTCAACTACATTAATATGACAATAAGTTATCTATCTTAATGGTACTCAACTACCTTAATATGACAATAAGTTATATATCGTAATGGTAGTCTACTTCCTTACTATGACAATAAGTTATCTATCATAATAGTAGTTAACTGCCTTAGTATGACAATAAGTTATCTATCGTAATGGTAGTCAACTACATTAATATGAATATAAGTTATCTATCGTATGGTAGTCAATAGCAATAACTTATCTATCGTAATGGTAGTCAACTACCTTAATATGACAAGAAGTTATCTATCGTAATAGTAGTCAACTACCTGAATATGCCAATAAGTTATCTATCGTAACAGTAGTCAACGACCTTAACATGACAATAAGTTATCTATCGTAATGGTAGTAAACAACCTTAATATGACAATAGGTTATCTCTCGTAATGGTAGTCAACAACATTAATATGACAATAAGTTATCTATCGTAATGGTAGTCAACTACCTTAATATGACAATAAGTTATCTATCGTAATGGTAGTCAACCACCTTAATATGACAATAGGTTATCTTTCGTAATGGTACTCAACAACATTAACATGAATATAAGTTATCTATCGTAATGGTAGTCAACTAGCTGAATCTGACAATAAGTTATCTATCGTAATGGTAGTCAACTACATTAATATGACAATAAGTTATCTATCTTAATGGTACTCAACTACCTTAATATGACAATAAGTTATCTATCGTAATGGTAGTAAACAACCTTAATATGACAATAGGTTATCTTTCGTAATGGTAGTCAACAACCTTAATATGACAATAGGTTATCTATCGTAATGGTAGTCAACAACATTAATATGACAATAAGTTATCTATCGTAATGGTAGTCAACTACCTTAATATGACAATAAGTTATCTATCGTAATGGTACTCAACAACATTAACATGAATATAAGTTATCTATCTTAATGGTAGTCAACTAGCTGAATCTGACAATAAGTTATCTATCGTAATGGTAGTCAACTACATTAATATGACAATAAGTTATCTATCTTAATGGTACTCAACTACCTTAATATGACAATAAGTTATCTATCGTAATGGTAGTAAACAACCTTAATATGACAATAGGTTATCTTTCGTAATGATAGTGAACTACATTAATATGAATATAAGTTATCTATCGTAATGGTAGTCAACTACCTTAATATGGCAATAAGTTATCTATCGTAATGGTAGTCAACTACCTTAATATGACGATAAGTTATCTATCGTAATTGTAGTCAACTACATTAATATGAATATAAGTTATCTATCGTATGGTAGTCAATACCTTAATATGTCAATTAGTTATATATCGTAATGGTAGGGACTACCTTAATATGACAATAAGTTATATATCGTAATGGTAGTCAACTACCTTAAGATGAAAATATGTTATATATCGTAATGGTAGTCAACTACATTAATATGGCAATAAGTTATCTATCATAATGCTAGAGATCTACCTTAATATGAAAATAAGTTATATATCGTAATGGTACTTCACTACATTATTATGAATATAAGTTATCTATCGTAATGGTAGTCAACAACCTTAATATGACAATAAGTTATCTATCATAACGGTAGTGATCTACCTTAATATGACAATAAATTATGTATCATAAATGTAGTCGACTACCTTAACATGACAATATGTTATATATCGTAATGGTAGTCAACTACCTTAATATGGCAATAAGTTATCTATCGTAATGGTAGTCAACTACCTTAATATGACAATAAGGTATCTATCGTAATGGTAGTCAACTACATTAATATGAATATAAGTTATCTATCGTAATGGTAGTTAACAACTATAATATGACAATAAGTTATCTATCATAATGGTAGTGATCTACCTTAATATGACAATAAGTTATGTATCGTAATTGTAGTCAACTACCTTAACATGACAATAAATTATGTATCATAAATGTAGTCGACTACCTTAACATGACAATATGTTATATATCGTAATGGTAGTCAACTACCTTAATATGGCAATAAGTTATCTATCGTAATAGTAGTCAACTACCTTAATATGACAATAAGTTATCTATCGTAATGGTAGTCAACTACCTTAACATGACAATAAGTTATATATCGTAATGGTAGTCAACTACCTTAATATGGCAATAAGTTATCTGTCATAATAGTAGTTAACTACCTTAGTATGACAATAAGTTATCTATCGTAATGGTAGTGAACTACCTTAATATGAAAATAAGTTATCTATCATAATGGTAGTGATCTACCTTAATATGAATATAAGTTATATATCGTAATTGTAGTCAACTACCTTAATATGACAATAAGTTATATATTGTAATGGTAATCAACTACATTAATATGACAATATGTTATCTATCATAATGATAGTGAACTACCTTTATATGAAAATAAGTTATATATCGTAATGGTAGTCAACGACATTAATATGGCAATAAGTTATCTATCATAATGGTAGTGATCTACCTTAATATTACAATAAGTTATGTATCGTAGTTGTAGTCAACTACCTTAATATGACAATATGTTATATATCGTAGAGTTAGTCAAGTACATTAATATGACAATATGTTATCTATCATAATGGTAGTGAACTACCTTAGTATGAAAATAAGTTATATATCGTAATGGTAGTCAACTACATTAATATGAATATAAGTTATCTATCGTAATTGTAGTCAACTACCTTAATATGACAATAAGTTATATATCGTAATGGTAATCAACTACATTAATATGACAATATGTTATATATCGTAATGGTAGTACACTACATTATTATGAATATAAGTTATCTATCGTAATGGTAGTCAACTAGATTAATATGACAATAAGATATATATCATAATGGTAGTGATCTACCTTAATATGACAATAAGTTATATATCGTAGTTGTAGTCAACTACCTTAATATGACAATATGTTATATATCGTAGAGTTAGTCAAGTACATTAATATGACAATATGTTATCTATCATAATGGTAGTGAACTACCTTAATATGAAAATAAGTTATATATCGTAATGGTAGTCAACTACATTAATATGGCAATAAGTTATATATCATAATGGTAGTGATTTACCTTAATATGGCAATAAGTTATCTATCGCAATGGTAGTGAAATACCTTAATATGACAATAAGTTATATATCGTAAAGGTAGTGAACTTCCTTAATATGACAATAAGTTATATGTCGTAATGGTAGTCAAGTACATTAATATGGCAATAAGTTATCTATCATAATGGCAGTGATCTTCCTTAATATGAAAATAATTTATCTATCGTAATGGTAGTGAACTACTTTAATATGACAATAAGTTATATATCGTAGTGGTAGTGAACTACTGTAATATGACAATAAGTTATCTATCGTAATGGTAGTGAACTACCTTAATAAGACAATATGTTATATATCGTAGAGATCGTCAACTATCTATCGTAATGGTAGTCAACTAGCTGAATATGACAATAAGTTATCTATCGTAAAGGTAGTGAACTACCTTAATATGGCAATAAGTTATCTATCGTAATGGTAGTGATCTACCTTAATATGAATATAAGTTATATATCGTAATTGTAGTCAACTACCTTAATATGACAATAAGTTATATATCGTAATTGTAATCAACTACATTAATATGACAATATGTTATCTATCATAATGGTAGTGAACTACCTTTATTTGAAAATAAGTTATATATCGTAATGGTAGTCAACGACATTAATATGGCAATAAGTTATCTATCGTAATGGTCGTGATCTACCTTAATATGAATATAAGTTATATATCGTAATTGTAGTCAACTACCTTAATATGACAATAAGTTATATATCGTAATGGTAATCAACTACATTAATATGACAATATGTTATCTATCATAAAGGTAGTGAACTACCTTTATATGAAAATAAGTTATATATCGTAATGGTAGTCAACGACATTAATATGGCAATAAGTTATCTATCATAATGGTAGTGATCTACCTTAATATGACAATAAGTTATCTATCATAATGGTAGTGATGTACCTTAATATGACAATATGTTATATGTCGTAATTGTAGTCAACTACATTAATATGGCAATAAGTTATCTATCATAATGGTAGTGATCTTCCTTAATATGAAAATAATTTATCTATCGTAATGGTAGTGAACTACCTTAATATGAAAATAAGTTATATATCGTAATGGTAGTCAACGACATTAATATGGCAATAAGTTATCTATCATAATGGTAGTGATCTACCTTAATATTACAATAAGTTATATATCGTAATGGTAGTACACTACATTATTATGAATATAAGATATATATCGTAATGGTAGTCAACTAGATTAATATGACAATAAGATATCTATCACAATGGTAGTGATCTACCTTAATATGACAATAAGATATGTATCGTAGTTGTAGTCAACTACCTTAATATGACAATATGTTATATATCGTAGAGTTAGTCAAGTACATTAATATGACAATATGTTATCCATCATAATGGTAGTGAACTACCTTAATATGAAAATAAGTTATATATCGTAATGGTAGTCAATGACATTGATATGGCAATAAGTTATCTATCATAATGGTAGTGATCTACCTTAATATGACAATAAGTTATCTATCGTAATAGTAGTCAACTACATTAATATGAATGTAAGTTATCTATCGTAATAGTAGTCAACTACATTAATATGAATATAAGTTTTCTATCGTAATCGTAGTTAACTAGCTGATTATGACAATAAGTTATCTATCGTAATGGTATGTCGTATACGACTTATTTACCACTTCTGTGTCACTGAGAATGTTTTAGAACCGTACTGTGTCTGGGTGGAATATTCTAGATTTTTTTAAGAAACTGGTTGAATAGATAATAGAACACTGTAGGAGGCAATAGAAGGTAATGGAACATTCTAGAAATTTATAGTAAATTCCATACTCATTATGTATGCTGATGTAATGGTCTATTTATAGACAGTGTGTGTATATATAGGGGAGTTGTTCAGCGCTGAGTTCAGATCGGAGATCTCGTTGAATTGTATTGGAATTTAAGTATCTAGTCATTGGAGTAGTGGAGTTTTACCGCGTTATTGTACTTATATAATAATACCAGTTCCAGTTGAAACCTCATCTGTTGGCTCCGTGTTCGTATTTTATCATCGCCGCCAGGGAAGTCTTTCTGTTACTGTTGCCATTTTGGTATTTGAACCATCACACCTGTACTATACCAATTACGGTAATATTACGTTGCGTGTGACATGGTAGTCAACTACATTAATATTATTATGAATATAAGTTATCTATCATAATGGTAATCAACTACCTTAATATGACAATATGTTATCTATCGTAATGGTAGTCAACTACCTTAATATGACAATAATTTATCTATCGTAATGGTAGTCAACTACCTTAATATGACAATAAGTTATATATAGTAATGGTAGTCATCTACCTTAACATGACTATCAGTTATGTGTCATAAAGGTAAATAATGATGTACGTTTTTACATTTATATGACAAACAATATAAATTTCATACAATTGTTCAAATAAGCGAAATCTTACAACACCCAGTACTGAAATTGTTTGACACAATATTTTGGAAGAATGAGTCTTTTGAACATTTCTAGGTAGTATGTAGAGTCAAATTGTGGTATCAAGTTTTTAGGAACCATTTTCCAATTCCGGGTCTCAAACAAAAATGTTTTCAGATTGGAGCTGAAAGTCATTTCTTGGTAGTATGTAGAGTCAAATTGTGGTATCAAGTATCAAGCTGAAAGTCATTTCTAGATAGTATGTAGAGTCAAATTGTGGTATCAAGTTTTTTTAGGAGCCATTTTCCAATTCTGGGTCTCAAACAAAAATAATTTCAGATTGGAGCTGAAAGTCTGCTCTTATATAGGACAATTTATATTAAAATGTATATTCTAATATTTATCTATATTAAACTTTTTGTAATATATTCCAAAAACATCACATTATTAATTTAACAATAAGGATGTCATCTGCTGCATAATATTTGCATAAATTTGCATATATAATTCAGTATTATTTATTTACATTTGTTGCATTGATTTAAATACATTAAATATTCTCATTCTCGTTTTCCTACAATAAACATTTATTATGTATTCATGTTAGTATCTCTTAACATGTCAAGACTCCCTGTCGATCTGAAATACCTGTAAAGCGCCCTCATGAGTTATATCTGTTGCTGGAGACAATAATGATATAAACGAAGAATCCATTGATGGAAAACACACAGCACATGTAACCACGCTATTACCCTATGAACAAGGCACATTCGATCCTGTGCCAAAAGTTTTTGCTGATCATTCAAGAAGGAGTCAAGCTTTAAAAAACCACTTTTCAGAATATATCTGAGTTTTGAGCAGTGCTTATGGTAGAAACCACAATTTTGCACTTTTGTTGGAAAGGTGAAAAAAGAGTGGTTTATGTGTACTGATGATATGTATAACAATGCTTGTTATATGGATTGGGCATTATTACTGTTTCGACTATGTCCAAGTAAATTGTTTGAGATAAATTTGTCACCTATGAGATCAGATGACCAGCATGTGCTGAGTTGGAGCGCTGTAAATGATGTAGTATACCCAACTGTATTGAACCATACATCGATTGGTTATTGTCCAATGATAAATGAATCTCCAACTGAGTATAGTACAGTGCACACAGTCATGAAAATTGTTCAATCAATGGATGAAATGCTTTTACCAGAAAGATATTGTCATCATATTTGATCTAGCTATCTATGTGAAAGCCGAAGAACAGCAGTAGCGACGTCCTGGTGAGTTTTCAGACATGTTGATACGTATTATCTATCACTATAGTCTGGAGTATATGGTTGTAATACAACTACAAGTATTCCGAATGAAAAATCATATAATCGTTGTGTTAGAGCACACAAGTTGACAAGCTCTATTTTGACTTCAGTGGGAGGCTTTTGTAAGGTACATTTATAGTAATGAAGACATCACAGTGGATAAGAAAGACAATGAGGAAAGACTCAGCATTTGCAGAGGTGTGATCAATGATGACCAAGATACCTTACATACCCTGCTACAGTCCAATAACATGGTAAAACTTATGTTGCACTTTGATGATTTCAGGCAAGTAGGACAAAATCAGTCACAAATGTGTGCCTTTTGGGATGATTATATCACTATGGTTGAGCTACTTCTTCAATTCATTAAAGCTGAACGAACAATTAATTGGTCCCTTCATCTGTCAGTTACTGCTCGGATGACACCATTTTTCTATGCATTGGATAGAACTAATTACTCACGATGGTTACTAGTATATATATCATAGATATGAATCGGCTGCCATCTGCACATCCAAGCATACATCATGAATTTGTTCTTGGTAATCATGCAATAAGTAAGTTCAACCAACCCTTTGCTCATGTATGAACAGATATGGACAGCCTATAAATCTGGATTCAAAGTCTAAAGGTTGAATCATTGATGTAAGTCAGAAATCTCGTAAGTTAGAGTGCTTCTTATCATGGGCAAGCAGCAATAACAACTGCCTTGAAGGAAATGTGTGGATCCAAGAAAAACATTGACCGCATAGGAAGTCGTAAAAAAGCAGCACCAAGTAGAATGGAGAGGGATGAACTAGATCAACCTTCACATCAGAGTTGATGATAAATCCATTTATTTTGGATGATCTTGATGATAATATATTGCCCATTATCAATTTTGCTATTGGAATGGTGATGCCACCAGACTTGTCCAAGTGATTAGTTAATACATATCATATAGGCAAGCAACAGATGTTATCATAAACGGAACAGAGGATGAATACCACTCAGTCCACTTTCTGGAATCCAATACCACAGTTGAAGATTGAGACATTTGCAACAATGGCAAAGCAAAAGAAAGTTAGGACAGCTCAGGAGAAGTTTATAACAATAACTGGTGATCGAACCTATTTGGTCACTTAGTTATTTCAGCCAAAGCTAGATAAATCACCTTGAAGGACGTGATTTTCTATTAACTGTCTACTGTTGACAGATTCCTCAGAAAAACAACAAACAGTGTATTTCTTGCAGAGTTGGAGAAAATAGTGGCAGTGCAGCATCAGCTTCCAGCATCGCATAAGCCCACTGTCTATATCATTGATGGCATGACACTAATACAAATGGTGAAGTGTGACGGTGTAGCAACGTTTAGAGACTTCATACTCTATGTTAACATTATAAAGATCAGTCAATTAAGGCAAGGAGAACGGAAAAAACGAGAAGAATCAAATGCACTAGAAGTCAAGATCTATATTCCACCTACTCCCATTTCTAAACGATGGGCGAAATAATCTCTGTCATATGCTTGGTGCCAAATGGGTCGAGAAATGCTGCAGCAGGGAGAAGCATGGAGGTGGTTTTTAAGGATAGTGAACAATCAGTACCTATAAGAAGAGAGACATGCAATTATTGTCAGATTAAGAGAAGCAGACACCCGAATACTGTTAATAATAATTTTAATTTCATCTATCGCCACATACATCTGAACCAATGCCTATGTAACGAGATTTCAACGAGACCACCTCAGACTGGTTTAGTCAACAAATCACAGACCTCCTTCTGTAGCGCACCCGATGACGTCACCGGTCAGAATCAGGTCACAAACACGCTCAAATAAAATGGCGGATTATACCGATGTTAACAATGAAAAAGATCGGGAAAAACACGGCTTTTGGGTAAGTTCGTCATTGTTTGATGCAACATTCTGCGTGGACGCCGTTCGCCGGTGATCGGTATACAATTTAAAATCAGATTGCATTGTTTACTATAGCTGTTTACAGTGTTCGAATCATTATGATTTACTTATTTTTTGTTTCCATTCTAGGTAATTATGCTCAGTGTTTGGTGTTGAAGTTGAAGTGATGACTGAATAAACTTTGGCTAGCGAAGATGCATCAGGAAGTGCACACATTTGTTGGAAATGAAAAACATTTTCAGTGTAATGACAAAGAATGTAAAATACTGTGGCATCTCTTTTGTGAATAAAAAAATATACTAGTATTTTTCTATTAATGGTTTATGCAAGTTAATTTATTCAGCCCGTAGAGTATTGCTACACTGAACAGTATGACACTTTCTCGTACCTCATCTACACTTGATGTTGTCTTCGCTACTGATATTTTTCGACGTGGTGGTGGTGTGGATGTTTGAAATAAAACAGTCGATTGAGATGATTGTTTTCAAAATAAAACCCATGCGATGCAACACGATTGAGTACGCTGTCGGCTAATTAAAAGGCTAGTTGTGATTGGCTGTACCTTTAAAACTTTAAAAAAACTGAAAATAAATAATATATCCAAATAAAATAAAATGAAAAGAAGCCAAAATTAAGATCTTATTTTTATCAGATTGGATTCTATATGTGTAAATAGCCTTTACAGAATACAAATATGAGATCAAGTTGTTTTATGTAAATAGCCTTTACAGAATACAGTTGTTTTATGTAAATAGCCTTTACAGAATACAGTTGTTTTATGTAAATAGCCTTTACAGAATACAGTTGTTTTATGTAAATAGCCTTTACAGAATACAGTTGTTTTATGTAAATAGCCTTTACAGAATACAGTTGTTTTATGTAAATAACCTTTACAGAATACAGTTGTTTTATGTAAATAGCCTTTACAGAATACAGTTGTTTTATGTAAATAGCCTTTACAGAATACAGTTGTTTTATGTAAATAGCCTTTACAGAATACAGTTGTTTTATGTAAATAGCCTTTACAGAATACAGTTGTTTTATGTAAATAGCCTTTATAGAATACAGTTGTTTTATGTAAATAGCCTTTACAGAATACAGTTGTTTTATGTAAATAGCCTTTACAGAATACAGTTGTTTTATGTAAATAGCCTTTACAGAATACAGTTGTTTTATGTAAATAGCCTTTACAGAAAACAAATATGGGATCAAGTTGTTTTATGTAAATAACGTTTACAGAATACAAATATGGTATCAAGTTGTTTTACTTTATCTCTATTTTTCAGACCCACAGATTGTCTAGAGGCACTGATAAACACACTGCTAACCCATACCACACACATTTACTTAGAGTAACAGCTAAGGAATCAGATGATTGGTTTCGCCGTGGAAGGTGGTTCAGAGGACAACTCGAGTATAAATTGGCCAAGTTAACTACAAGTACGTATATATGCCTTGATTCATAGCTGGTGCGTAACGCAGTTGTAGAAGATTGCCTGAACGTGACTCAAATATAGAACACTCCCTACTCAAATAAGTCGCTTAGATTAGATCAAAACTAGATATGTATGTTTATGCTGAGATAAATATATCAGAAAATGTTTGACTTGATCCCAAAAGACAACTGCATAATTAACAATATGAAATGCATACATGTACAGGAATAGCTAACCTAACATTTTTCGATCGAGCTTCAAGGATTCCATCATAGACAATGAAATATGAGGACACTATTTTAGAATCAATAGATTGAAAGTATTACCCAAACGCACTAAATTACTTTTGGATATATTATATTTATATATTTTTTAATATGTAGTTAATATGAAATATTCATCGAGAAATAACTCAATTAGTCTCCCATCCATCCATTTTTTCATTCATTCGTTTCAATAATGTAAATTATGACAAGCGTTTGGCTATAGCGCCCTCTAGTATTGATTTGAATTTTTTTCGGATGAAAGTTTGTATTCAGTAAGGCGTGTTTGAAGTGAGCTAATACATTCAAATTCAAATACGAAGGAACCACTGATTTCACGGCAGGCAATAAGAGTTATTAGAATTGGAATTATCGCTTTCAAATGTATTTATTTTGCCTACAAATTTCAAAATAATGTTACCCTGCAACTCCTGCTTTGCATGTTGAATGTATCAGTGTGCTTGTGGATTTTTGTTGTAAGCTGTGATAGCTATTCAGGGCACTGCTGGTCGACACAAGTTCAGAACACAATTTTAACATTGTTGCCTAGAAATTACAACCCATATTTGTAACGATTTTCCCTATGTATTAGAGGCCATAATTTGAATATTGTTGTCTAGGTATTAGAGCCAATAATTTAAGCATTATTGCCTACTTATTAGAGGTCATAATTTAAATATTGTTGTCTAAGTAGTATTAGAGGCTATAATTGAAGCATTATTGCCTAGGTATTAGTGGCCATAATTTATACATTATTGGCTAGGTATTATTAAAGGCCACATTTTAAACATTGTTACCTAGGTATTAGGGGCTATGGTTTGAACATTGTTGCCCAAGAATTACAATCCATAATTTAAACAGTATAGCCAAAGTATTAGAGACCATCATATAAAGATTGTTGTCTAGGTATTAGAGACTATAATTTAAAAATTATTGTCCAGGTATTAGAGAAAATAATTTATATATGGTTGTCTGGAATTAGTAGCCATAATTTAAACATTGTTGTTCGGTATTAGAAGTCATAATTTAAATATTTTTGCCTATGTATTAGAGGCTATAATTTAAAAAATATTGCCCAGGTATTAGAGGCCATAATTTATAAATTGCTGTCTGGTATTAGTGGCAATATTTAAACATTATTGGCTAGGTATTAGAAGACATAATTTAAACATTTTTCCCTAGGTATTAAGACTATAATTTAAACATTATTGCCTAGATATTAGAGGCCATAATTTAAACATTGCTGTCTAGGTATTAAAGACCATGATTTAAACATTATAGCCTTGGAATTACAAGCCATATTTGTGAAGATATTGCCTAAGCATTAGTGGCCATAATTTAAACATTATTGTCTAGGTATTAAAGACCATGATTTACACATTATAGCCTTGGAATTACAAGCCATATTTGTGAAGATATTGCCTAAGCATTAGTGGCCATAATTTAAACATTATTGTCTAGGTATTAAAGACCATGATTTACACATTATAGCCTTGGAATTACAAGCCATATTTGTGAAGATATTGCCTAAGCATTAGTGGCCATAATTTAAACATTATTGTCTAGGTATTAAAGACCATGATTTACACATTATAGCCTTGGAATTACAAGCCATATTTGTGAAAACATTGCCTAAGTATTAGTGGCCATAATTTAAACATTATTGTCTAGGTATTAAAGACCATGATTTAAACATTATAGCCTAGGAATTACAAGCCGTATTTGTGAAGATATTGCCTAAGTATTAGTGGCCATAATTTATACATTATTGTCTAGGTATTAAAGACCATGATTTACACATTATAGCCTTGGAATTACAAGCCATATTTGTGAAAACATTGCCTAAGTATTAGTGGCCATAATTTAAACATTATTGTCTAGGTATTAAAGACCATGATTTAAACATTATAGCCTAGGAATTACAAGCCGTATTTGTGAAGATATTGCCTAAGTATTAGTGGCCATAATTTAAACATTATTGTCTATGTATTAAAGACCATTATTTAAACATTACAGTCTAGGAAATACAAGCCATATTTGTGAAGATATTGCCTAAGTATTAGTGGCCATAATTTAAACATTATTGTCTAGGTATTAAAGACCATGATTTACACATTATAGCCTTGGAATTACAAGCCATATTTGTGAAAACATTGCCTAAGTATTAGTGGCCATAATTTAAACATTATTGTCTAGGTATTAAAGACCATGATTTAAACATTATAGCCTAGGAATTACAAGCCGTATTTGTGAAGATATTGCCTAAGTATTAGTGGCCATAATTTAAACATTATTGTCTATGTATTAAAGACCATTATTTAAACATTACAGTCTAGGAAATACAAGCCATATTTGTGAAGATATTGCCTAAGTATTAGTGAACATAATTCAAACATTATTGTCTAGGTATTAAAGACCATGATTTAAACATTATAGCCTTGGAATTACAAGCCATATTTGTGAAGATATTGCCTAAGTATTAGTGGCCATAATTTAAACAATATTGTCTAGGAATTAAAGACCATGATTTAAACATTATAGCCTAGGAATTACAAGCAATATTTGTGAATATATTGCCTAAGTATTAGTGGCCATATTTTAAAAATTGTTGTCTAGATATTAAAGACCATGATTTAAATATAATAGCCTAGGAATTACAAGCCATATTTGTGAAGATATTGCCTAGGTATTAGTGGCCATAATGTAAACATTGTTGTCTTGGTATTAAAGACCATGATTTAAACATTATTGTCCAGGAATTACAAGCCATATTTGTGAAGATATTGCCTACGTATTAGTGGCCATAATTTAAACATTGTTGTCTTGGTATTAAAGACCATGATTTAAACATGATAGCCTAGGAATTACAAGCCATATTTGTGAAGATATTGCCTAAGTATTAGTGGCCATAATTTAAACATTATTGTCTAGGTATGAAAGACCATGATTTGAACATTAAAGCCTAGGAATTACAAGCCATATTTGTGAACACATTGCCTAAGTATTAGTGTCCATAATTTAAACATTATTGTCTAGGTATTAAAGACCATGATTTAAACATTACTGCCTAGGAATTACAAGCCATATTTGTGAAGATATTGCCTAAGTATTAGTGGCCATAATTTAAACATTATTGTCTGGGTATTAAAGACCCTGATTTAAACATTCTAGCGTAGGAATTACAAGCCACATTTGTGAACACATTGCCTAAGTATTAGTTGGCCATAATTTATACAGTATTGTCGTGGTATTAAAGACCATGATTTAACAATTATAGCCTTGGAATTACAAGCCATATTTGTGAACACATTGCCTAAGTATTAGTGGCCATAATTTAAACAGTATTGTCGTGGTATTAAAGACCATGATTTAAAAATTATAGCCTAGGAATTACAAGCTATATTTGTGAAGATATTGCCTAAGTATCAGTGGCCATAATTTAAACACTGTGGTCTTGGTATTAAAGACCGTGATTTAAACATTATAGTCCAGGAATTACAAGCCATATTTGTGAAGATATGGCCTAAGTATTAGTGGTCATAATTTAAACATTGTTGTCTAGATATTAAAGACCATGATTTAAATATTATAGCCTAGGAATTACAAGCCATATTTGTGAAAATATTGCCCAGGTATTAGTGGCCATAATGTAAACATTGTTGTCTTGGTATTAAAGACCATGATTTAAACATTATAGTCCAGGAATTACAAGCCATATTTGTGAAGATATTGCCTAAGTATTAGTGGCCATAATATAAACATTGTTGTCAAGATATTAAAGACCATGATTTAAATATTATAGCCTAGGAATTACAAGCCATATTTGTGAAGATATTGCCTAAGTATTAGTGGCCATAATTTAAACATTATTGTCTATGTATTAAAGACCATGATTTAAACATTATAGTCTAGGAATTACAAGCCATATTTGTGAAGATATTGCCTAAGTATGAGAGGCTATGATTTAAACTTCATAACCTATTAATTACTAGCCTTATTTGTGTAGATGCTGCCTGGGTGTTAGAGCCCATAATTTAAACATTGTTGTCTAGATATTAAAGACCCTGATTTAAACATTATAGCCTAGGAATTACAAGCCATATTTGTGAACATATTGCCTAAGTATTAGTGGCCATAATTTAAACATTATTGTCTAGGTATTAAAGACCATTATTTAAACATTATAGTCTAGGAATTACAAGCCATATTTGTGAAGATATTGCCTACGTATGAGAGGCTCTGATTTAAACTTTATAACCTATGAATTACTGGCCTTATTTGTGTGGATGCTGTCTGGGTGTTAGAGCCCATGATTTAAACATTGTTGTCTTGGTATTAAAGATCATGATTTAAACATTATAGTCTTGGAATTACAAGCCATATTTGTGAAGATATTGCCTAAGTATTAGTGGCCATAATTTAAACATTATTGTCTAGGTATTAAAGACCATGATTTAAAGATTATAGCCTAGGAATTACAAGCCATATTTGTGAAGATATTGCCTAAGTATTAGTGGCCAAAATTTAAACATTATTATCTAGATATTAAAGACCATGATTTAAACATTATAGCCTAGGAATTACAAGCCATATTTGTGAAGATATTGCCTAAGTATTAGTGGCCATAATTTAAACAATATTGTCTAGGAATTAAAGACCATGATTTAAACATTATAGCCTAGGAATTACAAGCAATATTTGTGAATATATTGCCTAAGTATTAGTGGCCATATTTTAAAAATTGTTGTCTAGATATTAAAGACCATGATTTAAATATAATAGCCTAGGAATTACAAGCCATATTTGTGAAGATATTGCCTAGGTATTAGTGGCCATAATGTAAACATTGTTGTCTTGGTATTAAAGACCATGATTTAAACATTATTGTCCAGGAATTACAAGCCATATTTGTGAAGATATTGCCTACGTATTAGTGGCCATAATTTAAACATTGTTGTCTTGGTATTAAAGACCATGATTTAAACATGATAGCCTAGGAATTACAAGCCATATTTGTGAAGATATTGCCTAAGTATTAGTGGCCATAATTTAAACATTATTGTCTAGGTATGAAAGACCATGATTTGAACATTAAAGCCTAGGAATTACAAGCCATATTTGTGAACACATTGCCTAAGTATTAGTGTCCATAATTTAAACATTATTGTCTAGGTATTAAAGACCATGATTTGAACATTATAGCCTTGGAATTACAAGCCATATTTGTGAAGATATTGCCTAGGTATTAGTGGCCATAATGTAAACATTGTTGTCTTGGTATTAAAGACCATGATTTAAACATTATAGCCTTGGAATTACAAGCCATATTTGTGAACACATTGCCTAAGTATTAGTGGCCATAATTTAAACATTGTTGTCTTGGTATTAAAGACCATGATTTAAACATTATAGCCTTGGAATTACAAGCCATATTTGTGAACACATTGCCTAAGTATTAGTGGCCATAATTTAAACATTATTGTCTATGTATTAAAGACCATTATTTAAACATTACAGTCTAGGAAATACAAGCCATATTTCTGAAGATATTGCCTAAGTATGAGAGGCTATAATTTAAACTTTATAACCTATGAATTACAAGCCTTATTTGTGTGGATGCTGCCTGGGTGTTAGAGCCCATAATTTAAACATTATTGTCTAGGTATTAAAGACCATGATTTGAACATTATAGCCTTGGAATTACAAGCCATATTTGTGAAGATATTGCCTAAGTATTAGTGGCCATAATTTAAACATTGTTGTCTAGGTATTGAAGACCCTGATTTAAACATTATAGCCTAGGAATTACAAGCCATATTTGTGAAGATATTGCCTCAGTATTAGTGGCCATAATATAAACATTGTTGTCAAGATATTAAAGACCATGATTTAAATATTATAGCCTAGGAATTACAAGCCATATTTGTGAAGATATTGCCTAAGTATTAGTGGCCATAATTTAAACATTATTGTCTATGTATTAAAGACCATGATTTAAACATTATAGTCTAGGAATTACAAGCCATATTTGTGAAGATATTGCCTAAGTATGAGAGGCTATGATTTAAACTTTATAACCTATTAATTACTAGCCTTATTTGTGTAGATGCTGCCTGGGTGTTAGAGCCCATAATTTAAACATTGTTGTCTAGATATTAAAGACCCTGATTTAAACATTATAGCCTAGGAATTACAAGCCATATTTGTGAACATATTGCCTAAGTATTAGTGGCCATAATTTAAACATTATTGTCTAGGTATTAAAGACCATTATTTAAACATTATAGTCTAGGAATTACAAGCCATATTTGTGAAGATATTGCCTACGTATGAGAGGCTCTGATTTAAACTTTATAACCTATGAATTACTGGCCTTATTTGTGTGGATGCTGTCTGGGTGTTAGAGCCCATGATTTAAACATTGTTGTCTTGGTATTAAAGATCATGATTTAAACATTATAGCCTTGGAATTACAAGCCATATTTGTGAAGATATTGCCTAAGTATTAGTGGCCATAATTTAAACATTATTATCTAGATATTAAAGACGATGATTTAAACATTATAGCCTAGGAATTACAAGCCATATTTGTGAAGATATTGCCTAAGTATTAGTGGCCATAATTTAAACAATATTGTCTAGGAATTAAAGACCATGATTTAAACATTATAGCCTAGGAATTACAAGCAATATTTGTGAATATATTGCCTATGTATTAGTGGCCATATTTTAAAAATTGTTGTCTAGATATTAAAGACCATGATTTAAATATAATAGCCTAGGAATTACAAGCCATATTTGTGAAGATATTGCCTAGGTATTAGTGGCCATAATGTAAACATTGTTGTCTTGGTATTAAAGACCATGATTTAAACATTATTGTCCAGGAATTACAAGCCATATTTGTGAAGATATTGCCTACGTATTAGTGGCCATAATTTAAACATTGTTGTCTTGGTATTAAAGACCATGATTTAAACATGATAGCCTAGGAATTACAAGCCATATTTGTGAAGATATTGCCTAAGTATTAGTGGCCATAATTTAAACATTATTGTCTAGGTATGAAAGACCATGATTTGAACATTAAAGCCTAGGAATTACAAGCCATATTTGTGAACACATTGCCTAAGTATTAGTGTCCATAATTTAAACATTATTGTCTAGGTATTAAAGACCATGATTTGAACATTATAGCCTTGGAATTACAAGCCATATTTGTGAAGATATTGCCTAGGTATTAGTGGCCATAATGTAAACATTGTTGTCTTGGTAATAAAGACCATGATTTAAACATTATAGCCTTGGAATTACAAGCCATATTTGTGAACACATTGCCTAAGTATTAGTGGCCATAATTTAAACATTATTGTCTAGGTATTAAAGACCATGATTTAAACATTATAGCCTAGGAATTACAAGCCATATTTGTGAAGATATTGCCTAAGTATTAGTGGCCATAATTTAAACATTATTGTCTATGTATTAAAGACCATTATTTAAACATTACAGTCTAGGAAATACAAGCCATATTTCTGAAGATATTGCCTAAGTATGAGAGGCTATAATTTAAACTTTATAACCTATGAATTACAAGCCTTATTTGTGTGGATGCTGCCTGGGTGTTAGAGCCCATAATTTAAACATTATTGTCTAGGTATTAAAGACCATGATTTAAACATTACTGCCTAGGAATTACAAGCCATATTTGTGAAGATATTGCCTAAGTATTAGTGGCCATAATTTAAACATTATTGTCTAGGTATTAAAGACCCTGATTTAAACATTCTAGCCTAGGAATTACAAGCCACATTTGTGAACACATTGCCTAAGTATTAGTTGGCCATAATTTATACAGTATTGTCGTGGTATTAAAGACCATGATTTAAAAATTATAGCCTTGGAATTACAAGCCATATTTGTGAACACATTGCCTAAGTATTAGTGGCCATAATTTAAACAGTATTGTCGTGGTATAAAAGACCATGATTTAAAAATTATAGCCTAGGAATTACAAGCCATATTTGTGAAGATATTGCCTAGGTATTAGTGGACATAATGTAAACATTGTTGTCTTGGTATTAAAGACCATGATTTAAACATTATAGCCTTGGAATTACAAGCCATATTTGTGAACACATTGCCTAAGTATTAGTGGCCATAATTTAAACATTATTGTCTATGTATTAAAGACCATTATTTAAACATTACAGTCTAGGAAATACAAGCCATATTTCTGAAGATATTGCCTAAGTATGAGAGGCTATAATTTAAACTTTATAACCTATGAATTACAAGCCTTATTTGTGTGGATGCTGCCTGGGTGTTAGAGCCCATAATTTAAACATTATTGTCTAGGTATTAAAGACCATGATTTGAACATTATAGCCTTGGAATTACAAGCCATATTTGTGAAGATATTGCCTAAGTATTAGTGGCCATAATTTAAACATTGTTGTCTAGGTATTGAAGACCCTGATTTAAACATTATAGCCTAGGAATTACAAGCCATATTTGTGAAGATATTGCCTCAGTATTAGTGGCCATAATATAAACATTGTTGTCAAGATATTAAAGACCATGATTTAAATATTATAGCCTAGGAATTACAAGCCATATTTGTGAAGATATTGCCTAAGTATTAGTGGCCATAATTTAAACATTATTGTCTATGTATTAAAGACCCTGATTTAAACATTATAGCCTAGGAATTACAAGCCATATTTGTGAACATATTGCCTAAGTATTAGTGGCCATAATTTAAACATTATTGTCTAGGTATTAAAGACCATTATTTAAACATTATAGTCTAGGAATTACAAGCCATATTTGTGAAGATATTGCCTACGTATGAGAGGCTCTGATTTAAACTTTATAACCTATGAATTACTGGCCTTATTTGTGTGGATGCTGTCTGGGTGTTAGAGCCCATGATTTAAACATTGTTGTCTTGGTATTAAAGATCATGATTTAAACATTATAGCCTTGGAATTACAAGCCATATTTGTGAAGATATTGCCTAAGTATTAGTGGCCATAATTTAAACATTATTATCTAGATATTAAAGACGATGATTTAAACATTATAGCCTAGGAATTACAAGCCATATTTGTGAAGATATTGCCTAAGTATTAGTGGCCATAATTTAAACAATATTGTCTAGGAATTAAAGACCATGATTTAAACATTATAGCCTAGGAATTACAAGCAATATTTGTGAATATATTGCCTAAGTATTAGTGGCCATATTTTAAAAATTGTTGTCTAGATATTAAAGACCATGATTTAAATATAATAGCCTAGGAATTACAAGCCATATTTGTGAAGATATTGCCTAGGTATTAGTGGCCATAATGTAAACATTGTTGTCTTGGTATTAAAGACCATGATTTAAACATTATTGTCCAGGAATTACAAGCCATATTTGTGAAGATATTGCCTACGTATTAGTGGCCATAATTTAAACATTGTTGTCTTGGTATTAAAGACCATGATTTAAACATGATAGCCTAGGAATTACAAGCCATATTTGTGAAGATATTGCCTATGTATTAGTGGCCATAATTTAAACATTATTGTCTAGGTATGAAAGACCATGATTTGAACATTAAAGCCTAGGAATTACAAGCCATATTTGTGAACACATTGCCTAAGTATTAGTGTCCATAATTTAAACATTATTGTCTAGGTATTAAAGACCATGATTTGAACATTATAGCCTTGGAATTACAAGCCATATTTGTGAAGATATTGCCTAGGTATTAGTGGCCATAATGTAAACATTGTTGTCTTGGTAATAAAGACCATGATTTAAACATTATAGCCTTGGAATTACAAGCCATATTTGTGAACACATTGCCTAAGTATTAGTGGCCATAATTTAAACATTATTGTCTAGGTATTAAAGACCATGATTTAAACATTATAGCCTAGGAATTACAAGCCATATTTGTGAAGATTTTGCCTAAGTATTAGTGGCCATAATTTAAACATTATTGTCTATGTATTAAAGACCATTATTTAAACATTACAGTCTAGGAAATACAAGCCATATTTCTGAAGATATTGCCTAAGTATGAGAGGCTATAATTTAAACTTTATAACCTATGAATTACAAGCCTTATTTGTGTGGATGCTGCCTGGGTGTTAGAGCCCATAATTTAAACATTATTGTCTAGGTATTAAAGACCATGATTTAAACATTACTGCCTAGGAATTACAAGCCATATTTGTGAACACATTGCCTAAGTATTAGTTGGCCATAATTTATACAGTATTGTCGTGGTATTAAAGACCATGATTTAAAAATTATAGCCTTGGAATTACAAGCCATATTTGTGAACACATTGCCTAAGTATTAGTGGCCATAATTTAAACATTATTGTCTAGGTATTAAAGACCCTGATTTAAACATTCTAGCCTAGGAATTACAAGCCACATTTGTGAACACATTGCCTAAGTATTAGTTGGCCATAATTTATACAGTATTGTCGTGGTATTAAAGACCATGATTTAAAAATTATAGCCTTGGAATTACAAGCCATATTTGTGAACACATTGCCTAAGTATTAGTGGCCATAATTTAAACAGTATTGTCGTGGTATAAAAGACCATGATTTAAAAATTATAGCCTAGGAATTACAAGCCATATTTGTGAAGATATTGCCTAGGTATTAGTGGACATAATGTAAACATTGTTGTCTTGGTATTAAAGACCATGATTTAAACATTATAGCCTTGGAATTACAAGCCATATTTGTGAACACATTGCCTAAGTATTAGTGGCCATAATTTAAACATTATTGTCTATGTATTAAAGACCATTATTTAAACATTACAGTCTAGGAAATACAAGCCATATTTCTGAAGATATTGCCTAAGTATGAGAGGCTATAATTTAAACTTTATAACCTATGAATTACAAGCCTTATTTGTGTGGATGCTGCCTGGGTGTTAGAGCCCATAATTTAAACATTATTGTCTAGGTATTAAAGACCATGATTTGAACATTATAGCCTTGGAATTACAAGCCATATTTGTGAAGATATTGCCTAAGTATTAGTGGCCATAATTTAAACATTGTTGTCTAGGTATTGAAGACCCTGATTTAAACATTATAGCCTAGGAATTACAAGCCATATTTGTGAAGATATTGCCTAAGTATTAGTGGCCATAATTTAAACATTATTGTCTAGGTATTAAAGACCATGATTTAAACGTTATAGCCTAGGAATTACAAACCATATTTCTGAAGATATTGCCTAAGTATTAGTGGCCATAATTTAAACATTGTTGTCTTGGTATTAAAGACCATGATTTAAACATTATAACCTTGGAATTACAAGCCATATTTGTGAAGATATTGCCTAGGTATTAGTGGCCATAATGTAAACATTGTTGTCTTGGTATTAAAGACCATGATTTAAACATTATAGCCTTGGAATTACAAGCCATATTTGTGAACACATTGCCTAAGTATTAGTGGCCATAATTTAAACATTATTGTCTAGGTATTAAAGACCATGATTTAAACATTATAGCCTAGGAATTACAAGCCATATTTGTGAAGATATTGCCTAAGTATTAGTGGCCATAATTTAAACATTATTGTCTATGTATTAAAGACCATTATTTAAACATTACAGTCTTGGAAATACAAGCCATATTTCTGAAGATATTGCCTAAGTATGAGAGGCTATAATTTAAACTTTATAACCTATGAATTACAAGCCTTATTTGTGTGGATGCTGCCTGGGTGTTAGAGCCCATAATTTAAACATTGTTGTCTGGGTATTAAAGACCCTGATTTAAACATTACTGCCTAGGAATTACAAGCCATATTTGTGAAGATATTACCTAAGTATTAGTGGCCATAATTTAAACATTATTGTCTAGGTATTAAAGACCATGATTTAAACGTTATAGCCTAGGAATTACAAACCATATTTCTGAAGATATTGCCTAAGTATTAGTGGCCATAATTTAAACATTGTTGTCTTGGTATTAAAGACCATGATTTAAACATTATAACCTTGGAATTACAAGCCATATTTGTGAAGATATTGCCTAAGTATCAGTGGCCATAATTTAAACACTGTGGTCTTGGTATTAAAGACCGTGATTTAAACATTATAGTCCAGGAATTACAAGCCATATTTGTGAAGATATTGCCTAAGTATTAGTGGTCATAATTTAAACATTGTTGTCTAGATATTAAAGACCATGATTTAAATATTATAGCCTAGGAATTACAAGCCATATTTGTGAAAATATTGCCTAGGTATTAGTGGCCATAATGTAAACATTGTTGTCTTGGTATTAAAGACCATGATTTAAACATTATAGTCCAGGAATTACAAGCCATATTTGTGAAGATATTGCCTAAGTATTAGTGGCCATAATATAAACATTGTTGTCAAGATATTAAAGACCATGATTTAAATATTATAGCCTAGGAATTACAAGCCATATTTGTGAAGATATTGCCTAAGTATTAGTGGCCATAATTTAAACATTATTGTCTATGTATTAAAGACCATGATTTAAACATTATAGTCTAGGAATTACAAGCCATATTTGTGAAGATATTGCCTAAGTATGAGAGGCTATGATTTAAACTTTATAACCTATTAATTACTAGCCTTATTTGTGTAGATGCTGCCTGGGTGTTAGAGCCCATATTTTAAACATTGTTGTCTAGATATTAAAGACCCTGATTTAAACATTATAGCCTAGGAATTACAAGCCATATTTGTGAACATATTGCCTAAGTATTAGTGGCCATAATTTAAACATTATTGTCTAGGTATTAAAGACCATTATTTAAACATTATAGTCTAGGAATTACAAGCCATATTTGTGAAGATATTGCCTACGTATGAGAGGCTCTGATTTAAACTTTATAACCTATGAATTACTGGCCTTATTTGTGTGGATGCTGTCTGGGTGTTAGAGCCCATGATTTAAACATTGTTGTCTTGGTATTAAAGATCATGATTTAAACATTATAGCCTTGGAATTACAAGCTATATTTGTGAAGATATTGCCTAAGTATTAGTGGCCATAATTTAAACATTATTGTCTAGGTATTAAAGACCATGATTTAAAGATTATAGCCTAGGAATTACAAGCCATATTTGTGAAGATATTGCCTAAGTATTAGTGGCCAAAATTTAAACATTATTATCTAGATATTAAAGACCATGATTTAAACATTATAGCCTAGGAATTACAAGCCATATTTGTGAAGATATTGCCTAAGTATTAGTGGCCATAATTTAAACAATATTGTCTAGGAATTAAAGACCATGATTTAAACATTATAGCCTAGGAATTACAAGCAATATTTGTGAATATATTGCCTAAGTATTAGTGGCCATATTTTAAAAATTGTTGTCTAGATATTAAAGACCATGATTTAAATATAATAGCCTAGGAATTACAAGCCATATTTGTGAAGATATTGCCTAGGTATTAGTGGCCATAATGTAAACATTGTTGTCTTGGTATTAAAGACCATGATTTAAACATTATTGTCCAGGAATTACAAGCCATATTTGTGAAGATATTGCCTACGTATTAGTGGCCATAATTTAAACATTGTTGTCTTGGTATTAAAGACCATGATTTAAACATGATAGCCTAGGAATTACAAGCCATATTTGTGAAGATATTGCCTAAGTATTAGTGGCCATAATTTAAACATTATTGTCTAGGTATGAAAGACCATGATTTGAACATTAAAGCCTAGGAATTACAAGCCATATTTGTGAACACATTGCCTAAGTATTAGTGTCCATAATTTAAACATTATTGTCTAGGTATTAAAGACCATGATTTGAACATTATAGCCTTGGAATTACAAGCCATATTTGTGAAGATATTGCCTAGGTATTAGTGGCCATAATGTAAACATTGTTGTCTTGGTATTAAAGACCATGATTTAAACATTATAGCCTTGGAATTACAAGCCATATTTGTGAACACATTGCCTAAGTATTAGTGGCCATAATTTAAACATTGTTGTCTTGGTATTAAAGACCATGATTTAAACATTATAGCCTTGGAATTACAAGCCATATTTGTGAACACATTGCCTAAGTATTAGTGGCCATAATTTAAACATTATTGTCTATGTATTAAAGACCATTATTTAAACATTACAGTCTAGGAAATACAAGCCATATTTCTGAAGATATTGCCTAAGTATGAGAGGCTATAATTTAAACTTTATAACCTATGAATTACAAGCCTTATTTGTGTGGATGCTGCCTGGGTGTTAGAGCCCATAATTTAAACATTATTGTCTAGGTATTAAAGACCATGATTTGAACATTATAGCCTTGGAATTACAAGCCATATTTGTGAAGATATTGCCTAAGTATTAGTGGCCATAATTTAAACATTGTTGTCTAGGTATTGAAGACCCTGATTTAAACATTATAGCCTAGGAATTACAAGCCATATTTGTGAAGATATTGCCTAAGTATTAGTGGCCATAATATAAACATTGTTGTCAAGATATTAAAGACCATGATTTAAATATTATAGCCTAGGAATTACAAGCCATATTTGTGAAGATATTGCCTAAGTATTAGTGGCCATAATTTAAACATTATTGTCTATGTATTAAAGACCATGATTTAAACATTATAGTCTAGGAATTACAAGCCATATTTGTGAAGATATTGCCTAAGTATGAGAGGCTATGATTTAAACTTTATAACCTATTAATTACTAGCCTTATTTGTGTAGATGCTGCCTGGGTGTTAGAGCCCATAATTTAAACATTGTTGTCTAGATATTAAAGACCCTGATTTAAACATTATAGCCTAGGAATTACAAGCCATATTTGTGAACATATTGCCTAAGTATTAGTGGCCATAATTTAAACATTATTGTCTAGGTATTAAAGACCATTATTTAAACATTATAGTCTAGGAATTACAAGCCATATTTGTGAAGATATTGCCTACGTATGAGAGGCTCTGATTTAAACTTTATAACCTATGAATTACTGGCCTTATTTGTGTGGATGCTGTCTGGGTGTTAGAGCCCATGATTTAAACATTGTTGTCTTGGTATTAAAGATCATGATTTAAACATTATAGCCTTGGAATTACAAGCCATATTTGTGAAGATATTGCCTAAGTATTAGTGGCCATAATTTAAACATTATTGTCTAGGTATTAAAGACCATGATTTAAAGATTATAGCCTAGGAATTACAAGCCATATTTGTGCAGATATTGCCTAAGTATTAGTGGCCAAAATTTAAACATTATTATCTAGATATTAAAGACCATGATTTAAACATTATAGCCTAGGAATTACAAGCCATATTTGTGAAGATATTGCCTAAGTATTAGTGGCCATAATTTAAACAATATTGTCTAGGAATTAAAGACCATGATTTAAACATTATAGCCTAGGAATTACAAGCAATATTTGTGAATATATTGCCTAAGTATTAGTGGCCATATTTTAAAAATTGTTGTCTAGATATTAAAGACCATGATTTAAATATAATAGCCTAGGAATTACAAGCCATATTTGTGAAGATATTGCCTAGGTATTAGTGGCCATAATGTAAACATTGTTGTCTTGGTATTAAAGACCATGATTTAAACATTATTGTCCAGGAATTACAAGCCATATTTGTGAAGATATTGCCTACGTATTAGTGGCCATAATTTAAACATTGTTGTCTTGGTATTAAAGACCATGATTTAAACATGATAGCCTAGGAATTACAAGCCATATTTGTGAAGATATTGCCTAAGTATTAGTGGCCATAATTTAAACATTATTGTCTAGGTATGAAAGACCATGATTTGAACATTAAAGCCTAGGAATTACAAGCCATATTTGTGAACACATTGCCTAAGTATTAGTGTCCATAATTTAAACATTATTGTCTAGGTATTAAAGACCATGATTTGAACATTATAGCCTTGGAATTACAAGCCATATTTGTGAAGATATTGCCTAGGTATTAGTGGCCATAATGTAAACATTGTTGTCTTGGTATTAAAGACCATGATTTAAACATTATAGCCTTGGAATTACAAGCCATATTTGTGAACACATTGCCTAAGTATTAGTGGCCATAATTTAAACATTATTGTCTAGGTATTAAAGACCATGATTTAAACATTATAGCCTAGGAATTACAAGCCATATTTGTGAAGATATTGCCTAAGTATTAGTGGCCATAATTTAAACATTATTGTCTATGTATTAAAGACCATTATTTAAACATTACAGTCTAGGAAATACAAGCCATATTTCTGAAGATATTGCCTAAGTATGAGAGGCTATAATTTAAACTTTATAACCTATGAATTACAAGCCTTATTTGTGTGGATGCTGCCTGGGTGTTAGAGCCCATAATTTAAACATTATTGTCTAGGTATTAAAGACCATGATTTAAACGTTATAGCCTTGGAATTACAAGCCATATTTGTGAAGATATTGCCTAAGTATTAGTGGCCATAATTTAAACATTATTGTCTGGGTATTAAAGACCCTGATTTAAACATTCTAGCCTAGGAATTACAAGCCACATTTGTGAACACATTGCCTAAGTATTAGTTGGCCATAATTTATACAGTATTGTCGTGGTATTAAAGACCATGATTTAAAAATTATAGCCTTGGAATTACAAGCCATATTTGTGAACACATTGCCTAAGTATTAGTGGCCATAATTTAAACAGTATTGTCGTGGTATAAAAGACCATGATTTAAAAATTATAGCCTAGGAATTACAAGCCATATTTGTGAAGATATTGCCTAGGTATTAGTGGACATAATGTAAACATTGTTGTCTTGGTATTAAAGACCATGATTTAAACATTATAGCCTTGGAATTACAAGCCATATTTGTGAACACATTGCCTAAGTATTAGTGGCCATAATTTAAACATTATTGTCTATGTATTAAAGACCATTATTTAAACATTACAGTCTAGGAAATACAAGCCATATTTCTGAAGATATTGCCTAAGTATGAGAGGCTATAATTTAAACTTTATAACCTATGAATTACAAGCCTTATTTGTGTGGATGCTGCCTGGGTGTTAGAGCCCATAATTTAAACATTATTGTCTAGGTATTAAAGACCATGATTTGAACATTATAGCCTTGGAATTACAAGCCATATTTGTGAAGATATTGCCTAAGTATTAGTGGCCATAATTTAAACATTGTTGTCTAGGTATTGAAGACCCTGATTTAAACATTATAGCCTAGGAATTACAAGCCATATTTGTGAAGATATTGCCTAAGTATTAGTGGCCATAATTTAAACATTATTGTCTAGGTATTAAAGACCATGATTTAAACGTTATAGCCTAGGAATTACAAACCATATTTCTGAAGATATTGCCTAAGTATTAGTGGCCATAATTTAAACATTGTTGTCTTGGTATTAAAGACCATGATTTAAACATTATAACCTTGGAATTACAAGCCATATTTGTGAAGATATTGCCTAGGTATTAGTGGCCATAATGTAAACATTGTTGTCTTGGTATTAAAGACCATGATTTAAACATTATAGCCTTGGAATTACAAGCCATATTTGTGAACACATTGCCTAAGTATTAGTGGCCATAATTTAAACATTATTGTCTAGGTATTAAAGACCATGATTTAAACATTATAGCCTAGGAATTACAAGCCATATTTGTGAAGGTATTGCCTAAGTATTAGTGGCCATAATTTAAACATTATTGTCTATGTATTAAAGACCATTATTTAAACATTACAGTCTTGGAAATACAAGCCATATTTCTGAAGATATTGCCTAAGTATGAGAGGCTATAATTTAAACTTTATAACCTATGAATTACAAGCCTTATTTGTGTGGATGCTGCCTGGGTGTTAGAGCCCATAATTTAAACATTATTGTCTAGGTATTAAAGACCATGATTTAAACATTACTGCCTAGGAATTACAAGCCATATTTGTGAAGATATTACCTAAGTATTAGTGGCCATAATTTAAACATTGTTGTCTTGGTATTAAAGACCATGATTTAAACATTATAACCTTGGAATTACAAGCCATATTTGTGAAGATATTGCCTAAGTACTAGAGGCCATAATTTAAACATTATTATCTAGGTATTAAAGACCATGATTTAAACATTATAGCCTAAGAATTACAAGCCATATTTGTGAAGATATTGCCTAGGTATTAGTGGCCATAATGTAAACATTGTTGTCTTGGTATTAAAGACCATGATTTAAACATTATAGCCTTGGAATTACAAGCCATATTTGTGAACACATTGCCTAAGTATTAGTGGCCATAATTTAAACATTATTGTCTAGGTATTAAAGACCATGATTTAAACATTATAGCCTAGGAATTACAAGCCATATTTGTGAAGATATTGCCTAAGTATTAGTGGCCATAATTTAAACATTATTGTCTATGTATTAAAGACCATTATTTAAACATTACAGTCTTGGAAATACAAGCCATATTTCTGAAGATATTGCCTAAGTATGAGAGGCTATAATTTAAACTTTATAACCTATGAATTACAAGCCTTATTTGTGTGGATGCTGCCTGGGTGTTAGAGCCCATAATTTAAACATTGTTGTCTGGGTATTAAAGACCCTGATTTAAACATTACAGCCTAGGAATTACAAGCCATATTTGTGAACACATTGCCTAAGTATTAGTGGCCATAATTTAAACATTATTGTCTAGGTATTAAAGACCCTGATTTAAACATTACAGCCTAGGAATTACAAGCCATATTTGTGAACACATTGCCTAAGTATTAGTGGCCATAATTTAAACATTATTGTCTAGGTATTAAAGACCATGATTTAAACATTACTGCCTAGGAATTACAAGCCATATTTGTGAAGATATTACCTAAGTATTAGTGGCCATAATTTAAACATTATTGTCTGGGTATTAAAGACCCTGATTTAAACATTCTAGCCTAGGAATTGCAAGCCACATTTGTGAACACATTGCCTAAGTATTAGTTGGCCATAATTTATACAGTATTGTCGTGGTATTAAAGACCATGATTTAAAAATTATAGCCTAGGAATTACAAGCCATATTTGTGAAGATATTGCCTAGGTATTAGTGGACATAATGTAAACATTGTTGTCTTGGTATTAAAGACCATGATTTAAACATTATAGCCTTGGAATTACAAGCCATATTTGTGAACACATTGCCTAAGTATTAGTGGCCATAATTTAAACATTGTTGTCTTGGTATTAAAGACCATGATTTAAACATTACTGCCTAGGAATTACAAGCCATATTTGTGAAGATATTGCCTAAGTATTAGTGGCCATAATTTAAACATTATTGTCCAGGTATTAAAGACCATTATTTAAACATTACAGTCTAGGAAATACAAGCCATATTTCTGAAGATATTGCCTAAGTATGAGAGGCTATAATTTAAACTTTATAACCTATGAATTACAAGCCTTATTTGTGTGGATGCTGCCTGGGTGTTAGAGCCCATAATTTAAACATTATTGTCTAGGTATTAAAGACCATGATTTGAACATTATAGCCTTGGAATTACAAGCCATATTTGTGAAGATATTGCCTAAGTATTAGTGGCCATAATTTAAACATTGTTGTCTAGGTATTGAAGACCCTGATTTAAACATTATAGCCTAGGAATTACAAGCCATATTTGTGAAGATATTGCCTAAGTATTAGTGGCCATAATTTAAACATTATTGTCTAGGTATTAAAGACCATGATTTAAACGTTATAGCCTAGGAATTACAAACCATATTTCTGAAGATATTGCCTAAGTATTAGTGGCCATAATTTAAACATTGTTGTCTTGGTATTAAAGACCATGATTTAAACATTATAACCTTGGAATTACAAGCCATATTTGTGAAGATATTGCCTAGGTATTAGTGGCCATAATTTAAACATTATTATCTAGGTATTAAAGACCATGATTTAAACATTATAGCCTAAGAATTACAAGCCATATTTGTGAAGATATTGCCTAGGTATTAGTGGCCATAATGTAAACATTGTTGTCTTGGTATTAAAGACCATGATTTAAACATTATAGCCTTGGAATTACAAGCCATATTTGTGAACACATTGCCTAAGTATTAGTGGCCATAATTTAAACATTATTGTCTAGGTATTAAAGACCATGATTTAAACATTATAGCCTAGGAATTACAAGCCATATTTGTGAAGATATTGCCTAAGTATGAGAGGCTATAATTTAAACTTTATAACCTATGAATTACAAGCCTTATTTGTGTGGATGCTGCCTGGGTGTTAGAGCCCATAATTTAAACATTATTGTCTAGGTATTAAAGACCATGATTTAAACATTACTGCCTAGGAATTACAAGCCATATTTGTGAAGATATTGCCTAAGTATTAGTGGCCATAATTTAAACATTATTGTCTGGGTATTAAAGACCCTGATTTAAACATTCTAGCCTAGGAATTGCAAGCCACATTTGTGAACACATTGCCTAAGTATTAGTTGGCCATAATTTATACAGTATTGTCGTGGTATTAAAGACCATGATTTAAAAATTATAGCCTTGGAATTACAAGCCATATTTGTGAACACATTGCCTAAGTATTAGTGGCCATAATTTAAACAGTATTGTCGTGGTATTAAAGACCATGATTTAAAAATTATAGCCTAGGAATTACAAGCCATATTTGTGAAGATATTGACTAGGTATTAGTGGCCATAATGTAAACATTGTTGTCTTGGTATTAAAGACCATGATTTAAACATTATAGCCTTGGAATTACAAGCCATATTTGTGAACACATTGCCTAAGTATTAGTGGCCATAATTTAAACATTATTGTCTAGGTATTAAAGACCATGATTTAAACGTTATAGCCTAGGAATTACAAACCATATTTCTGAAGATATTGCCTAAGTATTAGTGGCCATAATTTAAACATTGTTGTCTTGGTATTAAAGACCATGATTTAAACATTATAGCCTTGGAATTACAAGCCATATTTGTGAAGATATTGCCTAAGTATTAGTGGCCATAATTTAAACATTATTATCTAGGTATTAAAGACCATGATTTAAACATTATAGCCTAGGAATTACAAGCCATATTTGTGAAGATATTGCCTAGGTATTAGTGGCCATAATGTAAACATTGTTGTCTTGGTATTAAAGACCATGATTTAAACATTATAGCCTTGGAATTACAAGCCATATTTGTGAACACATTGCCTAAGTATTAGTGGCCATAATTTAAACATTATTGTCTAGGTATTAAAGACCCTGATTTAAAAATTATAGCCTAGGAATTACAAGCCACATTTGTGAACACATTGCCTAAGTATTAGTTGGCCATAATTTATACAGTATTGTCGTGGTATTAAAGACCATGATTTAAAAATTATAGCCTTGGAATTACAAGCCATATTTGTGAACACATTGCCTAAGTATTAGTGGCCATAATTTAAACAGTATTGTCGTGGTATTAAAGACCATGATTTAAAAATTATAGCCTAGGAATTACAAGCCATATTTGTGAAGATATTGCCTAGGTATTAGTGGCCATAATGTAAACATTGTTGTCTTGGTATTAAAGACCATGATTTAAACATTATAGCCTTGGAATTACAAGCCATATTTGTGAACACATTGCCTAAGTATTAGTTGGCCATAATTTATACAGTATTGTCGTGGTATTAAAGACCATGATTTAAAAATTATAGCCTTGGAATTACAAGCCATATTTGTGAACACATTGCCTAAGTATTAGTGGCCATAATTTAAACAGTATTGTCGTGGTATTAAAGACCATGATTTAAAAATTATAGCCTAGGAATTACAAGCCATATTTGTGAAGATATTGCCTAGGTATTAGTGGCCATAATGTAAACATTGTTGTCTTGGTATTAAAGACCATGATTTAAACATTATAGCCTAGGAATTACAAGCCATATTTGTGAAGATATTGCCTAAGTATTAGTGGCCATAATTTAAACATTATTGTCTATGTATTAAAGACCATTATTTAAACATTACAGTCTAGGAAATACAAGCCATATTTGTGAAGATATTGCCTAAGTATGAGAGGCTATAATTTAAACTTTATAACCTATGAATTACAAGCCTTATTTGTGTGGATGCTGCCATGGGTGTTAGAGCCCATAATTTAAACATTATTGTCTAGGTATTAAAGACCATGATTTGAACATTATAGCCTTGGAATTACAAGCCATATTTGTGAAGATATTGCCTAAGTATTAGTGGCCATAATTTAAACATTGTTGTCTAGGTATTGAAGACCCTGATTTAAACATTATAGCCTAGGAATTACAAGCCATATTTGTGAAGATATTGCCTAAGTATTAGTGGCCATAATTTAAACATTATTGTCTAGGTATTAAAGACCATGTTTTAAACGTTATAGCCTAGGAATTACAAACCATATTTCTGAAGATATTGCCTAAGTATTAGTGGCCATAATTTAAACATTGTTGTCTTGGTATTAAAGACCATGATTTAAACATTATAACCTTGGAATTACAAGCCATATTTGTGAAGATATTGCCTAAGTACTAGAGGCCATAATTTAAACATTATTATCTAGGTATTAAAGACCATGATTTAAACATTATAGCCTAAGAATTACAAGCCATATTTGTGAAGATATTGCCTAGGTATTAGTGGCCATAATGTAAACATTGTTGTCTTGGTATTAAAGACCATTATTTAAACATTACAGTCTTGGAAATACAAGCCATATTTCTGAAGATATTGCCTAAGTATGAGAGGCTATAATTTAAACTTTATAACCTATGAATTACAAGCCTTATTTGTGTGGATGCTGCCTCGGTGTTAGAGCCCATAATTTAAACATTATTGTCTAGGTATTAAAGACCATGATTTAAACATTACTGCCTAGGAATTACAAGCCATATTTGTGAAGATATTACCTAAGTATTAGTGGCCATAATTTAAACATTATTGTCTAGGTATTAAAGACCATGATTTAAACGTTATAGCCTAGGAATTACAAACCATATTTCTGAAGATATTGCCTAAGTATTAGTGGCCATAATTTAAACATTGTTGTCTTGGTATTAACGACCATGATTTAAACATTATAACCTTGGAATTACAAGCCATATTTGTGAAGATATTGCCTAAGTACTAGAGGCCATAATTTAAACATTATTATCTAGGTATTAAAGACCATGATTTAAACATTATAGCCTAAGAATTACAAGCCATATTTGTGAAGATATTGCCTAGGTATTAGTGGCCATAATGTAAACATTGTTGTCTTGGTATTAAAGACCATGATTTAAACATTATAGCCTTGGAATTACAAGCCATATTTGTGAACACATTGCCTAAGTATTAGTGGCCATAATTTAAACATTATTGTCTAGGTATTAAAGACCATGATTTAAACATTATAGCCTAGGAATTACAAGCCATATTTGTGAAGATATTGCCTAAGTATTAGTGGCCATAATTTAAACATTATTGTCTATGTATTAAAGACCATTATTTAAACATTACAGTCTAGGAAATACAAGCCATATTTGTGAAGATATTGCCTAAGTATGAGAGGCTATAATTTAAACTTTATAACCTATGAATTACAAGCCTTATTTGTGTGGATGCTGCCATGGGTGTTAGAGCCCATAATTTAAACATTATTGTCTAGGTATTAAAGACCATGATTTGAACATTATAGCCTTGGAATTACAAGCCATATTTGTGAAGATATTGCCTAAGTATTAGTGGCCATAATTTAAACATTGTTGTCTAGGTATTGAAGACCCTGATTTAAACATTATAGCCTAGGAATTACAAGCCATATTTGTGAAGATATTGCCTAAGTATTAGTGGCCATAATTTAAACATTATTGTCTAGGTATTAAAGACCATGTTTTAAACGTTATAGCCTAGGAATTACAAACCATATTTCTGAAGATATTGCCTAAGTATTAGTGGCCATAATTTAAACATTGTTGTCTTGGTATTAAAGACCATGATTTAAACATTATAACCTTGGAATTACAAGCCATATTTGTGAAGATATTGCCTAAGTACTAGAGGCCATAATTTAAACATTATTATCTAGGTATTAAAGACCATGATTTAAACATTATAGCCTAAGAATTACAAGCCATATTTGTGAAGATATTGCCTAGGTATTAGTGGCCATAATGTAAACATTGTTGTCTTGGTATTAAAGACCATTATTTAAACATTACAGTCTTGGAAATACAAGCCATATTTCTGAAGATATTGCCTAAGTATGAGAGGCTATAATTTAAACTTTATAACCTATGAATTACAAGCCTTATTTGTGTGGATGCTGCCTGGGTGTTAGAGCCCATAATTTAAACATTATTGTCTAGGTATTAAAGACCATGATTTAAACATTACTGCCTAGGAATTACAAGCCATATTTGTGAAGATATTACCTAAGTATTAGTGGCCATAATTTAAACATTATTGTCTAGGTATTAAAGACCATGATTTAAACGTTATAGCCTAGGAATTACAAACCATATTTCTGAAGATATTGCCTAAGTATTAGTGGCCATAATTTAAACATTGTTGTCTTGGTATTAACGACCATGATTTAAACATTATAACCTTGGAATTACAAGCCATATTTGTGAAGATATTGCCTAAGTACTAGAGGCCATAATTTAAACATTATTATCTAGGTATTAAAGACCATGATTTAAACATTATAGCCTAAGAATTACAAGCCATATTTGTGAAGATATTGCCTAGGTATTAGTGGCCATAATGTAAACATTGTTGTCTTGGTATTAAAGACCATGATTTAAACATTATAGCCTTGGAATTACAAGCCATATTTGTGAACACATTGCCTAAGTATTAGTGGCCATAATTTAAACATTATTGTCTAGGTATTAAAGACCATGATTTAAACATTATAGCCTAGGAATTACAAGCCATATTTGTGAAGATATTGCCTAAGTATTAGTGGCCATAATTTAAACATTATTGTCTATGTATTAAAGACCTTTATTTAAACATTACAGTCTTGGAAATACAAGCCATATTTCTGAAGATATTGCCTAAGTATGAGAGGCTATAATTTAAACTTTATAACCTATGAATTACAAGCCTTATTTGTGTGGATGCTGCCTGGGTGTTAGAGCCCATAATTTAAACATTATTGTCTAGGTATTAAAGACCATGATTTAAACATTACTGCCTAGGAATTACAAGCCATATTTGTGAAGATATTGCCTAAGTATTAGTGGTCATAATTTAAACATTATTGTCTATGTATTAAAGACCCTGATTTAAACATTCTAGCCTAGGAATTGCAAGCCACATTTGTGAACACATTGCCTAAGTATTAGTTGGCCATAATTTATACAGTATTGTCGTGGTATTAAAGACCATGATTTAAAAATTATAGCCTTGGAATTACAAGCCATATTTGTGAACACATTGCCTAAGTATTAGTGGCCATAATTTAAACAGTATTGTCGTGGTATTAAAGACCATGATTTAAAAATTATAGCCTAGGAATTACAAGCCATATTTGTGAAGATATTGCCTAGGTATTAGTGGCCATAATGTAAACATTGTTGTCTTGGTATTAAAGACCATGATTTAAACATTATAGCCTTGGAATTACAAGCCATATTTGTGAACACATTGCCTAAGTATTAGTGGCCATAATTTAAACATTATTGTCTAGGTATTAAAGACCATGATTTAAACGTTATAGCCTAGGAATTACAAACCATATTTCTGAAGATATTGCCTAAGTATTAGTGGCCATAATTTAAACATTGTTGTCTTGGTATTAAAGACCATGATTTAAACATTATAGCCTTGGAATTACAAGCCATATTTGTGAAGATATTGCCTAAGTATTAGTGGCCATAATTTAAACATTATTATCTAGGTATTAAAGACCATGATTTAAACATTATAGCCTAGGAATTACAAGCCATATTTGTGAAGATATTGCCTAGGTATTAGTGGCCATAATGTAAACATTGTTGTCTTGGTATTAAAGACCATGATTTAAACATTATAGCCTTGGAATTACAAGCCATATTTGTGAACACATTGTCTAAGTATTAGTGGCCATAATTTAAACATTATTGTCTAGGTATTAAAGACCCTGATTTAAACATTATAGCCTAGGAATTACAAGCCACATATGTGAACACATTGCCTAAGTATTAGTTGGCCATAATTTATACAGTATTGTCGTGGTATTAAAGACCATGATTTAAAAATTATAGCCTTGGAATTACAAGCCATATTTGTGTGGATGCTGCCTGGGTGTTAGAGCCCATAATTTAAACATTATTGTCTAGGTATTAAAGACCATGATTTAAACATTACTGCCTAGGAATTACAAGCCATATTTGTGAAGATATTACCTAAGTATTAGTGGCCATAATTTAAACATTATTGTCTGGGTATTAAAGACCCTGATTTAAACATTCTAGCCTAGGAATTGCAAGCCACATTTGTGAACACATTGCCTAAGTATTAGTTGGCCATAATTTATACAGTATTGTCGTGGTATTAAAGACCATGTTTTAAAAATTATAGCCTTGGAATTACAAGCCATATTTGTGAACACATTGCCTAAGTATTAGTGGCCATAATTTAAACAGTATTGTCGTGGTATTAAAGACCATGATTTAAAAATTATAGCCTAGGAATTACAAGCCATATTTGTGAAGATATTGCCTAGGTATTTGTGGCCATAATGTAAACATTGTTGTCTTGGTATTAAAGACCATGATTTAAACATTATAGCCTTGGACTTACAAGCCATATTTGTGAACACATTGCCTAAGTATTAGTGGCCATAATTTAAACATTATTGTCTATGTATTAAAGACCATTATTTAAACATTATAGTCTAGGAATTACAAGCCATATTTGTGAAGATATTGCCTACGTATGAGAGGCTCTGATTTAAACTTTATAACCTATGAATTACTGGCCTTATTTGTGTGGATGCTGTCTGGGTGTTAGAGCCCATGATTTAAACATTGTGGTCTTGGTATTAAAGACCCTGATTTAAACATTATAGCCTAGGAATTACAAGCCACATTTGTGAACACATTGCCTAAGTATTAGTTGGCCATAATTTATACAGTATTGTCGTGGTATTAAAGACCATGATTTGAACATTATAGCCTTGGAATTACAAGCCATATTTGTGAAGATATTGCCTAAGTATTAGTGGCCATAATTTAAACATTGTTGTCTAGGTATTGAAGACCCTGATTTAAACATTATAGCCTAGGAATTACAAGCCATATTTGTGAAGATATTGCCTAAGTATTAGTGGCCATAATTTAAACATTATTGTCTAGGTATTAAAGACCATGATTTAAACGTTATAGCCTAGGAATTACAAACCATATTTCTGAAGATATTGCCTAAGTATTAGTGGCCATAATTTAAACATTGTTGTCTTGGTATTAAAGACCATGATTTAAACATTATAACCTTGGAATTACAAGCCATATTTGTGAAGATATTGCCTAAGTATTAGTGGCCATAATGTAAACATTGTTGTCTTGGTATTAAAGACCATGATTTAAACATTATAGCCTTGGACTTACAAGCCATATTTGTGAACACATTGCCTAAGTATTAGTGGCCATAATTTAAACATTATTGTCTATGTATTAAAGACCATTATTTAAACATTATAGTCTAGGAATTACAAGCCATATTTGTGAAGATATTGCCTACGTATGAGAGGCTCTGATTTAAACTTTATAACCTATGAATTACTGGCCTTATTTGTGTGGATGCTGTCTGGGTGTTAGAGCCCATGATTTAAACATTGTGGTCTTGGTATTAAAGACCATGATTTAAACATTATAGTCCAGGAATTACAAGCCATATTTGTGAAGATATTGCCTAAGTATTAGTGGCCATAATTTAAACATTGTTGTCTAGATATTAAAGACCATGATTTAAATATTATAGCCTAGGAATTACAAGCCATATTTGTGAAGATATTGCCTAGGTATTAGTGGCCATAATGTAAACATTGTTGTCTTGGTATTAAAGACCATGATTTAAACATTATAGTCCAGGAATTACAAGCCATATTTGTGAAGATATTGCCTAAGTATTAGTGGCCATAATATAAACATTGTTGTCTAGATATTAAAGACCATGATTTAAATATTATAGCCTAGGAATTACAAGCCATATTTGTGAAGATATTGCCTAAGTATTAGTGGCCATAATTTAAACATTATTGTCTATGTATTAAAGACCATGATTTAAACATTATAGTCTAGGAATTACAAGCCATATTTGTGAAGATATTGCCTAAGTATGAGAGGCTATGATTTAAACTTCATAACCTATTAATTACTAGCCTTATTTGTGTGGATGCTGCCTTGGTGTTAGAGCCCATAATTTAAACATTGTTGTCTAGATATTAAAGACCCTGATTTAAACATTATAGCCTAGGAATTACAAGCCATATTTGTGAACATATTGCCTAAGTATTAGTGGCCATAATTTAAACATTATTGTCTAGGTATTAAAGACCATTATTTAAACATTATAGCCTAGGAATTACAAGCCATATTTGTGAACATATTGCCTAAGTATTAGTGGCCATAATTTAAACATTATTGTCTAGGTATTAAAGACCATTATTTAGACATTATAGTCTAGGAATTACAAGCCATATTTGTGAAGATATTGCCTACGTATGAGAGGCTCTGATTTAAACTTTATAACCTATGAATTACTGGCCTTATTTGTGTGGATGCTGTCTGGGTGTTAGAGCCCATGATTTAAACATTGTTGTCTTGGTATTAAAGACCATGATTTAAACATTATAGCCTTGGAATTACAAGCCATATTTGTGAAGATATTGCCTAAGTATTAGTGGCCATAATTTAAACATTATTATCTAGGTATTAAAGACCATGATTTAAACATTATAGCCTAGGAATTACAAGCCATATTTGTGAAGATATTGCCTAGGTATTAGTGGCCATAATGTAAACATTGTTGTCTTGGTATTAAAGACCATGATTTAAACATTATAGCCTTGGAATTACAAGCCATATTTGTGAACACATTGCCTAAGTATTAGTGGCCATAATTTAAACATTATTGTCTAGGTATTAAAGACCCTGATTTAAACATTATAGCCTAGGAATTACAAGCCACATTTGTGAACACATTGCCTAAGTATTAGTTGGCCATAATTTATACAGTATTGTCGTGGTATTAAAGACCATGATTTAAAAATTATAGCCTTGGAATTACAAGCCATATTTGTGAACACATTGCCTAAGTATTAGTGGCCATAATTTAAACAGTATTGTCGTGGTATTAAAGACCATGATTTAAAAATTATAGCCCAGGAATTACAAGCCATATTTGTGAAGATATTGCCTAAGTATTAGTGGCCATAATTTTAACATTATTGTCTATGTATTAAAGACCATGATTTAAACATTATAGCCTTGGAATTACAAGCCATATTTGTGAACACATTGCCTAAGTATTAGTGGCCATAATTTAAACATTATTGTCTATGTATTAAAGACCATTATTTAAACATTACAGTCTAGGAAATACAAGCCATATTTCTGAAGATATTGCCTAAGTATGAGAGGCTATAATTTAAACTTTATAACCTATGAATTACAAGCCTTATTTGTGAGGATGCTGCCTGGGTGTTAGAGCCCATAATTTAAACATTATTGTCTAGGTATTAAAGACCATGATTTGAACATTATAGCCTTGGAATTACAAGCCATATTTGTGAAGATATTGCCTAAGTATTAGTGGCCATAATTTAAACATTGTTGTCTAGGTATTGAAGACCCTGATTTAAACATTATAGCCTAGGAATTACAAGCCATATTTGTGAAGATATTGCCTAAGTATTAGTGGCCATAATTTTAACATTATTGTCTAGGTATTAAAGACCATGATTTAAACGTTATAGCCTAGGAATTACAAACCATATTTCTGAAGATATTGCCTAAGTATTAGTGGCCATAATTTAAACATTGTTGTCTTGGTATTAAAGACCATGATTTAAACATTATAGCCTTGGAATTACAAGCCATATTTGTGAAGATATTGCCTAGGTATTAGTGGCCATAATGTAAACATTGTTGTCTTGGTATTAAAGACCATGATTTAAACATTATAGCCTAGGAATTACAAGCCATATTTGTGAACACATAGCCTAAGTATTAGTAGCCATAATTTAAACATTATTGTCTAGGTATTAAAGACCATGATTTAAACATTATAGCCTAGGAATTACAAGCCATATTTGTGAACACATTGCATAAGTATTAGTGGCCATAATTTAAACATTATTGTCTATCTATTAAAGACCATTATTTAAACATTACAGTCTAGGAAATACAAGCCATATTTCTGAAGATATTGCCTAAGTATGAGAGGCTATAATTTAAACTTTATAACCTATGAATTACAAGCCTTATTTGTGTGGATGCTGCCTGGGTGTTAGAGCCCATAATTTAAACATTATTGTCTAGGTATTATCGACCATGATTTAAACATTATTGCCTAGGAATTACAAGCCATATTTGTGAAGATATTGCCTAGGTATTAGTGGCCATAATGTAAGCATTGTTGTCTTGGTATTAAAGACCATGATTTAAACATTATAGCCTTGGAATTACAAGCCATATTTGTGAACACATTGCCTAAGTATTAGTGGCCATAATTTAAACATTATTGTCTAGGTATTAAAGACCCTGATTTAAACATTCTAGCCTAGGAATTACAAGCCACATTTGTGAACACATTGCCTAAGTATTAGTTGGCTGTAATTTATACAGTATTGTCGTGGTATTAAAGACCATGATTTAAAAATTATAGCCTTGGAATTACAAGCCATATTTGTGAACACATTGCCTAAGTATTAGTGGCCATAATTTAAACAGTATTGTCTTGGTATTAAAGACCATGATTTAAAAATTATAGCCTAGGAATTACAAGCCATATTTGTGAAGATATTGCCTAGGTATTAGTGGCCATAATGTAAACATTGTTGTCTTGGTATTAAAGACCATGATTTAAACATTATAGCCTTGGAATTACAAGCCATATTTGTGAACACATTGCCTAAGTATTAGTGGCCATAATTTAAACATTATTGTCTATGTATTAAAGACCATTATTTAAACATTACAATCTAGGAAATACAAGCCATATTTCTGAAGATATTGCCTAAGTATGAGAGGCTATAATTTAAACTTTATAACCTATGAATTACAAGCCTTATTTGTGTGGATGCTGCCTGGGTGTTAGAGCCCATAATTTAAACATTATTGTCTAGGTATTAAAGACCATGATTTAAACATTCTAGCCTAGGAATTACAAGCCACATTTGTGAACACATTGCCTAAGTATTAGTTGGCCATAATTTATACAGTATTGTCGTGGTGTTAAAGACCATGATTTAAAAATTATATCCTTGGAATTACAAGCCATATTTGTGAACACATTGCCTAAGTATTAGTGGCCATAATTTAAACAGTATTGTCGTGGTATTAAAGACCATGATTTAAAAATTATAGCCTTGGAATTACAAGCCATATTTGTGAACACATTGCCTAAGTATTAGTGGCCATAATTTAAACAGTATTGTCGTGGTATTAAAGACCATGATTTAAAAATTATAGCCTAGGAATTACAAGCCATATTTGTGAAGATATTGCCTAGGTATTAGTGGCCATAATGTAAACATTGTTGTCTTGGTATTAAAGACCATGATTTAAACATTATAGCCTTGGAATTACAAGCCATATTTGTGAACACATTGCCTAAGTATTAGTGGCCATAATTTAAACATTATTGTCTATGTATTAAAGACCATTATTTAAACATTACAGTCTAGGAAATACAAGCCATATTTCTGAAGATATTGCCTAAGTATGAGAGGCTATAATTTAAACTTTATAACCTATGAATTACAAGCCTTATTTGTGTGGATGCTGCCTGGGTGTTAGAGCCCATAATTTAAACATTATTGTCTAGGTATTAAAGACCATGATTTAAACATTCTAGCCTAGGAATTACAAGCCACATTTGTGAACACATTGCCTAAGTATTAGTTGGCCATAATTTATACAGTATTGTCGTGGTGTTAAAGACCATGATTTAAAAATTATATCCTTGGAATTACAAGCCATATTTGTGAACACATTGCCTAAGTATTAGTGGCCATAATTTAAACAGTATTGTCGTGGTATTAAAGACCATGATTTAAAAATTATAGCCTAGGAATTACAAGCCATATTTGTGAAGATATTGCCTAAGTATCAGTGGCCATAATTTAAACATTGTGGTCTTGGTATTAAAGACCATGATTTAAACATTATAGTCCAGGAATTACAAGCCATATTTGTGAAGATATTGCCTAAGTATTAGTGGCCATAATTTAAACATTGTTGTCTAGATATTAAAGACCATGATTTAAATATTATAGCCTAGGAATTACAAGCCATATTTGTGAAGATATTGCCTAGGTATTAGTGGCCATAATGTAAACATTGTTGTCTTGGTATTAAAGACCATGATTTAAACATTATAGTCCAGGAATTACAAGCCATATTTGTGAAGATATTGCCTAAGTATTAGTGGCCATAATATAAACATTGTTGTCTAGATATTAAAGACCATGATTTAAATATTATAGCCTAGGAATTACAAGCCATATTTGGGAAGATATTGCCTAAGTATTAGTGGCCATAATTTAAACATTATTGTCTATGTATTAAAGACCATTATTTAAACATTATAGTCAAGGAATTACAAGCCATATTTGTGAAGATATTGCCTACGTATGAGAGGCTCTGATTTAAACTTTATAACCTATGAATTACTGGCCTTATTTGTGTGGATGCTGCCTGGGTGTTAGAGCCCATAATTTAAACATTGTTGTCTAGATATTAAAGACCCTGATTTAAACATTATAGCCTAGGAATTACAAGCCATATTTGTGAACATATTGTCTAAGTATTAGTGGCCATAATTTAAACATTATTGTCTAGGTATTAACGACCATTATTTAAACATTATAGTCTAGGAATTACAAGCCATATTTGTGAAGATATTGCCTACGTATGAGAGGCTATGATTTAAACTTTATAACCTATGAATTACTGGCCTTATTTGTGTGGATGCTGTCTGGGTGTTAGAGCCCATGATTTAAACATTGTTGTCTTGGTATTAAAGACCATGATTTAAACATTATAGTCCAGGAATTACAAGCCATATTTGTGAAGATATTGCCTAAGTATTAGTGGCCATAATTTAAACATTGTTGTCTAGATATTAAAGACCATGATTTAAACATTCTAGCCTAGGAATTACAAGCCACATTTGTGAACACATTGCCTAAGTATTAGTTGGCCATAATTTATACAGTATTGTCGTGGTGTTAAAGACCATGATTTAAAAATTATATCCTTGGAATTACAAGCCATATTTGTGAACACATTGCCTAAGTATTAGTGGCCATAATTTAAACAGTATTGTCGTGGTATTAAAGACCATGATTTAAAAATTATAGCCTAGGAATTACAAGCCATATTTGTGAAGATATTGCCTAAGTATTAGTGGCCATAATTTAAACATTATTGTCTATGTATTAAAGACCATGATTTAAACATTGTAGTCTAGGAATTACAAGCCATATTTGTGAAGATATTGCCTAAGTATGAGAGGCTATGATTTAAACTTAATAACCTATTAATTACTAGCCTTATTTGTGTGGATGCTGCCTGGGTGTTAGAGCCCATAATTTAAACATTGTTGTCTAGATATTAAAGACCCTGATTTAAACATTATAGCCTAGGAATTACAAGCCATATTTGTGAACATATTGCCTAAGTATTAGTGGCCATAATTTAAACATTATTGTCTAGGTATTAACGACCATTATTTAAACTTTATAGTCTAGGAATTACAAGCCATATTTGTGAAGATATTGCCTACGTATGAGAGGCTCTGATTTAAACTTCATAACCTATGAATTACTGGCCTTATTTGTGTGGATGCTGCCTGGGTGTTAGCGCCCATAATTTAAACATTGTTGTCTAGATATTAAAGACCCTGATTTAAACATCATAGCCTAGGAATTACAAGCCATATTTGTGAACATATTGCCTAAGTATTAGTGGCCATAATTTAAACATTATTGTCTAGGTATTAACGACCATTATTTAAACATTATAGTCTAGGAATTACAAGCCATATTTGTGAAGATATTGCCTACGTATGAGAGGCTCTGATTTAAACTTTATAACCTATGAATTACTGGCCTTATTTGTGTGGATGCTGTCTGGGTGTTAGAGCCCATGATTTAAACATTGTTGTCTTGGTATTAAAGATCATGATTTAAACATTATAGCCTTGGAATTACAAGCCATATTTGTGAAGATATTGCCTAAGTATTAGTGGCCATAATTTAAACATTATTGTCTAGGTATTAAAGACCATGATTTAAAGATTATAGCCTAGGAATTACAAGCCATATTTGTGAAGATATTGCCTAAGTATTAGTGGCCAAAATTTAAACATTATTATCTAGATATTAAAGACCATGATTTAAACATTATAGCCTAGGAATTACAAGCCATATTTGTGAAGATATTGCCTAAGTATTAGTGGCCATAATTTAAACAATATTGTCTAGGTATTAAAGACCATGATTTAAACATTATAGCCTAGGAATTACAAGCAATATTTGTGAAGATATTGCCTAAGTATTAGTGGCCATATTTTAAACATTGTTGTCTAGATATTAAAGACCATGATTTAAATATAATAGCCTAGGAATTACAAGCCATATTTCTGAAGATATTGCCTAGGTATTAGTGGCCATAATGTAAACATTGTTGTCTTGGTATTAAAGACCATGATTTAAACATTATTGTCCAGGAATTACAAGCCATATTTGTGAAGATATTGCCTACGTATTAGTGGCCATAATTTAAACATTATTGTCTTGGAATTAAAGACCATGATTTAAACATGATAGCCTAGGAATTACAAGCCATATTTGTGAAGATATTGCCTACGTATGAGAGGCTCTGATTTAAACTTCATAACCTATGAATTACTGGCCTTATTTGTGTGGATGCTGCCTGGGTGTTAGAGCCCATAATTTAAACATTGTTGTCTAGATATTAAAGACCCTGATTTAAACATTATAGCCTAGGAATTACAAGCCATATTTGTGAACATATTGCCTAAGTATTAGTGGCCATAATTTAATCATTATTGTCTAGGTATTAACGACCATTATTTAAACATTATAGTCTAGGAATTACAAGCCATATTTGTGAAGATATTGCCTACGTATGAGAGGCTCTGATTTAAACTTTATAACCTATGAATTACTGGCCTTATTTGTGTGGATGCTGTCTGGGTGTTAGAGCCCATGATTTAAACATTGTTGTCTTGGTATTAAAGATCATGATTTAAACATTATAGCCTTGGAATTACAAGCCATATTTGTGAAGATATTGCCTAAGTATTAGTGGCCATAATTTAAACATTATTGTCTAGGTATTAAAGACCGTGATTTAAAGATTATAGCCTAGGAATTACAAGCCATATTTGTGAAGATATTGCCTAAGTATTAGTGGCCATATTTTAAACATTGTTGTCTAGATATTAAAGACCATGATTTAAATATAATAGCCTAGGAATTACAAGCCATATTTCTGAAGATATTGCCTAGGTATTAGTGGCCATAATGTAAACATTGTTGTCTTGGTATTAAAGACCATGATTTAAACATTATTGTCCAGGAATTACAAGCCATATTTGTGAAGATATTGCCTACGTATTAGTGGCCATAATTTAAACATTATTGTCTTGGAATTAAAGACCATGATTTAAACATGATAGCCTAGGAATTACAAGCCATATTTGTGAAGATATTGCCTACGTATGAGAGGCTCTGATTTAAACTTTATAACCTATGAATTACTGGCCTTATTTGTGTGGATGCTGCCTGGGTGTTAGAGCCCATAATTTAAACATTGTTGTCTAGATATTAAAGACCCTGATTTAAACATTATAGCCTAGGAATTACAAGCCATATTTGTGAACATATTGCCTAAGTATTAGTGGCCATAATTTAAACATTATTGTCTAGGTATTAAAGACCATTATTTAAACATTATAGTCTAGGAATTACAAGCCATATTTGTGAAGATATTGCCTACGTATGAGAGGCTCTGATTTAAACTTTATAACCTATGAATTACTGGCCTTATTTGTGTGGATGCTGTCTGGGTGTTAGAGCCCATGATTTAAACATTGTTGTCTTGGTATTAAAGATCATGATTTAAACATTATAGCCTTGGAATTACAAGCCATATTTGTGAAGATATTGCCTAGGTATTAGTGGCCATAATGTAAACATTGTTGTCTTGGTATTAAAGACCATGATTTAAACATTATAGTCCAGGAATTACAAGCCATATTTGTGAAGATATTGCCTAAGTATTAGTGGCCATAATATAAACATTGTTGTCTAGATATTAAAGACCATGATTTAAATATTATAGCCTAGGAATTACAAGCCATATTTGGGAAGATATTGCCTAAGTATTAGTGGCCATAATTTAAACATTATTGTCTATGTATTAAAGACCATTATTTAAACATTATAGTCTAGGAATTACAAGCCATATTTGTGAAGATATTGCCTACGTATGAGAGGCTCTGATTTAAACTTTATAACCTATGAATTACTGGCCTTATTTGTGTGGATGCTGCCTGGGTGTTAGAGCCCATAATTTAAACATTGTTGTCTAGATATTAAAGACCCTGATTTAAACATTATAGCCTAGGAATTACAAGCCATATTTGTGAAGATATTGCCTAAGTATTAGTGGCCATAATTTAAACATTATTGTCTATGTATTAAAGACCATTATTTAAACATTACAGTCTTGGAAATACAAGCCATATTTCTGAAGATATTGCCTAAGTATGAGAGGCTATAATTTAAACTTTATAACCTATGAATTACTGGCCTTATTTGTGTGGATGCTGTCTGGGTGTTAGAGCCCATGATTTAAACATTGTTGTCTTGGTATTAAAGACCATGATTTAAACATTATAGTCCAGGAATTACAAGCCATATTTGTGAAGATATTGCCTAAGTATTAGTGGCCATAATTTAAACATTGTTGTCTAGATATTAAAGACCATGATTTAAACATTCTAGCCTAGGAATTACAAGCCACATTTGTGAACACATTGCCTAAGTATTAGTTGGCCATAATTTATACAGTATTGTCGTGGTGTTAAAGACCATGATTTAAAAATTATATCCTTGGAATTACAAGCCATATTTGTGAACACATTGCCTAAGTATTAGTGGCCATAATTTAAACAGTATTGTCGTGGTATTAAAGACCATGATTTAAAAATTATAGCCTAGGAATTACAAGCCATATTTGTGAAGATATTGCCTAAGTATTAGTGGCCATAATTTAAACATTATTGTCTATGTATTAAAGACCATGATTTAAACATTGTAGTCTAGGAATTACAAGCCATATTTGTGAAGATATTGCCTAAGTATGAGAGGCTATGATTTAAACTTAATAACCTATTAATTACTAGCCTTATTTGTGTGGATGCTGCCTGGGTGTTAGAGCCCATAATTTAAACATTGTTGTCTAGATATTAAAGACCCTGATTTAAACATTATAGCCTAGGAATTACAAGCCATATTTGTGAACATATTGCCTAAGTATTAGTGGCCATAATTTAAACATTATTGTCTAGGTATTAACGACCATTATTTAAACTTTATAGTCTAGGAATTACAAGCCATATTTGTGAAGATATTGCCTACGTATGAGAGGCTCTGATTTAAACTTTATAACCTATGAATTACTGGCCTTATTTGTGTGGATGCTGCCTGGGTGTTAGAGCCCATAATTTAAACATTGTTGTCTAGATATTAAAGACCCTGATTTAAACATCATAGCCTAGGAATTACAAGCCATATTTGTGAACATATTGCCTAAGTATTAGTGGCCATAATTTAAACATTATTGTCTAGGTATTAACGACCATTATTTAAACATTATAGTCTAGGAATTACAAGCCATATTTGTGAAGATATTGCCTACGTATGAGAGGCTCTGATTTAAACTTTATAACCTATGAATTACTGGCCTTATTTGTGTGGATGCTGTCTGGGTGTTAGAGCCCATGATTTAAACATTGTTGTCTTGGTATTAAAGATCATGATTTAAACATTATAGCCTTGGAATTACAAGCCATATTTGTGAAGATATTGCCTAAGTATTAGTGGCCATAATTTAAACATTATTGTCTAGGTATTAAAGACCATGATTTAAAGATTATAGCCTAGGAATTACAAGCCATATTTGTGAAGATATTGCCTAAGTATTAGTGGCCAAAATTTAAACATTATTATCTAGATATTAAAGACCATGATTTAAACATTATAGCCTAGGAATTACAAGCCATATTTGTGAAGATATTGCCTAAGTATTAGTGGCCATAATTTAAACAATATTGTCTAGGTATTAAAGACCATGATTTAAACATTATAGCCTAGGAATTACAAGCAATATTTGTGAAGATATTGCCTAAGTATTAGTGGCCATATTTTAAACATTGTTGTCTAGATATTAAAGACCATGATTTAAATATAATAGCCTAGGAATTACAAGCCATATTTCTGAAGATATTGCCTAGGTATTAGTGGCCATAATGTAAACATTGTTGTCTTGGTATTAAAGACCATGATTTAAACATTATTGTCCAGGAATTACAAGCCATATTTGTGAAGATATTGCCTACGTATTAGTGGCCATAATTTAAACATTATTGTCTTGGAATTAAAGACCATGATTTAAACATGATAGCCTAGGAATTACAAGCCATATTTGTGAAGATATTGCCTACGTATGAGAGGCTCTGATTTAAACTTCATAACCTATGAATTACTGGCCTTATTTGTGTGGATGCTGCCTGGGTGTTAGAGCCCATAATTTAAACATTGTTGTCTAGATATTAAAGACCCTGATTTAAACATTATAGCCTAGGAATTACAAGCCATATTTGTGAACATATTGCCTAAGTATTAGTGGCCATAATTTAATCATTATTGTCTAGGTATTAACGACCATTATTTAAACATTATAGTCTAGGAATTACAAGCCATATTTGTGAAGATATTGCCTACGTATGAGAGGCTCTGATTTAAACTTTATAACCTATGAATTACTGGCCTTATTTGTGTGGATGCTGTCTGGGTGTTAGAGCCCATGATTTAAACATTGTTGTCTTGGTATTAAAGATCATGATTTAAACATTATAGCCTTGGAATTACAAGCCATATTTGTGAAGATATTGCCTAAGTATTAGTGGCCATAATTTAAACATTATTGTCTAGGTATTAAAGACCGTGATTTAAAGATTATAGCCTAGGAATTACAAGCCATATTTGTGAAGATATTGCCTAAGTATTAGTGGCCATATTTTAAACATTGTTGTCTAGATATTAAAGACCATGATTTAAATATAATAGCCTAGGAATTACAAGCCATATTTCTGAAGATATTGCCTAGGTATTAGTGGCCATAATGTAAACATTGTTGTCTTGGTATTAAAGACCATGATTTAAACATTATTGTCCAGGAATTACAAGCCATATTTGTGAAGATATTGCCTACGTATTAGTGGCCATAATTTAAACATTATTGTCTTGGAATTAAAGACCATGATTTAAACATGATAGCCTAGGAATTACAAGCCATATTTGTGAAGATATTGCCTACGTATGAGAGGCTCTGATTTAAACTTTATAACCTATGAATTACTGGCCTTATTTGTGTGGATGCTGCCTGGGTGTTAGAGCCCATAATTTAAACATTGTTGTCTAGATATTAAAGACCCTGATTTAAACATTATAGCCTAGGAATTACAAGCCATATTTGTGAACATATTGCCTAAGTATTAGTGGCCATAATTTAAACATTATTGTCTAGGTATTAAAGACCATTATTTAAACATTATAGTCTAGGAATTACAAGCCATATTTGTGAAGATATTGCCTACGTATGAGAGGCTCTGATTTAAACTTTATAACCTATGAATTACTGGCCTTATTTGTGTGGATGCTGTCTGGGTGTTAGAGCCCATGATTTAAACATTGTTGTCTTGGTATTAAAGATCATGATTTAAACATTATAGCCTTGGAATTACAAGCCATATTTGTGAAGATATTGCCTAAGTATTAGTGGCCATGATTTAAACATTATTGTCTAGGTATTAAAGACCATGATTTAAAGATTATAGCCTAGGAATTACAAGCCATATTTGTGAAGATATTGCCTAAGTATTAGTGGCCAAAATTTAAACATTATTATCTAGATATTAAAGACCATGATTTAAACATTATAGCCTAGGAATTACAAGCCATATTTGTGAAGATATTGCCTAAGTATTAGTGGCCATAATTTAAACAATATTGTCTAGGTATTAAAGACCATGATTTAAACATTATATTCCAGGAATTACAAGCCATATTTGTGAAGATATTGCCTAAGTATTAGTGGCATAATTTAAACATTGTTGACTTGATATTAAAGACCATGATTTAAACATTATTGAATTGGAATTACAAGCCATATTTGTGAAGATATTGCCTAAGTATTAGTGGCCATAATTTAAACATTGTTGTCTAGATATTAAAGACCATGATTTAAACATTATAGCCTAGGAATAACAAGCCATATTTGTGAAGATATTGCCTAAGTATTAGTGGCCATAATTTAAACAATATTGTCTAGGTATTAAAGACCATGATTTAAACATTATAGCCTAGGAATTACAAGCAATATTTGTGAAGATATTGCCTAAGTATTAGTGGCCATATTTTAAACATTGTTGTCTAGATATTAAAGACCATGATTTAAATATAATAGCCTAGGAATTACAAGCCATATTTCTGAAGATATTGCCTAGGTATTAGTGGCCATAATGTAAACATTGTTGTCTTGGTATTAAAGACCATGATTTAAACATTATTGTCCAGGAATTACAAGCCATATTTGTGAAGATATTGCCTACGTATTAGTGGCCATAATTTAAACATTATTGTCTTGGAATTAAAGACCATGATTTAAACATGATAGCCTAGGAATTACAAGCCATATTTGTGAAGATATTGCCTACGTATGAGAGGCTCTGATTTAAACTTCATAACCTATGAATTACTGGCCTTATTTGTGTGGATGCTGCCTGGGTGTTAGAGCCCATAATTTAAACATTGTTGTCTAGATATTAAAGACCCTGATTTAAACATTATAGCCTAGGAATTACAAGCCATATTTGTGAACATATTGCCTAAGTATTAGTGGCCATAATTTAATCATTATTGTCTAGGTATTAACGACCATTATTTAAACATTATAGTCTAGGAATTACAAGCCATATTTGTGAAGATATTGCCTACGTATGAGAGGCTCTGATTTAAACTTTATAACCTATGAATTACTGGCCTTATTTGTGTGGATGCTGTCTGGGTGTTAGAGCCCATGATTTAAACATTGTTGTCTTGGTATTAAAGATCATGATTTAAACATTATAGCCTTGGAATTACAAGCCATATTTGTGAAGATATTGCCTAAGTATTAGTGGCCATAATTTAAACATTATTGTCTAGGTATTAAAGACCGTGATTTAAAGATTATAGCCTAGGAATTACAAGCCATATTTGTGAAGATATTGCCTAAGTATTAGTGGCCATATTTTAAACATTGTTGTCTAGATATTAAAGACCATGATTTAAATATAATAGCCTAGGAATTACAAGCCATATTTCTGAAGATATTGCCTAGGTATTAGTGGCCATAATGTAAACATTGTTGTCTTGGTATTAAAGACCATGATTTAAACATTATTGTCCAGGAATTACAAGCCATATTTGTGAAGATATTGCCTACGTATTAGTGGCCATAATTTAAACATTATTGTCTTGGAATTAAAGACCATGATTTAAACATGATAGCCTAGGAATTACAAGCCATATTTGTGAAGATATTGCCTACGTATGAGAGGCTCTGATTTAAACTTTATAACCTATGAATTACTGGCCTTATTTGTGTGGATGCTGCCTGGGTGTTAGAGCCCATAATTTAAACATTGTTGTCTAGATATTAAAGACCCTGATTTAAACATTATAGCCTAGGAATTACAAGCCATATTTGTGAACATATTGCCTAAGTATTAGTGGCCATAATTTAAACATTATTGTCTAGGTATTAAAGACCATTATTTAAACATTATAGTCTAGGAATTACAAGCCATATTTGTGAAGATATTGCCTACGTATGAGAGGCTCTGATTTAAACTTTATAACCTATGAATTACTGGCCTTATTTGTGTGGATGCTGTCTGGGTGTTAGAGCCCATGATTTAAACATTGTTGTCTTGGTATTAAAGATCATGATTTAAACATTATAGCCTTGGAATTACAAGCCATATTTGTGAAGATATTGCCTAAGTATTAGTGGCCATGATTTAAACATTATTGTCTAGGTATTAAAGACCATGATTTAAAGATTATAGCCTAGGAATTACAAGCCATATTTGTGAAGATATTGCCTAAGTATTAGTGGCCAAAATTTAAACATTATTATCTAGATATTAAAGACCATGATTTAAACATTATAGCCTAGGAATTACAAGCCATATTTGTGAAGATATTGCCTAAGTATTAGTGGCCATAATTTAAACAATATTGTCTAGGTATTAAAGACCATGATTTAAACATTATAGCCTAGGAATTACAAGCAATATTTGTGAAGATATTGCCTAAGTATTAGTGGCCATATTTTAAACATTGTTGTCTAGATATTAAAGACCATGATTTAAATATAATAGCCTATGAATTACAAGCCATATTTCTGAAGATATTGCCTAGGTATTAGTGGCCATAATGTAAACATTGTTGTCTTGGTATTAAAGACCATGATTTAAACATTATTGTCCAGGAATTACAAGCCATATTTGTGAAGATATTGCCTACGTATTAGTGGCCATAATTTAAACATTATTGTCTTGGAATTAAAGACCATGATTTAAACATGATAGCCTAGGAATTACAAGCCATATTTGTGAAGATATTGCCTAAGTATTAGTGGCCATAATTTAAACATTATTGTCTAGGTATGAAAGACCATGATTTGAACATTAAAGCCTAGGAATTACAAGCCATATTTGTGAACACATTGCCTAAGTATTTGTGGCCATAATTTAAACATTATTGTCTAGGTACTAAAGACCATGATTTGAACATTATAGCCTTGGAATTACAAGCCATATTTGTGAAGATATTGCCTAAGTATTAGTGGCCATAATTTAAACATTGTTGTCTAGGTATTGAAGACCCTGATTTAAACATTATAGCCTAGGAATTACAAGCCATATTTGTGAAGATATTGCCTAAGTATTAGTGGCCATAATTTAAACATTATTGTCTAGGTATTAAAGACCATGATTTAAACATTATAGCCTAGGAATTACAAACCATATTTCTGAAGATATTGCCTAAGTATTAGTGGCCATAATTTAAACATTGTTGTCTTGGTATTAAAGACCATGATTTAAACATTATAGCCTTGGAATTACAAGCCATATTTGTGAAGATATTGCCTAAGTATTAGTGGCCATAATTTAAACATTATTATCTAGGTATTAAAGACTATGATTTAAACATTATAGCCTAGGAATTACAAGCCATATTTGTGAAGATATTGCCTAGGTATTAGTGGCCATAATGTAAACATTGTTGTCTAGATATTAAAGACCATGATTTAAATATTATAGCCTAGGAATTACAAGCCATATTTGTGAAGATATTGCCTAAGTATAAGAGGCTATGATTTAAACTTTATAACCTATTAATTACTAGCCTTATTTGTGTGGATGCTGCCTGGGTGTTTGAGCCCATAATTTAAACATTGTTGTCTAGATATTAAAGACCCTGATTTAAACATTATAGCCTAGGAATTACAAGCCATATTTGTGAACATATTGCCTAAGTATTAGTGGCCATAATTTAAACATTATTGTCTGGGTATTAAACACCATTATTTAAACATTACACTCTAGGAATTACAAGCCATATTTGTGAAGATATTGCCTACGTATGAGAGGCTCTGATTTAAACTTTATAACCTATGAATTACTGGCCTTATTTGTGTGGATGCTGTCTGGGTGTTAGAGCCCATGATTTAAACATTGTTGTCTTGGTATTAAAGATCATGATTTAAACATTATAGCCTTGGAATTACAAGCCATATTTGTGAAGATATTGCCTAAGTATTAGTGGCCATAATTTAAACATTATTGTCTAGGTATTAAAGACCATGATTTAAAGATTATAGCCTAGGAATTACAAGCCATATTTGTGAAGATATTGCCTAAGTATTAGTGGCCAAAATTTAAACATTATTATCTAGATATTAAAGACCATGATTTAAACATTATAGCCTAGGAATTACAAGCCATATTTGTGAAGATATTGCCTAAGTATTAGTGGCCATAATTTAAACATTATTGTCCAGGTATTAAAGACCATGATTTAAACATTATAGCCTAGGAATTACAAGCAATATTTGTGAAGATATTGCCTAAGTATTAGTGGCCATATTTTAAACATTGTTGTCTAGATATTAAAGACCATGATTTAAATATAATAGCCTAGGAATTACAAGCCATATTTGTGAAGATATTGCCTAGGTATTAGTGGCCATAATGTAAACATTGTTGTCTTGGTATTAAAGACCATGATTTAAACATTATTGTCCAGGAATTACAAGCCATATTTGTGAAGATATTGCCTACGTATTAGTGGCCATAATTTAAACATTATTGTCTTGGAATTAAAGACCATGATTTAAACATGATAGCCTAGGAATTACAAGCCATATTTGTGAAGATATTGCCTAAGTATTAGTGGCCATAATTTAAACATTATTGTCTAGGTATGAAAGACCATGATTTGAACATTAAAGCCTAGGAATTACAAGCCATATTTGTGAACACATTGCCTAAGTATTTGTGGCCATAATTTAAACATTATTGTCTAGGTACTAAAGACCATGATTTGAACATTATAGCCTTGGAATTACAAGCCATATTTGTGAAGATATTGCCTAAGTATTAGTGGCCATAATTTAAACATTGTTGTCTAGGTATTGAAGACCCTGATTTAAACATTATAGCCTAGGAATTACAAGCCATATTTGTGAAGATATTGCCTAAGTATTAGTGGCCATAATTTAAACATTATTGTCTAGGTATTAAAGACCATGATTTAAACATTATAGCCTAGGAATTACAAACCATATTTCTGAAGATATTGCCTAAGTATTAGTGGCCATAATTTAAACATTGTTGTCTTGGTATTAAAGACCATGATTTAAACATTATAGCCTTGGAATTACAAGCCATATTTGTGAAGATATTGCCTAAGTATTAGTGGCCATAATTTAAACATTATTATCTAGGTATTAAAGACTATGATTTAAACATTATAGCCTAGGAATTACAAGCCATATTTGTGAAGATATTGCCTAGGTATTAGTGGCCATAATGTAAACATTGTTGTCTTGGTATTAAAGACCATGATTTAAACATTATAGCCTTGGAATTACAAGCCATATTTGTGAACACATTGCCTAAGTATTTGTGGCCATAATTTAAACATTATTGTCTAGGTACTAAAGACCATGATTTGAACATTATAGCCTTGGAATTACAAGCCATATTTGTGAAGATATTGCCTAAGTATTAGTGGCCATAATTTAAACATTGTTGTCTAGGTATTGAAGACCCTGATTTAAACATTATAGCCTAGGAATTACAAGCCATATTTGTGAAGATATTGCCTAAGTATTAGTGGCCATAATTTAAACATTATTGTCTAGGTATTAAAGACCATGATTTAAACATTATAGCCTAGGAATTACAAACCATATTTCTGAAGATATTGCCTAAGTATTAGTGGCCATAATTTAAACATTGTTGTCTTGGTATTAAAGACCATGATTTAAACATTATAGCCTTGGAATTACAAGCCATATTTGTGAAGATATTGCCTAAGTATTAGTGGCCATAATTTAAACATTATTATCTAGATATTAAAGACCATGATTTAAATATTATAGCCTAGGAATTACAAGCCATATTTGTGAAGATATTGCCTAAGTATAAGAGGCTATGATTTAAACTTTATAACCTATTATTTACTAGCCTTATTTGTGTGGATGCTGCCTGGGTGTTAGAGCCCATAATTTAAACACTGTTGTCTAGATATTAAAGACCCTGATTTAAACATTATAGCCTAGGAATTACAAGCCATATTTGTGAACATATTGCCTAAGTATTAGTGGCCATAATTTAAACATTATTGTCTGGGTATTAAACACCATTATTTAAACATTACACTCTAGGAATTACAAGCCATATTTGTGAAGATATTGCCTACGTATGAGAGGCTCTGATTTAAACTTTATAACCTATGAATTACTGGCCTTATTTGTGTGGATGCTGTCTGGGTGTTAGAGCCCATGATTTAAACATTGTTGTCTTGGTATTAAAGATCATGATTTAAACATTATAGCCTTGGAATTACAAGCCATATTTGTGAAGATATTGCCTAAGTATTAGTGGCCATAATTTAAACATTATTGTCTAGGTATTAAAGACCATGATTTAAAGATTATAGCCTAGGAATTACAAGCCATATTTGTGAAGATATTGCCTAAGTATTAGTGGCCAAAATTTAAACATTATTATCTAGATATTAAAGACCATGATTTAAACATTATAGCCTAGGAATTACAAGCCATATTTGTGAAGATATTGCCTAAGTATTAGTGGCCATAATTTAAACATTATTGTCCAGGTATTAAAGACCATGATTTAAACATTATAGCCTAGGAATTACAAGCAATATTTGTGAAGATATTGCCTAAGTATTAGTGGCCATATTTTAAACATTGTTGTCTAGATATTAAAGACCATGATTTAAATATAATAGCCTAGGAATTACAAGCCATATTTGTGAAGATATTGCCTAGGTATTAGTGGCCATAATGTAAACATTGTTGTCTTGGTATTAAAGACCATGATTTAAACATTATTGTCCAGGAATTACAAGCCATATTTGTGAAGATATTGCATACGTATTAGTGGCCATAATTTAAACATTGTTGTCTTGGAATTAAAGACCATGATTTAAACATGATAGCTTAGGAATTACAAGCCATATTTGTGAAGATATTGCCTAAGTATTAGTGGCCATAATTTAAACATTGTTGTCTAGGTATGAAAGACCATGATTTGAACATTAAAGCCTAGGAATTACAAGCCATATTTGTGAACACATTGCCTAAGTATTAGTGGCCATAATTTAAACATTATTGTCTAGGTATGAAATACCATGATTTGAACATTAAAGCCTAGGAATTACAAGCCATATTTGTGAACACAATGCCTAAGTATTAGTGGCCATAATTTAAACTTGATTGTCTAGGTATTAAAGACCATGATTTGAACATTATAGCCTTGGAATTACAAGCCATATTTGTGAAGATATTGCCTAAGTATTAGTGGCCATAATTTAAACATTGTTGTCTAGGTATTGAAGACCCTGATTTAAACATTATAGCCTAGGAATTACAAGCCATATTTGTGAAGATATTGCCTAAGTATTAGTGGCCATAATTTAAACATTATTGTCTAGGTATTAAAGACCATGATTTAAACGTTATAGCCTAGGAATTACAAACCATATTTCTGAAGATATTGCCTAAGTATTAGTGGCCATAATTTAAACATTGTTGTCTTGGTATTAAAGACCATGATTTAAACATTATAGCCTTGGAATTACAAGCCATATTTGTGAAGATATTGCCTAAGTATTAGTGGCCATAATTTAAACATTATTATCTAGGTATTAAAGACCATACTTTAAACATTATAGCCTAGGAATTACAAGCCATATTTGTGAAGATATTGCCTAGGTATTAGTGGCCATAATTTAAACATTGTTGTCTTGGTATTAAAGACCATGATTTAAACATTATAACCTTGGAATTACAAGCCATATTTGTGAACACGTTGCCTAAGTATTAGTGGCCATAATTTAAACATTATTGTCTAGGTATTAAAGACCATGATTTAAACATTATAGCCTAGGAATTACAAGCCATATTTGTGAAGATATTGCCTAAGTATTAGTGGCCATAATTTAAACATTATTGTCTATGTATTAAAGACCATTATTTAAACATTACAGTCTAGGAAATACAAGCCATATTTCTGAAGATATTGCCTAAGTATGAGAGGCTATAATTTAAACTTTATAACCTATGAATTACAAGCCTTATTTGTGTATATGCTGCCTGGGTGTTAGAGCCCATAATTTAAACATTATTGTCTAGGTATTAAAGACCATGATTTAAACATTACTGCCTAGGAATTACAAGCCACATTTGTGAAGATATTGCCTAAGTATTAGTGGCCATAATTTAAACATTATTGTCCAGGTATTAAAGACCATGATTTAAATATTATAGCCTAGGAATTACAAGCCATATTTGTGAAGATATTGCCTAGGTATTAGTGGCCATAATGTAAACATTGTTGTCTTGGTATTAAAGACCATGATTTAAACATTATAATCCAGGAATTACAAGCCATATTTGTGAAGATATTGCCTAAGTATTAGTGGCCATAATATAAACATTGTTGTCTAGATATTAAAGACCATGATTTAAATATTATAGCCTACGAATTACAAGCCATATTTGTGAAGATATTGCCTAAGTATTAGTGGCCATAATTTAAACATTATTGTCTAGGTATTAAAGACCATTATTTAAACATTATAGTCTAGGAATTACAAGCCATATTTGTGAAGATATTGCCGAAGTATTAGTGGCCATAATTTAAACATTATTGTCTAGGTATTAAAGACCATGATTTAAACATTATAGTCCAGGAATTACAAGCCATATTTGTGAAGATATTGCCTAAGTATTAGTGGCCATAATTTAAACATTGTTGTCTAGATATTAAAGACCATGATTTAAACATTATAGCCTAGGAATAACAAGCCATATTTGTGAAGATATTGTCTAGGTATTAGTGGCCATAATGTAAACATTGTTGTCTTGGTATTAAAGACCATGATTTAAACATTATAGCCGTGGAATTAAAGCCATATTTGTGAACACATTGCCTAAGTATTAGTGGCCATAATATAAACATAGTTGTCTTGGTATTAAATACCATAATTTAAACATTATTGTCCAGGTATTAAAGACCATGATTTAAATATTATAGCCTAGGAATTACAAGCCATATTTGTGATGATATTGCCTAGGTATTAGTGGCCATAATTTAAACATTATTCTCTAGGTACTAAAGACCATGATTTAAACATTATAGTCTAGGAATTACAAGCCATATTTGTGAAGATATTTCCTAAGTATTAGTGTGCCAGAATTTAAACATTGTTGTCTAGATATTAAAGACCATGATTTAAACATTATAGCCTAGGAATTACAAGCCATATTTGTGAAGATATTGAATAAGTATCAGTGGCCATAATTTAAACATTATTGTCTAGGTATTAAAGACCATGATTTAAACATTATATTCCAGGAATTACAAGCCATATTTGTGAAGATATTGCCTAAGTATTAGTGGCATAATTTAAACATTGTTGACTTGATATTAAAGACCATGATTTAAACATTATTGAATTGGAATTACAAGCCATATTTGTGAAGATATTGCCTAAGTATTAGTGGCCATAATTTAAACATTGTTGTCTAGATATTAAAGACCATGATTTAAACATTATAGCCTAGGAATAACAAGCCATATTTGTGAAGATATTGTCTAGGTATTAGTGGCCATAATGTAAACATTGTTGTCTTGGTATTAAAGACCATGATTTAAACATTATAGCCTTGGAATTACAAGCCATATTTGTGAACACATTGCCTAAGTATTAGTGGCCATAATATAAACATAGTTGTCTTGGTATTAAATACCATGATTTAAATATTATAGCCTTGGAATTACAAGCCATATTTGTCAAGATATTGCCTAAGTATTAGTGTGCCATAATTTAAACATTGTTGTCTAGATATTAAAGACCATGATTTAAACATTATAGCCTAGAAATTACAAGCCATATTTGTGAAGATATTGCCTGAGTATCAGTGGCCATAATTTAAACATTATTGTCTAGGTATTAAAGACCATGATTTAAACATTATATTCCAGGAATTACAAGCCATATTTGTGAAGATATTGCCTAAGTATTAGTGGCATAATTTAAACATTGTTGACTTGGTATTAAAGACCATGATTTAAACATTATAGCCTTGGAATTACAAGCCATATTTGTGAAGATATTGCCTAAGTACTAGTGGCCATAATTTAAACTGTATTGTCGTGGTATTAAAGACGATGATTTAAACATTATAGCCTTGGACTTACAAGCTATATTTGTGAACACATTGCCTAAGTATTAGTGGCCATAATTTAAACATTGTTGTCTTGGTATTAAAGACCATGATTTAAATATTATAGCCGAGGAATTACAAGCCATATTTGTGAAGATATTGCCTAAGTATTAGTGGCTATAATTTAAACATTATTGTCTAGGTATTAAAGACCATGATTTAAACATTATAGCCTAGGAATTACAAGCCATATTTGTGAAGATATTGCCTAAGTATTTGTGTGCCATAATTTAAACATTGTTGTCTAGATATTAAAGACCATGATTTAAACATTATAGCCTAGAAATTACAAGCCATATTTGTGAAGATATTGCCTGAGTATCAGTGGCCATAATTTAAACATTATTGTCTAGGTATTAAAGACCATGATTTAAACATTATATTCCAGGAATTACAAGCCATATTTGTGAAGATATTGCCTAAGTATTAGTGGCATAATTTAAACATTGTTGACTTGGTATTAAAGACCATGATTTAAACATTATAGCCTTGGAATTACAAGCCATATTTGTGAAGATATTGCCTAAGTACTAGTGGCCATAATTTAAACTGTATTGTCGTGGTATTAAAGACGATGATTTAAACATTATAGCCTTGGACTTACAAGCTATATTTGTGAACACATTGCCTAAGTATTAGTGGCCATAATTTAAACATTGTTGTCTTGGTATTAAAGACCATGATTTAAATATTATAGCCGAGGAATTACAAGCCATATTTGTGAAGATATTGCCTAAGTATTAGTGGCTATAATTTAAACATTATTGTCTAGGTATTAAAGACCATGATTTAAACATTATAGCCTAGGAATTACAAGCCATATTTGTGAAGATATTGCCTAAGTATTTGTGTGCCATAATTTAAACATTGTTGTCTAGATATTAAAGACCATGATTTAAACATTATAGCCTAGAAATTACAAGCCATATTTGTGAAGATATTGCCTGAGTATCAGTGGCCATAATTTAAACATTATTGTCTAGGTATTAAAGACCATGATTTAAACATTATATTCCAGGAATTACAAGCTATATTTGTGAAGATATTGCCCTGTATTAGTGGCATAATTTAAACATTGTTGACTTGGTATTAAAGACCATGATTTAAACATTATAGCCTTGGAATTACAAGCCATATTTGTGAAGATATTGCCTAAGTATTAGTGGCCATAATTTAAACAGTATTGTCGTGGTAATAAAGACGATGATTTAAACATTATAGCCTTGGACTTACAAGCCATATTTGTGAACACATTGCATAAGTATTAGTGGCCATAATTTAAACATTGTTGTCTTGGTATTAAAGACCATGATTTAAATATTATAGCCGAGGAATTACAAGCCATATTTGTGAAGATATTGCCTAAGTATTAGTGGCCATAATTTAAACATTATTGTCTAGGTATTAAAGACCATTATTTAAACATTACAGTCTAGGAATTACAAGCCATATTTGTGAAGATATTGCCTAAGTATGAGAGGCTATAATTTAAACTTTATAACCTATGCATTTCTAGCCTTATTTGTGTGGTTGTGCCTGGGTGTTAGAGCCCATAATTTAAACATTGTTGTCTGGGTATTAAAGACCCTGATTTAAACATTACTGCCTAGGAATTACAAGCCATATTTGTGAACACATTGCCTAAGTATTAGTGGCCATAATTAAAACATTATTGTCTAGGTATTAAAGACCCTGATTTATATATTACAGCCTAGGAATTACAAGCCATATTTGTGAAGATATTGCCTACGTATTAGTGGCCATAATTTAAACATTATTGTCTAGGTATTAAAGACCATGATTTAAACATTATAGCCTTGGAATTACAAGCCATATTTGTGAAAATATTGCCTAAGTATTAGTGGCCATAATTTAAACATTATTGTCCATGTATTAAAGACCATTATTTAAACATTATAGCCTAGGAATTACAAGCCACATTTGTGAACACATTGCCTAAGTATTAGTTGGCCTTAATTTAAACAGTATTGTCTTGGTATTAAAGACGATGATTTAAACATTATAGCCTTGGAATTACAAGCCATATTTGTGAACACATTGCCTAAGTATTAGTGGCCATAATTTAAACATTGTTGCCTTGGTATTAAATACCATGATTTAAACATTATAGCCTAGGAATTACAAGCCATATTTGTGAAGATATTGCCTAAGTATTAGTGGCCATAATTTAAACATTGTTGTCTAGATATTAAAGACCATGATTTAAACATTATAGCCTAGGAATTACAAGCCATATTTGTGTAGATATGGCCTAGGTATTAGTGGCCATAATGTAAACATTGTTGTCTTGGTATTAAAGACCATGATTTAAATATTATAGCCTTGGAATTACAAGCCATATTTGTGAAGATATTGCCTAAGTATTAGTGTGCCATAATTTAAACATTGTTGTCTAGATATTAAAGACCATGATTTAAACATTATAGCCTAGAAATTACAAGCCATATTTGTGAAGATATTGCCTAAGTATCAGTGGCCATAATATAAACATTATTGTCTAGGTATTAAAGACCATGATTTAAACATTATATTCCAGCAATTACAAGCCATATTTGTGAAGATATTGCCTAAGTATTAGTGGCATAATTTAAACATTATTGTCCAGGTATTAAAGACCATGATTTAAACATTATAGCCTAGGAATTACAAGCCATATTTGTGAAGATATTGCCTAAGTATTAGTGGCCATAATTTAAACATTGTTGTCTAGATATTAAAGACCATGATTTAAACATTATAGCCTAGGAATTACAAGCCATATTTGTGAAGATATGGCCTAGGTATTAGTGGCCATAATGTAAACATTGTTGTCTTGGTATTAAAGACCATGATTTAAACATTATAGCCTCGGAATTACAAGCCATATTTGTGAACACATTGCCTAAGTATTAGTGGCCATAATTTAAACATTGTTGTCTTGGTATTAAAGACCATGATTTAAACATTCTAGCCTAGGAATGACAAGCCATATTTGTGAACACATTGCCTAAGTATTATGGGCCTTAATTTAAACAGTATTGTCTTGGTATTAAATACGATGCTTTAAACATTATCGCCTTGGAATTACAAGCCATATTTGTGAACACATTGCCTAAGTATTAGTGGCCATAATTTAAACATTGTTGCCTTGGTATTAAAGACCATGATTTAAACATTATAGCCTTGGAATTACAAGCCATATTTGTCAAGATATTGCCTAAGTATTAGTGTACCAGAATTTAAACATTGTTGTCTAGATATTAAAGACCATGATTTAAACATTATAGCCTAGGAATTACAAGCCATATTTGTGAAGATATTGCCTAAGTATCAGTGGCCATAATTTAAACATTATTGTCTAGGTATTAAAGACCATGATTTAAACATTATATTCCATGAATTACAAGCCATATTTGTGAAGATATTGCCTAAGTATTAGTGGCATAATTTAAACATTGTTGACTTGGTATTAAAGACCATGATTTAAACATTATTGCCTTGGAATTACAAGCCATATTTGTGAAGATATTGCCTAAGTATTAGTGGCCATAATTTAAACATTGTTGTCTAGATATTAAAGACCATGATTTAAACATTATAGCCTAGGAATTACAAGCCATATTTGTGAAGATATTGCCTAGGTATAAGTGGCCATAATGTAAACATTGTTGTCTTGGTATTAAAGACCATGATTTAAACATTATAGTGTTGGAATTACAAGCCATATTTGTGAACACATTGCCTAAGTATTAGTGGCCATAATATAAACATAGTTGTCTTGGTATTAAAGACCATGATTTAAATATTATAGCCTTGGAATTACAAGCCATATTTGTGAAGATATTGCCTAAGTATTAGTGTGCCATAATTTAAACATTGTTGTCTAGATATTAAAGACCATGCTTTAAACATTATAGCCTAGGAATTACAAGCCATATTTGTGAAGATATTGCCTAAGTATCAGTGGCCATAATTTAAACATTATTGTCTAGGTATTAAAGACCATGATTTAAACATTATATTCCAGGAATTACAAGCCGTATTTGTGAAGATATTGCCTAAGTATTAGTGGCATAATTTAAACATTGTTGACTTGGTATTAAATACCATGATTTAAACATTATAGCCTTGGAATTACAAGCCATATTTGTGAACACATTGCCTAAGTATTAGTGGCCATAATATAAACATAGTTGTCTTGGTATTAAAGACCATGATTTAAATATTATAGCCTTGGAATTACAAGCCATATTTGTGAAGATATTGCCTAAGTATTAGTGGCCATAATTTAAACATTGTTGTCTAGATATTAAAGACCATGATTTAAACATTATAGCTTAGGAATTACAAGCCATATTTGTGAAGATATGGCCTAGGTATTAGTGGCCATAATGTAAACATTGTTGTCTTGGTATTAAAGACCATGATTTAAACATTATAGCCTTGGAATTACAAGCCATATTGGTGAACACATTGCCTAAGTATTAGTGGCCATAATTTAAACATTGTTGTCTTGGTATTAAAGACCATGATTTAAACATTATAGCCTAGGAATTACAAGCCATATTTGTGAAGATATTGCCTAAGTATCAGTGGCCATAATTTAAACATTATTGTCTAGATATTAAAGACCATGATTTAAACATTATATTCCAGGAATTACAAGCCATATTTGTGAAGATATTGCCTAAGTATTAGTGGCATAATTTAAACATTGTTGACTTGGTATTAAAGACAATGATTTAAACATTATTGCCTTGGAATTACAAGCCATATTTGTGAAGATATTGCCTAAGTATTAGTGGCCATAATTTAAACATTGTTGTCTAGATATTAAAGACCATGATTTAAACATTATAGCCTAGGATTTACAAGCCATATTTGTGAAGATATTGCCTAGGTATTAGTGGCCATAATGTAAACATTGTTGTCTTGGTATTAAAGACCATGATTTAAACATTATAGCCTTGGAATTACAAGCTATATTTGTGAACACATTGCCTAAGTATTAGTGGCATAATTTAAACATTGTTGACTTGGTATTAAAGACCATGATTTAAACATTATAGCCTTGGAATTACAAGCCATATTTGTGAAGATATTGCCTAAGTATTAGTGGCCATAATTTAAACTGTATTGTCGTGGTATTAAAGACGATGATTTAAACATTATAGCCTTGGACTTACAAGCCATATTTGTGAACACATTGCCTAAGTATTAGTGGCCATAATTTAAACATTGTTGTCTTGGTATTAAAGACCATGATTTAAATATTATAGCCTAGGAATTACAAGCCATATTTGTGAAGATATTGCCTAAGTATTAGTGGCTATAATTTAAACATTATTGTCCATGTATTAAACACCATTACTTAAACATTACAGTCTAGGAGTTACAAGCCATATTTCTGAAGATATTGCCTAAGTATGAGAGGCTATAATTTAAACTTTATAACCTATGCATTACTAGCCTTATTTGTGCGGATGTGCCTGGGTGTTAGAGCCCATAATTTAAACATTGTTGTCTGGGTATTAAAGACCCTGATTTAAACATTACAGCCTAGGAGTTACAAGCCATATTTGTGAAGATATTGCCTAGGTATTAGTGGCCATAATTTAAACATTGTTGTCTAGATATTAAAGACCATGATTTAAACATTATAGCCTAGGAATTACAAACCATATTTCTGAAGATATTGCCTAAGTATTAGTGGCCATACTTTAAACATTATTTTTTAGGTATTAAAGACCATGATTTAAATATTATAGCCTAGGAGTTACAAGCCATATTTGTGAAGATATTGCCTAAGTATTAGTGGCCATAATTTAAACATTATTGTCCAGGTATTAAAGACCATGATGTAAACATTATAGCCTAGGAATTACAAGCCATATTTGTGATGATATTGCCTAGGTATTAGCGGCCATAATTTAAACATTATTCTCTAGGTATTAAAGACCATGATTTAAACATTATAGTCTAGGAATTACAAGCCATATTTGTGAAGATATTGCCTACGTATTAGTGGCCATAATTTAAACATTATTGTCTAGGTATTAAAGACCATGATTTAAACATTATAGCCTTGGAATTACAAGCCATATTTGTGAAAATATTGCCTAAGTATTAGTGGCCATACTTTAAACATTATTTTTTAGGTATTAAAGACCATGATTTAAACATTATAGCATAGGAATTACAAGCCATATTTGTGAAGATATTGCCTAAGTATTAGTGGCCATAATTTAAACATTATTGTCTATGTAATAAAGACCATGATTTAAACATTCTAGCCTAGGAATTACAAGCCATATTTGTGAACACATTGCCTAAGTTTTATGGGCCATAATTTAAACATCGTTGTCTTGGTATTAAAGACCATGATTTAAACATTCTAGCCTAGGAATTACAAGCCATATTTGTGAACACATTGCCTAAGTATTATGGGCCTTAATTTAAACAGTATTGTCTTGGTATTAAAGACGATGATTTAAACATTATAGCCTTGGAATTACAAGCCATATTTGTGAACACATTGCCTAAGTATTAGTGGCCATAATTTAAACATTGTTGCCTTGGTATTAAAGACCATGATTTAAACATTATAGCCTTGTAATTACAAGCTATATTTGTGAACACATTGCCTAAGTATTAGTGGCTATAATATAAACATAGTTGTCTTGGTATTAAAGACCATGATTTAAATATTAGAGCCTTGGAATTACAAGCCATATTTGTCAAGATATTGCCTAAGTATTAGTGTGCCATAATTTAAACATTGTTGTCTAGATATTAAAGACCATGATTTAAACATTATAGCCTAGAAATTACAAGCCATATTTGTGAAGATATTGCCTGAGTATCAGTGGCCATAATTTAAACATTATTGTCTAGGTATTAAAGACCATGATTTAAACATTATATTCCAGGAATTACAAGCCATATTTGTGAAGATATTGCCTAAGTATTAGTGGCATAATTTAAACATTGTTGACTTGGTATTAAAGACCATGATTTAAACATTATAGCCTTGGAATTACAAGCCATATTTGTGAAGATATTGCCTAAGTATTAGTGGCCATAATTTAAACTGTATTGTCGTGGTATTAAAGACGATGATTTAAACATTATAGCCTTGGACTTACAAGCCATATTTGTGAACACATTGCCTAAGTATTAGTGGCCATAATTTAAACATTGTTGTCTTGGTATTAAAGACCATGATTTAAATATTATAGCCTAGGAATTACAAGCCATATTTGTGAAGATATTGCCTAAGTATTAGTGGCTATAATTTAAACATTATTGTCCATGTATTAAACACTATTATTTAAACATTACAGTCTAGGAATTACAAGCCATATTTGTGAAGATATTGCCTAAGTATGAGAAGCTATAATTTAAACTTTATAACCTATGCATTACTAGCCTTATTTGTGTGAATGTGCCTGGGTGTTAGAGCCCATAATTTAAACATTGTTGTCTGGGTATTAAAGACCCTGATTTAAACATTACAGCCTAGGAGTTACAAGCCATATTTGTGAACACATTGCCTAAGTATTAGTGGCCATAATTTAAACATTATTGTCTAGGTATTAAAGACCCTGATTTATATATTACAGCCTAGGAATTACAAGCCATATTTGTTAAGATATTGCCTAAGTATTAGTGGCCATAATTTAAACATTATTGTCCAGGTATTAAAGACCATGATGTAAACATTATAGCCTAGGAATTACAAGCCATATTTGTGATGATATTGCCTAGGTATTAGTGGCCATAATTTAAACATTATTCTCTAGGTATTAAAGACCATGATTTAAACATTATAGTCTAGGAATTACAAGCCATATTTGTGAAGATATTGCCTACGTATTAGTGGCCATAATTTAAACATTATTGTCTAGGTATTAAAGACCATGATTTAAACATTATAACCTAGGAAATACAAGCCATATTTGTGAAGATATTGCCTAAGTATTAGTGGTCATAATTTAAACATTATTTTTTAGGTATTAAAGACCATGATTTAAACATTATAGCATAGGAATTACAAGCCATATTTGTGAAGATATTGCCTAAGTATTAGTGGCCATAATTTAAACATTATTGTCTATGTAATAAAGACCATGATTTAAACATTCTAGCCTAGGAATTACAAGCCATATTTGTGAACACATTGCCTAAGTTTTATGGGCCATAATTTAAACATCGTTGTCTTGGTATTAAAGACCATGATTTAAATATTCTAGCCAAGGAATTACAAGCCATATTTGTGAACACATTGCCTAAGTATTATGGGCCTTAATTTAAACAGTATTGTCTTGGTATTAAAGACGATGATTTAAACATTATAGCCTTGGAATTACAAGCCATATTTGTGAACACATTGCCTAAGTATTAGTGGCCATAATTTAAACATTGTTGCCTTGGTATTAAATACCATGATTTAAACATTATAGCCTTGGAATTACAAGCCATATTTGTGAAGATATTGCCTAAGTATTAGTGTGCCAGAATTTAAACATTGTTGTCTAGATATTAAAGACCATGATTTAAACATTATAGCCTAGGAATTACAAGCCATATTTGTGAAGATATTGCCTAAGTATCAGTGGCCATAATTTAAACATTATTGTCTAGGTATTAAAGACCATGATTTAAACATTATATTCCAGGAATTGCAAGCCATATTTGTGAAGATATTGCCTAAGTATTAGTGGCATAATTTAAACATTATTGACTTGGTATTAAAGACCATGATTTAAATATTATAGCCTAGGAATTACAAGCCATATTTGTGAAGATATTGCCTAAGTATTAGTGGCTATAATTTAAACATTATTGTCCATGTATTAAACACCATTATTTAAACATTACAGTCTAGGAATTACAAGCCATATTTGTGAAGATATTGCCTAAGTATGAGAAGCTATAATTTAAACTTTATAACCTATGCATTACTAGCCTTATTTGTGTGAATGTGCCTGGGTGTTAGAGCCCATAATTTAAACATTGTTGTCTGGGTATTAAAGACCCTGATTTAAACATTACAGCCTACGAGTTACAAGCCATATTTGTGAACACATTGCCTAAGTATTAGTGGCCATAATTTAAACATTGTTGTCCAGGTATTAAAGACCCTGATTTATACATTACAGCCTAGGAATTACAAGCCATATTTGTGAAGATATTGCCTTAGTATTAGTGGCCATAATTTAAACATTATTGTCCAGGTATTAAAGACCATGATGTAAACATTATAGCCTAGGAATTACAAGCCATATTTGTGATGATATTGCCTAGGTATTAGTGGCCATAATTTAAACATTATTCTCTAGGTATTAAAGACCATGATTTAAACATTATAGTCTAGGAATTACAAGCCATATTTGTGAAGATATTGCCTACGTATTAGTGGCCATAATTTAAACATTATTGTCTAGGTATTAAAGACCATGATTTAAACATTATAACCTAGGAAATACAAGCCATATTTGTGAAGATATTGCCTAAGTATTAGTGGTCATAATTTAAACATTATTTTTTAGGTATTAAAGACCATGATTTAAACATTATAGCATAGGAATTACAAGCCATATTTGTGAAGATATTGCCTAAGTATTAGTGGCCATAATTTAAACATTATTGTCTATGTAATAAAGACCATGATTTAAACATTCTAGCCTAGGAATTACAAGCCATATTTGTGAACACATTGCCTAAGTTTTATGGGCCATAATTTAAACATCGTTGTCTTGGTATTAAAGACCATGATTTAAATATTCTAGCCAAGGAATTACAAGCCATATTTGTGAACACATTGTCTAAGTATTATGGGCCTTAATTTAAACAGTATTGTCTTGGTATTAAAGACGATGATTTAAACATTATAGCCTTGGAATTACAAGCCATATTTGTGAACACATTGCCTAAGTATTAGTGGCCATAATTTAAACATTGTTGCCTTGGTATTAAATACCATGATTTAAACATTATAGCCTTGGAATTACAAGCCATATTTGTGAAGATATTGCCTAAGTATTAGTGTGCCAGAATTTAAACATTGTTGTCTAGATATTAAAGACCATGATTTAAACATTATAGCCTAGGAATTACAAGCCATATTTGTGAAGATATTGCCTAAGTATCAGTGGCCATAATTTAAACATTATTGTCTAGGTATTAAAGACCATGATTTAAACATTATATTCCAGGAATTACAAGCCATATTTGTGAAGATATTGCCTAAGTATTAGTGGCATAATTTAAACATTATTGACTTGGTATTAAAGACCATGATTTAAACATTATTGCCTTGGAATTACAAGCCATATTTGTGAAGATATTGCCTAAGTATTAGTGGCCTTAATTTAAACATTGTTGTCTAGATATTAAAGACCATGATTTAAACATTATAGCCTAGGAATTACAAGCCATATTTGTGAAGATATTGCCTAAGTATTAGTGGCCATAATTTAAACATTATTGTCCAGGTATTAAAGACCATGATGTAAACATTATAGCCTAGGAATTACAAGCCATATTTGTGATGATATTGCCTAGGTATTAGTGGCCATAATTTAAACATTATTCTCTAGGTATTAAAGACCATGATTTAAACATTATAGTCTAGGAATTACAAGCCATATTTGTGAAGATATTGCCTACGTATTAGTGGCCATAATTTAAACATTATTGTCTAGGTAATAAAGACCATGATTTAAACATTATAGCCTAGGAATTACAAGCCATATTTGTGAAAATATTGCCTAAGTATTAGTGGCCATAATTTAAACATTATTTTTTAGGTATTAAAGACCATGATTTAAACATTATAGCATAGGAATTACAAGCCATATTTGTGAAGATATTGCCTAAGTATTAGTGACCATAATTTAAACATTATTGTCTATGTAATAAAGACCATGATTTAAACATTCTAGCCTAGGAATTACAAGCCATATTTGTGAACACATTGCCTAAATTTTATGGGCCATAATTTAAACATCGTTGTCTTGGTATTAAAGACCATGATTTAAACATTCTAGCCTAGGAATTACAAGCCATATTTGTGAACACATTGCCTAAGTATTATGGGCCTTAATTTAAACAGTATTGTCTTGGTATTAAAGACGATGATTTAAACATTATAGCCTTGGAATTACAAGCCATATTTGTGAACACATTGCCTAAGTATTAGTGGCCATAATTTAAACATTGTTGCCTTGGTATTAAATACCATGATTTAAACATTATAGCCTTGGAATTACAAGCCATATTTGTGAAGATATTGCCTAAGTATTAGTGTGCCATAATTTAAACATTGTTGTCTAGATATTAAAGACCATGATTTAAACATTATAGCCTAGGAATTACAAGCCATATTTGTGAAGATATTGCCTAAGTATCAGTGGCCATAATTTAAACATTATTGTCTAGGTATTAAAGACCATGATTTAAACATTATATTCCAGGAATTACAAGCCATATTTGTGAAGATATTGCCTAAGTATTAGTGGCATAATTTAAACATTGTTGACTTGGTATTAAAGACCATGATTTAAACATTATTGCCTTGGAATTACAAGCCATATTTGTGAAGATATTGCCTAAGTATTAGTGGCCTTAATTTAAACATTGTTGTCTAGATATTAAAGACCATGATTTAAACATTATAGCCTAGGAATTACAAGCCATATTTGTGAAGATATTGCCTAGGTATTAGTGGCCATAATGTAAACATTGTTGTCTTGGTATTAAAGACCATGATTTAAACATTATAGCCTTGTAATTACAAGCTATATTTGTGAACACATTGCCTAAGTATTAGTGGCTATAATATAAACATAGTTGTCTTGGTATTAAAGACCATGATTTAAATATTAGAGCCTTGGAATTACAAGCCATATTTGTCAAGATATTGCCTAAGTATTAGTGTGCCATAATTTAAACATTGTTGTCTAGATATTAAAGACCATGATTTAAACATTATAGCCTAGAAATTACAAGCCATATTTGTGAAGATATTGCCTGAGTATCAGTGGCCATAATTTAAACATTATTGTCTAGGTATTAAAGACCATAATTTAAACATTATATTCCAGGAATTACAAGCCATATTTGTGAAGATATTGCCTAAGTATTAGTGGCATAATTTAAACATTGTTGACTTGGTATTAAAGACCATGATTTAAACATTATAGCCTTGGAATTACAAGCCATATTTGTGAAGATATTGCCTAAGTATTAGTGGCCATAATTTAAACTGTATTGTCGTGGTATTAAAGACGATGATTTAAACATTATAGCCTTGGACTTACAAGCCATATTTGTGAACACATTGCCTAAGTATTAGTGGCCATAATTTAAACATTGTTGTCTTGGTATTAAAGACCATGATTTAAATATTATAGCCTAGGAATTACAAGCCATATTTGTGAAGATATTGCCTAAGTATTAGTGGCTATAATTTAAACATTATTGTCCATGTATTAAACACCATTATTTAAACATTACGGTCTAGGAATTACAAGCCATATTTGTGAAGATATTGCCTAAGTATGAGAGGCTATAATTTAAACTTTATAACCTATGCATTACTAGCCTTATTTGTGTGAATGTGCCTGGGTGTTAGAGCCCATAATTTAAACATTGTTGTCTGGGTATTAAAGACCCTGATTTAAACATTACAGCCTACGAGTTACAAGCCATATTTGTGAACACATTGCCTAAGTATTAGTGGCCATAATTTAAACATTATTGTCCATGTATTAAAGACCCTGATTTATACATTACAGCCTAGGAATTACAAGCCATATTTGTGAAGATATTGCCTAAGTATTAGTGGCCATAATTTAAACATTATTGTCCAGGTATTAAAGACCATGATGTAAACATTATAGCCTAGGAATTACAAGCCATATTTGTGATGATATTGCCTAGGTATTAGTGGCCATAATTTAAACATTATTCTCTAGGTATTAGAGACCATGATTTAAACATTATAGTCTAGGAATTACAAGCCATATTTGTGAAGATATTGCCTACGTATTAGTGGCCATAATTTAAACATTATTGTCTAGGTATTAAAGACCATGATTTAAACATTATAACCTAGGAAATACAAGCCATATTTGTGAAGATATTGCCTAAGTATTAGTGGTCATAATTTAAACATCATTTTTTAGGTATTAAAGACCATGATTTAAACATTATAGCATAGGAATTACAAGCCATATTTGTGAAGATATTGCCTAAGTATTAGTGGCCATAATTTAAACATTATTGTCTATGTAATAAAGACCATGATTTAAACATTCTAGCCTAGGAATTACAAGCCATATTTGTGAACACATTGCCTAAGTTTTATGGGCCATAATTTAAACATCGTTGTCTTGGTATTAAAGACCATGATTTAAACATTCTAGCCTAGGAATTACAAGCCATATTTGTGAACACATTGCCTAAGTATTATGGGCCTTAATTTAAACAGTAATGTCTTGGTATTAAAGACGATGATTTAAACATTATAGCCTTGGAATTACAAGCCATATTTGTGAACACATTGCCTAAGTATTAGTGGCCATAATTTAAACATTGTTGCCTTGGTATTAAATACCATGATTTAAACATTATAGCCTTGGAATTACAAGCCATATTTGTGAAGATATTGCCTAAGTATTAGTGTGCCAGAATTTAAACATTGTTGTCTAGATATTAAAGACCATGATTTAAACATTATAGCCGAGGAATTACAAGCCATATTTGTGAAGATATTGCCTAAGTATCAGTGGCCATAATTTAAACATTATTGTCTAGGTATTAAAGACCATGATTTAAACATTATATTCCAGGAATTACAAGCCATATTTGTGAAGATATTGCCTAAGTATTAGTGGCATAATTTAAACATTGTTGACTTGGTATTAAAGACCATGATTTAAACATTATTGCCTTGGAATTACAAGCCATATTTGTGAAGATATTGCCTAAGTATTAGTGGCCATAATTTAAACATTGTTGTCTAGATATTAAAGACCATGATTTAAACATTATAGCCTAGGAATTACAAGCCATATTTGTGAAGATATTGCCTAGGTATTAGTGGCCATAATGTAAACATTGTTGTCTTGGTATTAAAGACCATGATTTAAACATTATAGCCTTGGAATTACAAGCTATATTTGTGAACACATTGCCTAAGTATTAGTGGCTATAATATAAACATAGTTGTCTTGGTATTAAAGACCATGATTTAAATATTAAAGCCTTGGAATTACAAGCCATATTTGTCAAGATATTGCCTAAGTATTAGTGTGTCATAATTTAAACATTGTTGTCTAGATATTAAAGACCATGATTTAAACATTATAGCCTAGAAATTACAAGCCATATTTGTGAAGATATTGCCTGAGTATCAGTGGCCATAATTTAAACATTATTGTCTAGGTATTAAAGACCATGATTTAAACATTATATTCCAGGAATTACAAGCCATATTTGTGAAGATATTGCCTAAGTATTAGTGGCATAATTTAAACATTGTTGACTTGGTATTAAAGACCATGATTTAAACATTATAGCCTTGGAATTACAAGCCATATTTGTGAAGATATTGCCTAAGTATTAGTGGCCATAATTTAAACTGTATTGTCGTGGTATTAAAGACGATGATTTAAACATTATAGCCTTGGACTTACAAGCCATATTTGTGAACACATTGCCTAAGTATTAGTGGCCATAATTTAAACATTGTTGTCTTGGTATTAAAGACCATGATTTAAACATTATAGCCTAGGAATTACAAGCCATATTTGTGAAGATATTGCCTAAGTATTAGTGGCTATAATTTAAACATTATTGTCCATGTATTAAACACCATTATTTAAACATTACAGTCTAGGAATTACAAGCCATATTTGTGAAGATATTGCCTAAGTATTAGAGGCTATAATTTAAACTTTATAACCTATGCATTACTAGCCTTGTTTGTGTGGATGTGCCTGGGTGTTAGAGCCCATAATTTAAACATTGTTGTCTGGGTATTAAAGACCATGATTTATACATTACAGTCTAGGAATTACAAGCCATATTTCTGAAGATATTGCCTAAGTATGAGAGGCTATAATTTAAACTTTATATCCTATGCATTACTAGCCTTATTTGTGTGGATGTGCCTGGGTGTTAGAGCCCATAATTTAAACATTGTTGTCTGGGTATTAAAGACCCTGATTTAAACATTACAGCCTAGGAATTACAAGCCATATTTGTGAACACATTGCCTAAGTATTAGTGGCCATAATTTAAACATTATTGTCCAGGTATTAAAGACCATTATTTAAACATTATAGCCTAGGAATTACAAGCCATATTTGTGAAGATATTGCCTAAGTATTAGTGGCCATAATTTAAACATTATTGTCCAGGTATTAAAGACCATGATTTAAACATTATAGCCTAGGAATTACAAGCCATATTTGTGATGATATTGCCTAGGTATTAGTGGCCATAATTTAAACATTATTCTCTAGGTATTAAAGACCCTGATTTAAACATTATAGTCTAGGAATTACAAGCCATATTTGTGAAGATATTGCCTACGTATTAGTGGCCATAATTTAAACATTATTGTCTAGGTATTAAAGACCATGATTTAAACATTATAGCCTTGGAATTACAAGCCATATTTGTGAAAACATTGCCTAAGTATTAGTGGCCATAATTTAAACATTATTGTCCATGTATTAAAGACCATTATTTAAACATTATAACCTAGGAAATACAAGCCATATTTGTGAAGATATAGCCTAAGTATTAGTGGCCATAATTTAAACATTATTTTTTAGGTATTAAAGACCATGATTTAAACATTATAGCATAGGAATTACAAGCCATATTTGTGAAGATATTGCCTAAGTATTAGTGGCCATAATTTAAACATTATTGTCTATGTAATAAAGACCATGATTTAAACATTCTAGCCTAGGAATTACTAGCCATATTTGTGAACACATTGCCTAAGTTTTATGGGCCATAATTTAAACATTGTTGTCTTGGTATTAAAGACCATGATTTAAACATTCTAGCCTAGGAATTACAAGCCATATTTGTGAACACATTGCCTAAGTATTATGGGCCTTAATTTAAACAGTATTGTCTTGGTATTAAAGACGATGATTTAAACATTATAGCCTTGGAATTACAGGCCATATTTGTGAACACATTGCCTAAGTATTAGTGGCCATAATTTAAACATTGTTGCCTTGGTATTAAAGACCATGATTTAAACATTATAGCCTTGGAATTACAAGCCATATTTGTGAAGATATTGCCTAAGTATTAGTGTGCCAGAATTTAAACATTGTTGTCTAGATATTAAAGACCATGATTTAAACATTATAGCTTAGGAATTACAAGCCATATTTGTGAAGATATTGCCTAAGTATCAGTGGCCATAATTTAAACATTATTGTCTAGGTATTAAAGACCATGATTTAAACATTATATTCCAGGAATTACAAGCCATATTTGTGAAGATATTGCCTAAGTATTAGTGGCATAATTTAAACATTGTTGACTTGGTATTAAAGACCATGATTTAAACATTATAGCCTTGGAATTACAAGCCATATTTGTGAAGATATTGCCTAAGTATTAGTGGCCATAATTTAAACTGTATTGTCGTGGTATTAAAGACGATGATTTAAACATTATAGCCTAGGAATTACAAGCCATATTTGTGAAGATATTGCCTAAGTATTAGTGGCTATAATTTAAACATTATTGTCCATGTATTAAACACCATTATTTAAACATTACAGTCTAGGAATTACAAGCCATATTTGTGAAGATATTGCCTAAGTATTAGAGGCTATAATTTAAACTTTATAACCTATGCATTACTAGCCTTGTTTGTGTGGATGTGCCTGGGTGTTAGAGCCCATAATTTAAACATTGTTGTCTGGGTATTAAAGACCATGATTTATACATTACAGTCTAGGAATTACAAGCCATATTTCTGAAGATATTGCCTAAGTATGAGAGGCTATAATTTAAACTTTATATCCTATGCATTACTAGCCTTATTTGTGTGGATGTGCCTGGGTGTTAGAGCCCATAATTTAAACATTGTTGTCTGGGTATTAAAGACCCTGATTTAAACATTACAGCCTAGGAATTACAAGCCATATTTGTGAACACATTGCCTAAGTATTAGTGGCCATAATTTAAACATTATTGTCCAGGTATTAAAGACCATTATTTAAACATTATAGCCTAGGAATTACAAGCCATATTTGTGAAGATATTGCCTAAGTATTAGTGGCCATAATTTAAACATTATTGTCCAGGTATTAAAGACCATGATTTAAACATTATAGCCTAGGAATTACAAGCCATATTTGTGATGATATTGCCTAGGTATTAGTGGCCATAATTTAAACATTATTCTCTAGGTATTAAAGACCCTGATTTAAACATTATAGTCTAGGAATTACAAGCCATATTTGTGAAGATATTGCCTACGTATTAGTGGCCATAATTTAAACATTATTGTCTAGGTATTAAAGACCATGATTTAAACATTATAGCCTTGGAATTACAAGCCATATTTGTGAAAACATTGCCTAAGTATTAGTGGCCATAATTTAAACATTATTGTCCATGTATTAAAGACCATTATTTAAACATTATAACCTAGGAAATACAAGCCATATTTGTGAAGATATAGCCTAAGTATTAGTGGCCATAATTTAAACATTATTTTTTAGGTATTAAAGACCATGATTTAAACATTATAGCATAGGAATTACAAGCCATATTTGTGAAGATATTGCCTAAGTATTAGTGGCCATAATTTAAACATTATTGTCTATGTAATAAAGACCATGATTTAAACATTCTAGCCTAGGAATTACAAGCCATATTTGTGAACACATTGCCTAAGTTTTATGGGCCATAATTTAAACATTGTTGTCTTGGTATTAAAGACCATGATTTAAACATTCTAGCCTAGGAATTACAAGCCATATTTGTGAACACATTGCCTAAGTATTATGGGCCTTAATTTAAACAGTATTGTCTTGGTATTAAAGACGATGATTTAAACATTATAGCCTTGGAATTACAGGCCATATTTGTGAACACATTGCCTAAGTATTAGTGGCCATAATTTAAACATTGTTGCCTTGGTATTAAAGACCATGATTTAAACATTATAGCCTTGGAATTACAAGCCATATTTGTGAAGATATTGCCTAAGTATTAGTGTGCCAGAATTTAAACATTGTTGTCTAGATATTAAAGACCATGATTTAAACATTATAGCCTAGGAATTACAAGCCATATTTGTGAAGATATTGCCTAAGTATCAGTGGCCATAATTTAAACATTATTGTCTAGGTATTAAAGACCATGATTTAAACATTATATTCCAGGAATTACAAGCCATATTTGTGAAGATATTGCCTAAGTATTAGTGGCATAATTTAAACATTGTTGACTTGGTATTAAAGACCATGATTTAAACATTATTGCCTTGGAATTACAAGCCATATTTGTGAAGATATTGCCTAAGTATTAGTGGCCTTAATTTAAACATTGTTGTCTAGATATTAAAGACCATGATTTAAACATTATAGCCTAGGAATTACAAGCCATATTTGTGAAGATATTGCCTAAGTATTAGTGGCCATAATTTAAACATCGTTGTCTAGATATTAAAGACCATGATTTAAACATTATAGCCTAGGAATTACAAGCCATATTTGTGAAGATATTGCCTAGGTATTAGTGGCCATAATTTAAACATTGTTGACTTGGTATTAAAGACCATGATTTAAACATTATTGCCTTGGAATTACAAGCCATATTTGTGAAGATATTGCCTAAGTATTAGTGGCATAATTTAAACATTGTTGACTTGGTATTAAAGACCATGATTTAAACATTATTGCCTTGGAATTACAAGAAATATTTGTGAAGATATTGCCTATGTATTAGTGGCCTTAATTTAAACATTGTTGTCTAGATATTAAAGACCATGATTTAAACATTATAGCCTAGGAATTACAAGCCATATTTGTGAAGATATTGCCTAAGTATTAGTGGCCATAATTTAAACATTGTTGTCTAGATATTAAAGACCATGATTTAAACATTATAGCCTAGGAATTACAAGCCATATTTGTGAAGATATTGCCTAGGTATTAGTGGCCATAATGTAAACATTGTTGTCTTGGTATTAAAGACCATGATTTAAACATTATAGCCTTGGAATTACAGGCCATATTTGTGAACACATTGCCTAAGTATTAGTGGCCATAATTTAAACATTGTTGCCTTGGTATTAAAGACCATGATTTAAACATTATAGCCTTGGAATTACAAGCCATATTTGTGAAGATATTGCCTAAGTATTAGTGTGCCAGAATTTAAACATTGTTGTCTAGATATTAAAGACCATGATTTAAACATTATAGCCTAGGAATTACAAGCCATATTTGTGAAGATATTGCCTAAGTATCAGTGGCCATAATTTAAACATTATTGTCTAGGTATTAAAGACCATGATTTAAACATTATATTCCAGGAATTACAAGCCATATTTGTGAAGATATTGCCTAAGTATTAGTGGCATAATTTAAACATTGTTGACTTGGTATTAAAGACCATGATTTAAACATTATTGCCTTGGAATTACAAGCCATATTTGTGAAGATATTGCCTAAGTATTAGTGGCCTTAATTTAAACATTGTTGTCTAGATATTAAAGACCATGATTTAAACATTATAGCCTAGGAATTACAAGCCATATTTGTGAAGATATTGCCTAAGTATTAGTGGCCATAATTTAAACATTGTTGTCTAGATATTAAAGACCATGATTTAAACATTATAGCCTAGGAATTACAAGCCATATTTGTGAAGATATTGCCTAGGTATTAGTGGCCATAATGTAAACATTGTTGTCTTGGTATTAAAGACCATGATTTAAACATTATAGCCTTGGAATTACAAGCTATATTTGTGAACACATTGCCTAAGTATTAGTGGCTATAATATAAACATAGTTGTCTTGGTATTAAAGACCATGATTTAAATATTAGAGCCTTGGAATTACAAGCCATATTTGTCAAGATATTTCCTAAGTATTTGTGTGCCATAATTTAAACATTGTTGTCTAGATATTAAAGACCATGATTTAAACATTATAGCCTAGAAATTACAAGCCATATTTGTGAACACATTGCCTAAGTATTAGTGGCCATAATTTAAACATTATTGTCTAGATATTAAAGACCCTGATTTATACATTACAGCCTAGGAATTACAAGCCATATTTGTGAAGATATTGCCTAAGTATTAGTGGCCATAATTTAAACATTATTGTCCAGGTATTAAAGACCATGATTTAAACACTATAGCCTAGGAATTACAAGCCATATTTGTGATGATATTGCCGAGGTATTAGTGGCCATAATTTAAACATTATTCTCTAGGTATTAAAGACCATGATTTAAACATTATAGTCTAGGAATTACAAGCCATATCTGTGAAGATATTGCCTAAGTATTAGTGGCCATAATTAAAACATTATTGTCTATGTATTAAAGACCATTATTTAAACATTCTAACCTAGGAATTACAAGCCATATTTGTGAAGATATTGCCTACGTATTAGTGGCCATAATTTAGACATTATTGTCTAGGTATTAAAGACCATGATTTAAACATTATAGCCTTGGAATTACAAGCCATATTTGTGAAAATATTGCCTAAGTATTAGTGGCCATAATTTAAACATTATTGTCCATGTATTAAAGACCATTATTTAAACATTATAACCTAGGAAATACAAGCCATATTTGTGAAGATATAGCCTAAGTATTAGTGGCCATAATTTAAACATTATTTTTTAGGTATTAAAGACCATGATTTAAACATTATAGCATAGGAATTACAAGCCATATTTGTGAAGATATTGCCTAAGTATTAGTGGCCATAATTTAAACATTATTGTCTTGGTATTAAAGACCATGATTTAAACATTCTAGCCTAGGAATTACAAGCCATATTTGTGAACACATTGCCTAAGTATTAGTGGCCATAATTTAATCATTGTTGTCTTGGTATTAAAGACCATGATTTAAATATTATAGCCTAGGAATTACAAGCCATATTTGTGAAGATATTGCCTAAGTATTAGTGGCCATAATTTAAACATTATTGTCTATGTATTAAACACCATTATTTAAACATTACAGTCTAGGAAATACAAGCCATATTTGTGAAGATATTGCCTAAGTATGAGAGGCTATAATTTAAACTTTATAACCTATGAATTACTAACCTTATTTGTGTGGATGCTGCCTGGGTGTTAGAGCCCATAATTTAAACATTGTTGTCTGGGTATTAAAGACCCTGATTTAAACATTACTGCCTAGGAATTACAAGCCATATTTGTGAAGATATTGCCTAAGTATTAGTGGCCATAATTTAAACATTATTGTCTAGGTATTAAAGACCGTGATTTAAACATTATAGCCTAGGAATTACAAGCCATATTTGTGATGATATTGCCTAGGTATTAGTGGCCATAATTTAAACATTATTGTCTACGGATTAAAGACCATGATTTAAACATTATAGTCTACGAATTACAAGCCATATTTGTGAAGATATTGCCTAAGTATTAGTGACCATAATTTAAACATTATTGTCTATGTATTAAAGACCATTATTTAAACATTATAACCTAGGAATTACAAGCCATATTTGTGGAGATATTGCCTACGTATTAGTGGCCATAATTTAAACATTATTGTCTAGGTATTAAAGACCATGATTTAAACATTATAGCCTTGAAATTACAAGCCATATTTGTGAAAATATTGCCTAAGTATTAGTGACCATAATTTAAACATTATTGTCCATGTATTAAAGACCATTATTTAAACATTATAACCTAGGAAATACAAGCCATATTTGTGAAGATATTGCCTAAGTATTAGTGGCCATAATTTAAACATTATTTTTTAGGTATTAAAGACCATGATTTAAACATTATAGCATAGGAATTACAAGCCATATTTGTGAAGATATTGCCTAAGTATTAGTGGCCATAATTTAAACATCATTGTCTATGTAATAAAGACCATTATTTAAACAGTATTGTCTGGGTATTAAAGACCATGATTTAAACATTATAGCCTAGGAATTACAAGTCATATTTGTGACGATATTGCCTAAGTATGAGAGGCTGTAATTTAAACTTTATAACCTATGAATTACTAACCTTATTTGTGTGGATTCTGCCTGGGTGTTAGAGCCCATAATTTAAACATTATTGTCTAGGTATTAAAGACCATGATTTAAACATTATTGCCTTGGAATTACAAGCCATATTTGTGATGATATTGCCTAGGTATTAGTGGCCATAATTTAAACATTATTGTCTAGGTATTAAAGACCATGATTTAAACATTATAGTCTACGAATTACAAGCCATATTTGTGAAGATATTGCCTAAGTATTAGTGACCATAATTTAAACATTATTGTCTATGTATTAAAGACCATTATTTAAACATTATAACCTAGGAATTAAAAGCCATATTTGTTAAGATATTGCCTACGTATTAGTGGCCATAATTTAAACATTATTGTCTAGGTATTAAAGACCATGATTTAAACATTATAGCCTTGAAATTACAAGCCATATTTGTGAAAATATTGCCTAAGTATTAGTGACCATAATTTAAACTTTATTGTCCATGTATTAAAGACCATTATTTAAACATTATAACCTAGAAAATACAAGCCATATTTGTGAAGATATTGCCTAAGTATTAGTGGCCATAATTTAAACATCATTGTCTATGTAATAAAGACCATGATTTAAACAGTATTGTCTGGGTATTAAAGACCATGATTTAAACATTATAGCATAGGAATTACAAGCCATATTTGTGAAGATATTGCCTAAGTATTAGTGGCCATAATTTAAACATCATTGTCTATGTAATAAAGACCATTATTTAAACAGTATTGTCTGGGTATTAAAGACCATGATTTAAACATTATAGCCTAGGAATTACAAGTCATATTTGTGAAGATATTGCCTAAGTATGAGAGGCTTTGATTTAAACTTTATAACCTATGAATTACTAGCCTTATTTGTTTGGATGCTGCCTGGTTGTTAGAGCCCATCATTTAAACATTATTTCCCAGGTATTAGAGGCAATAATTTAAACATTATTGTCTAGGTATTAAGGTAGCTCCTAAACATATAGTTTTTTTCGGGGATCGGCCTTTTCTCGGTGTTCTTTTATTCTATGTTTCTGAACTCGTTAGTCCCCGTTCGGACGCAGTCCGAAAACGGGGACTTATTGAATGACCTCTGTGCGTCCGTGCATCCGTGCGAGCGAGCGTCCAGACCTGTATCTTCGACATGCCTGGACCAATTATATTCAAACTTTACACATACATCATACATGATATTATACGTATGCACATTAATGTGTTTCTCTGTATGATTCAGCATGGCCAAATTGCAGCTATTGTTGTGCTGAAAAAACATCTAAATCAATTTCTCGACTGTTTACAGATGGATTTTTTTGAAACTTGGTATATACTTTGAACATTATAGGACCTTGATACACATAATTTTTTTCAGATGAGATGAATGTGGTTCTAGTGCCATATCTGTGACTTGCTTTGACTGATTATGTTCTAATTTTAAATATTCATTATTCAACATGTCATAGATATACAGATATATTGGTTTGGCGATCATATTAAAAATGGCTGAATGGTGGTCATTTTTTGGTTAAAAAATCATCAAATATCAAGTATTTCTGGCATTATGGATAGATTTTGTTCGAACTTGGTACATACATTATACATTGCGTGTTTCTGATGCATGTCATTTTATTTTTCACATCGGATACAAAATGGTTGACTGTCGGCCATTTTGCTTTAGATGAATGGGCTTCTAGAGCCATATGTCTGACTGATTATGTTTGTACTCGTTTGACGATCAGATACAAATGTCAATCTTTTTAATGTAAACAATCATCATAATCATATTCTTGACATGTTTATATTCCAGCTATATTACTATAAACAAAACTATACATCTTAAATTATATAACTGGCTGGGGACTGTGCCATGCATGGCTTGTCACTGTTGATAAGGATCTTTGAAACTGCGTCTCGGAATGTTTATGCGCCTCATAGCTCTTGAGATATAGTCCGTCAAACTTTATGGACTAAATTTTATGAACGCTCCCATGTTCTTGTGGCCGTTACTCGACGTTAACGGCTCACACAAACGTCCATGAGACATCATATTTTAGCCCATTTTGTGGTTCATATTATGTGTAATTTGTACATCGTTAGGGTAAAGAAAAATGTTAAAAGATGACATCTTCAATGGTTATGATAGTCAAAAATTACAAACTCAATAAAAGGTTTCTTCGAATTTGGCCACTTATAAACAGCTAATTAATTACCAAATGTCTACTATACGATCGACCATACTTTATAAATATACAAGTATCTTATCTGCGAACACTGTTATAACGTGAACACATGGTTGTTTGTTTCTTAAAAAGTTACAAAACTTGAACAAGACGGCATCCGCGCAATTAATTTATTCAATTCCCTTCGTTATGTTGTACAGCATCAACAGTACAATCGGTTCTCTAAACCCACGGGATATACATGCCTTCAAGTACAGATATGCTCCAAGTCAGCACTGTATTTTTCCTTTCCTGTATTTGGCCACGCTCACAGAGAAACACGAGTAGGATGGTGTTGATAGGTATTACACGCCATATTACGAACTTCATTGCCTAAGTACTACGGGCAATAATATAAAATTTACTGCCTAGGTACTACACGGCATAATATAAACTTTATTGTCTAGGTATTATAGATTATAATTTAAACAATGTCGCTTATGTATTAAATGTCATAACTTAAACATTGCTGGTCATTGGCGCCCATAATTTAGAACTTGTTGTGTATGTATATGATACTTCAGACATGTATTCAAGATGTTAGCGATTGGATGTCTTGTAATTTACTACATTTGAATGTGTCGAAAACTGAATTTGTGTGCATGTCGTCTCGGAGATTCTCACAAGACTCGTGTCCTTTGTCTAGTATCGCAATTGGTGAAGAATTGGTTAGTGCTTCGTCAAGTGTTAGAAACTTAGGTGTCTTGTTTGATTCGCAGCTATCTATGGAAACACACATTTCTACTATTTGTAGATCTGGATATTCCCATCTAAGAAATATTAATCGTATTCGTAAATCATTATCCCAATCTGATACTGAAAAGTTGGTACATGCTTTCATATCTTCTCGCTTAGACAGTTGTAATTCATTATTGTCTGGTCTCCCTGTAACTAAGATAAAACCTCTTATTCGTGTACAAAATGCAGCAGCCCGCCGTGTCACTCGTGCTCGAAAATATGTCCACATTACAGACATTTTTTCTAAACTTCATTGGTTACCAGTTGTACAAAGAATCAATTTCAAATTACTTTTACTAGTGTATGAATCTTTGTATGGTTTTGCCCCAAATTATCTATGTGAATTAATCGAATTTTATGTACAGAGTCGTAGTTTAAGATCTGAATCGAAGTTTCTTATTAAAACTCGTCAGATGTGTAGTAAAAAGTCCAAGATGTTATACAAAGACCGTGCTTTTGAAAATTTAGGTCCTAAACTTTTTAATGAATTACCTCTGTCTGTTCGTTCTAGTCCTGCAGTAGAAATTTTTAAATCCAAACTGAAAACGCACTTATTTAAATGTGCTTTTAATATTTGATTGATTGTTTATTGTATCAGCGCCTTTGATCTTCATATGTTGGAATTGTTGTGTTTAATTAAATAAAGTTATTATTATTATTATTATTATTATTATTATTATTATTATTATTATTATTATTATTATTATTATTATTATTATTATTATTATGTATTAAACGCTATAATTTTAACATTGCTTAGTTATTAGAGGTCATGTTCTGAACATCGATGTTGATTTATTAATGATCTGAAAAATGAGATTTTACATTTGTCTGGTGGTAGGTTGCTATCAGGTAATTGCCAATTATGTGTTTTTGGTTGCTTACACTGGTAACTTTAGGTGACTCAGTTAAGTGGCTATGTTTTTTTTTTCATTTTCATGTGCTATTTTCATCTTCCATATCATCCAATCCTTCATTTTGTCAATGCATTAGTCCTTGATAAGAATTTAGACTAGTAGGTTGCTTTCAAGGTCAAAAGCCGTCCATGTATTTGTGGCTACAGTGTTTCAGTTGGATCGCACTGCGCTATTTTGTGTTTTCTGTTTTTGACATTCTAGAGTTGATTTCTACTCTCACATCGTCAATTCCTTTATTTTAGTACCTTTGTCTGACAGCAGGATACATTCTTTGAATGTGTGGTGCACTAATTACCAGTACGGGCATTACTGTAAGCAAATTATAACAAATATTTGGCTGTAGCGCCCTCTAACATTTGTGGGAAGTCTACTTTGTTTTTAATCTGATTAGACGGAAGTTTTAATATAGTAATTAAAATAATGTTACCCTGCAATTTACACTCGTATTACTCAAAGCAAAATCAGGAGGGTTAACTGACCTGTGATCTCTCCATAAGGTAATGGTTGCATTCCAATATTGATAGCGAACTATAGCGTTTATTCATCTCGTTTTACTTTGGATTACTTGAAACAAATAAAGATTCTAGAAAATTTTTATTTATATGCCTGTATGTTTTTGGGCAATGTCTTTCACCTTTCCAAAATGTCTGTGGCTATCTCCTGCTTTGCATATTATTTGTTCTTGTGTATTTATACGTATGTGTATATACATATGTACAGTTTTCTTTTCAGGAATCAAATCAGGTTTGCCAGTTTTTGGTGAAAATTTACCCGATCTTATTTCCTTTGAGGGTATGTCATTTGACACATATAACCACACACATTTTCAAATGCCTTATATTGGGAAGTCATGCATACAGTGGTATCATCTTCATCATATACTTCATATTACTGTACAGATCCAGAAAGAGACATTGTATTGTTTACTATTGGAGGAGGTCTTGAAGCGATTGTCGAAATTGCTTATGCCCTGAACCACTCTCAACCTGTACCTGTTGTGTTGTTTAAAGACACTGGTGGCGCTTCAGATTTCATAGAAAACATACTCTCTGAGGTTGAGTTAACACATGGGTAAGTGGGACATTATGACCAAGGTTATCGTCCAGACAAATAGCCGAATAATTAAATATAGGTCAACGAAAATGTTCCAACACCAGCCAGCAAAGGTGATTTGATTGATTGGGCGAGTCTAACTTTCATTTCTGGCGCGCCTTTGAAGATTTCTACTCGACGAGTTTAATGAGTCACGAATTGTCATTTACCCCTAAATTAAACTTTGTAGTGTGGCATCTCCTCAATTCGGAATCATCACTTGCGAGTTATTGTGAATTTAATGTGTGGGAATATATAACTTGTGAAAACCGCTTAACTTGTCTCATAGGTTATCTCCATAATTTCCACTCGATATTTTAATAACCAAATGTTTTATCTAGCCTACCGTACTGTAACAGCTAGGTATTTATGTTGAATAATTGTAATGAATTTCCATTTGAAATTTATTGTGAGTACACAACATTACCGAACAATGGGGATAATTGCATTTTGAATAACCAGTTACACAATGAATATACAGTATACAATGATAGCCCACCATACTGTTTATTGCTCATATTCGGATTACTGTCTACAGCATAGAAAGATAATCTTTTGATTCCTTTTTTATTTATTTCTATAAATCACCAAAGGATTTCTGTTCTCTACAAACTTGGAAAATCTACAATGAAAATTTTTCAATATTATATTTTCAATATTACTATTTGAGCATGAAACGTGACGTATTGTAATTTATTGTATAATCGACTGGATGGGAGAATCTAATATTAATAGTTCATTTTTTTTAAATGAGAATAGAAATAGTAACTAATCACGTGGCTGCATAATTCCAGTAAGATATTGATTTAGTATTATTTGGTCAATATATAAATGCGACAGATTAATGGAAACTATGTATCCATTTGTTTTAGTGGGTATATCAGCTATCAAGATATTGAACATTATCGCAATCATAGCTTTCTGGTGGAAACTAACAGATACCAGGAACTGTCAGATGATGAAGAAAGGCGCTTATGGCATGATATCGAAAACATTATCAAAAACAGAGATTTGGTGAGAACAGTATACATTATTGATTTGTTCAATTAACCTATATTAATTAACATATATTTGGTAACCATTAAAATGTCATCAAATGTCTTTACATATGTTAACAGTGCTTTTATTTTATGCTGTTTCTCACAAAACACAAATAAAATTATGTTCCAAGAACTACTAATCGCACAAAACATCGTATCCCAATATTTTGTTTGGTTACCTAGAGTGGAAAACAACATATTTCACGAACTAATGTTCATTTTAATGCATTTTTCAAAAAGATATTTTGTAAAATCCCGAAAAATATATGACTTTTGCCTAATTCAGTAATTATTTGACAAACTTGAATAAAATTGTGAGATATTTTTTACCTGCTAATAACCTTGACGTGGTGCAATGAACTAAAATATAATATATTGATGATAATTATCTAATGTTTGTGTAACTGTTCAACATGGTATTCTGCTTTTATTTTCTATGTCAGCACAAAAAACACATCACTGTAACATGTTACTCATTGAATTAAGCGCCAAATAATATAGTTTATTAAAATTTATTTATTATGTGTTTTTATATGAAGGTACAAATCTATGACCCTGAAAACGATGCTTCGATGGGTAATGATGATGTTTCTACAGACATACATGAGGCAATTATGTGGGCTAAAGTGAAATGTAAGTTTGCAAACAGAGAGTATGTGACAGTACCAATCAAATTCCTTTCGCTTTCGATGAAAGAAGATTTTTTTGTCATTTGATTATTTTAGGTCAATTGAAACTGATGAACAGACAAGCCGTCGGACAAGCAACCAAAGACTGTAATGTCCCCAACGCTCTTCTAACACAGGCTTCACTACCAGTTACAATATCTATCCAAGCACTACTGGACGTTAAAGATCATGCACAGGCGTGTAATACATTGAATATACTGTCTAACTATGGTTATGTTTAAGATTGAGTCATGGCGAGTCATGCATTTCATTAAAATCTGCAAGCGATATTGTTATCTTATTTTATTTCAGTTACCTGTCATTATTTGTTTGGTAAACACGTGCAAATATATAAGTAGTTATTTGATCACTCTGTAACGAGATCACACAGTGAATATTTTTAAGTCGGAACATTCATCACCATGACTAGACCGATCATTTAAAAATCCCAAGCTACATCGTGCCACAGAGTGCAATAGCTTCTATTGTTAGCTAAACATGCTTTAATTATTCACGTGTTTAGCATGTTGTTTATTGTTTCAAGGTACACAACGTATTTATTAAAATACATTCACTCATCAGTGAGACGTTATTTATTATTCTGGAACTTCAGTGATTCAATTTCAAACGAAGCACCATTCGTGTTCAAGCGTGTAGTGTTACATTATGTTACATTTTAGGAACTAGTACTGAAATCGTTGATGACTCAAGAACTCCGGGCACAGGGAACGCAAACCATTGCCAAGTTAATTAAACAAGGTTATTTCATGGAAAAATACCTGACGTTGGAAATATTGAGTAGTGAACTATACGGAAAGGTAACAAAATGGTGCTTGTGGTAGACTATTATCAACTCAGCGATTTGTGCCTAGGTTTTCTCAAATAAAATTACATGAACATAAACTTTCATTTTCTGATTTTCCACAGAATAAAATCATACTCAAATATTTTATTCTAATATTTTTAGTTTAATCTTTTTACTTAACCCCCAAAATATATACATCAATGATTAACCTCATGGTTTGATGATTGTTTATTAGGACAAGAGTAAATGGGATGAAAGTGTGTCTAGAGTAAGACACCATATCGAGAAATATTATCGTCCTGGTTACACAAGTGGTGAGTATTTCTTTTCATTGTTTAATTACTTTATTAGAAGATGTCAGATTCTATTAGAAAATTGCACGTGTTGTTTTTTTAAAGAATTATTATGCCTATCATGCAATATATAAAATTCAACTAATTTTACAAATAATTACGAATTACGAATATTCTATGGTGTACATCTCACTCATATAACTAGTAAACAATAAATATAGTGGTACACCAATGTAAGTCTACTAACTAAATGTGCCATAATCTTTATCAAAAGTTTCAATTGAATTTCTAAAATATCACTGTTTAGAATTCAGTTTAAAATATCACAGTTTAGAACTCAGTTTAAAATATCACTGTTTTGAACTCAGATCAAAATATCACTGTTTAGAATTCAGTTTAAAATATCAATACTTAGAACTATGATCAAAATATCACTGTTTAGAACTCAGATCAAAATATCAATACTTAGAACTCAGATCAAAATATCACTGTTTAGAACTCAGTTTAAAATATCACTACTTAGAACTGAGATCAAAATATCACTGTTTAGAACTCAGATCAAAATATCACTGTTTAGAGCTCAGTTTAAAATATCACTGTTTAGAACTCAGTTTAAAATATCACTACTTAGAACTCAGTTTAAAATATCACTGTTTAGAACTCAGTATAAAATATCACTACTTAGAACTCAGAACAAAATATCACTGTTTAGAACTCAGATCAAAATATCACTGTTTAGAGCTCAGTTTAAAATATCACTCTTTAGAACGCAGTTTAAAATATCTCTGTTTTGAACTCAGATCAGAATATCACTGTTTAGAACTCAGATCAAAATATCACTGTTTAGAACTCAGTTTAAAATATCACTGTTTAGAACTCAGTTTAAAATATCACAACTTAGAACTCAGTTTAAAATATCACTGTTCAGAACTCAGTTTAAAATATCACTGTTTAGAACTCAGATTAAAATATCACTGTTTAGAACTCAGTTTAAAATATCACTGTTTAGAACTCAGATCAGAATATCACTGTTTAGAAGTCAGTTTAAAATATCACTATTTAGAACTCAGTTAAAAATATCAGTGTATAGAACTCAGTTTAAAATATCACTGTTTAGAACTCACTTTACAATATCACTGTTTAGAACTCAGATTAAAATATCACTGTTTAGAACTCAGTTTAAAATATCACTGTTTAAAACTCAATTTAAAATATCACTGTTTATCACTGTTTAGAACTCAGTTTAAAATATCGCTGTTTAGAACAAAGATCAAAATATCACTATTTAGAACTCAGATCAAAATATCACTATTTAGAACTCAGATCAAAATATCACTACTTAGAACTCAGATCAAAATATCACTACTTAGAACTCAGTTTAAAATATCACTCTTTAGAACTCAGATTAAAATATCACTGTTAAGAACTCAGTTTAAAATATCACTGTTTAGAATTCAGTTTAAAATATTACTGTTTGGAACTCAGTATAAAATATCACTCTTTAAAACTCAGTATAAAATATCACTGTTTAGAACTCGGATCAAAATATCACTGTTTAGAACTCAGATCAAAATATCACTACTTAGAACTCAGATCAAAATATCACTGTTTAAATCTCAGTTTAAAATATCACTGTTTAGAACTCAGTTTAAAATATCACTGTTTAGAACTCAGATCAAAATATCACTGTTTAGAACTCAGTTTAAAATATCACTGTTTAGAACTCAGTTTAAAATATCACTGTTTAGAACTCAGATCAAAATATCACTACTTAGAACTCAGATCAAAATATCACTGTTTAAAACTCAGTTTAAAATATCACTGTTTAGAACTCAGTTTAAAATATCACTGTTTAGAACTCAGTTCAAAATATCACTGTTTAAAACTCAGTTTAAAATATCACTGTTTAGAACTCAGTTTAAAATATCACTGTTTAGAACTCAGATCAAAATATCACTGTTTAGAACTCAGATCAAAATATCACTGTTTAGAACACAGGGTAAAATATCACTGCTTAGAACCCAGTTTAAAAGATCACTGTTAAGAGCTCAGTTTAAAATATCACTCTTTAGAGGTCAGTTTAAAATATCACTGTTTAGAACTCAGTTTAAAATATGACTGTTTAGAACTCAGATCAAAATATCACTGTTTAGAACTCAGTTTAAAATATCACTGTTTAAAACTCAGTTTAAAATATCACTGTTTATCACTGTTTAGAACTCAGTTTAAAATATCGCTGTTTAGAACAAAGATCAAAATATCACTATTTAGAACTCAGATCAAAATATCACTATTTAGAACTCAGATCAAAATATCACTACTTAGAACTCAGATCAAAATATCACTACTTAGAACTCAGTTTAAAATATCACTCTTTAGAACTCAGATTAAAATATCACTGTTAAGAACTCAGTTTAAAATATCACTGTTTAGAATTCAGTTTAAAATATTACTGTTTGGAACTCAGTATAAAATATCACTCTTTAAAACTCAGTATAAAATATCACTGTTTAGAACTCGGATCAAAATATCACTGTTTAGAACTCAGATCAAAATATCACTACTTAGAACTCAGATCAAAATATCACTGTTTAAATCTCAGTTTAAAATATCACTGTTTAGAACTCAGTTTAAAATATCACTGTTTAGAACTCAGATCAAAATATCACTGTTTAGAACTCAGTTTAAAATATCACTGTTTAGAACTCAGTTTAAAATATCACTGTTTAGAACTCAGATCAAAATATCACTACTTAGAACTCAGATCAAAATATCACTGTTTAAAACTCAGTTTAAAATATCACTGTTTAGAACTCAGTTTAAAATATCACTGTTTAGAACTCAGATCAAAATATCACTACTTAGAACTCAGATCAAAATATCACTGTTTAAAACTCAGTTTAAAATATCACAGTTTAGAACTCAGTTTAAAATATCACTGTTTAGAACTCAGATCAAAATGTCACTGTTTAGAACTCAGTTTAAAATATCACTCTTTAGAACTCAGTTTAAAATATCACTGTTTAGAACTCAGTTTAAAATATCACTGTTTAGAACTCAGTTTTAAATATCACTGTTTAGAACTCAGTTTAAAATATCTCTGTTTAGAACTCAGTTTAAAATATCACTCTTTAAAACTCAGATTAAAATATCACTGTTTAGAACTCAGTTTAAAATATCACTCTTTAGAACTCAGTTTAAAATATCACTGTTTAGAACTCAGTTTACAATATCACTGTTTAGAACTCAGATTAAAATATCACTGTTTAGAACTCAGTTTAAAATATCACTGTTTAAAACTCTGTTTAAAATATCACTGTTTATCACTGTTTAGAACTCAGTTTAAAATATCGCTGTTTAGAACAAAGATCAAAATATCACTATTTAGAACTCAGATCAAAATATCACTATTTAGAACTCAGATCAAAATATCACTACTTAGAACTCAGATCAAAATATCACTACTTAGAACTCAGTTTAAAATATCACTCTTTAGAATTCAGTTTAAAATATTACTGTTTGGAACTCAGTATAAAATATCACTCTTTAAAACTCAGTATAAAATATCACTGTTTAGAACTCAGATCAAAATATCACTACTTAGAACTCAGATCAAAATATCACTGTTTAAATCTCAGTTTAAAATATCACTGTTTAGAACTCAGTTTAAAATATCACTGTTTAGAACTCAGACCAAATATCACTGTTTAGAACTCAGTTTAAAATATCACTGTTTAGAACTCAGTTTAAAATATCACTGTTTAGAACTCAGATCAAAATATCACTACTTAGAACTCAGATCAAAATATCACTGTTTAAAACTCAGTTTAAAATATCACTGTTTAGAACTCAGTTTAAAATATCGCTGTTTAGAACAAAGATCAAAATATCACTATTTAGAACTCAGATCAAAATATCACTATTTAGAACTCAGATCAAAATATCACTACTTAGAACTCAGATCAAAATATCACTACTTAGAACTCAGTTTAAAATATCACTCTTTAGAATTCAGTTTAAAATATTACTGTTTGGAACTCAGTATAAAATATCACTCTTTAAAACTCAGTATAAAATATCACAGTTTAGAACTCGGATCAAAATATCACTGTTTAGAACTCAGATCAAAATATCACTACTTAGAACTCAGATCAAAATATCACTGTTTAAATCTCAGTTTAAAATATCACTGTTTAGAACTCAGTTTAAAATATCACTGTTTAGAACTCAGACCAAATATCACTGTTTAGAACTCAGTTTAAAATATCACTGTTTAGAACTCAGTTTAAAATATCACTGTTTAGAACTCAGATCAAAATATCACTACTTAGAACTCAGATCAAAATATCACTGTTTAAAACTCAGTTTAAAATATCACTGTTTAGAACTCAATTTAAAATATCACTGTTTAGAACTCAGATCAAAATATCACTACTTAGAACTCAGATCAAAATATCACTGTTTAAAACTCAGTTTAAAATATCACTGTTTAGAACTCAGTTTAAAATATCACTGTTTAGAACTCAGATCAAAATATCACTGTTTAGAACTCAGATCAAAATATCACTGTTTAGAACTCAGGGTAAAATATCACTGCTTAGAACCCAGTTTAAAAGATCACTGTTAAGAGCTCAGTTTAAAATATCACTCTTTAGAGGTCAGTTTAAAATATCACTGTTTAGAACTCAGATTAAAATATGACTGTTTAGAACTCAGATCAAAATATCACTGTTTAGAACTCAGTTTAAAATATCACTGTTTAAAACTCAGTTTAAAATATCACTGTTTATCACTGTTTAGAACTCAGTTTAAAATATCGCTGTTTAGAACAAAGATCAAAATATCACTCTTTAGAACTCAGATTAAAATATCACTGTTAAGAACTCAGTTTAAAATATCACTGTTTAGAATTCAGTTTAAAATATTACTGTTTGGAACTCAGTATAAAATATCACTCTTTAAAACTCATTATAAAATATCACTGTTTAGAACTCGGATCAAAATATCACTGTTTAGAACTCAGATCAAAATATCACTACTTAGAACTCAGATCAAAATATCACTGTTTAAATCTCAGTTTAAAATATCACTGTTTAGAACTCAGTTTAAAATATCACTGTTTAGAACTCAGATCAAAATATCACTGTTTAGAACTCAGTTTAAAATATCACTGTTTAGAACTCAGTTTAAAATATCACTGTTTAGAACTCAGATCAAAATATCACTACTTAGAACTCAGATCAAAATATCACTGTTTAAAACTCAGTTTAAAATATCACTGTTTAGAACTCAGTTTAAAATATCACTGTTTAGAACTCAGATCAAAATATCACTACTTAGAACTCAGATCAAAATATCACTGTTTAAAACTCAGTTTAAAATATCACTGTTTAGAACTCAGTTTAAAATATCACTGTTTAGAACTCAGATCAAAATGTCACTGTTTCGAACTCAGTTTTAAATATCACTGTTTAGAACTCAGTTTAAAATATCTCTGTTTAGAACTCAGTTTAAAATATCACTCTTTAAAACTCAGATTAAAATATCACTGTTTAGAACTCAGTTTAAATATCACTCTTTAGAACTCAGTTTAAAATATCTCTGTTTTGAACTCAGATCAGAATATCACTGTTTAGAACTCAGATCAAAATATCACTGTTTAGAACTAAGTTTAAAATATCACTGTTTAGAACTCAGTTTAAAATATAACAACTTAGAACACAGTTTAAAATATCACTGTTCAGAACTCAGTTTAAAATATCACTGTTTAGAACTCAGATTAAAATATCACTGTTTAGAACTCAGATCAAAATATCACTGTTTAGAACTCAGACCAAATATCACTGTTTAGAACTCAGTTTAAAATATCACTGTTTAGAACTCAGTTTAAAATATCACTGTTTAGAACTCAGATCAAAATATCACTACTTAGAACTCAGATCAAAATATCACTGTTTAAAACTCAGTTTAAAATATCACTGTTTAGAACTCAGTTTAAAATATCGCTGTTTAGAACAAAGATCAAAATATCACTATTTAGAACTCAGATCAAAATATCACTATTTAGAACTCAGATCAAAATATCACTACTTAGAACTCAGATCAAAATATCACTACTTAGAACTCAGTTTAAAATATCACTCTTTAGAATTCAGTTTAAAATATTACTGTTTGGAACTCAGTATAAAATATCACTCTTTAAAACTCAGTATAAAATATCACTGTTTAGAACTCGGATCAAAATATCACTGTTTAGAACTCAGATCAAAATATCACTACTTAGAACTCAGATCAAAATATCACTGTTTAAATCTCAGTTTAAAATATCACTGTTTAGAACTCAGTTTAAAATATCACTGTTTAGAACTCAGACCAAATATCACTGTTTAGAACTCAGTTTAAAATATCACTGTTTAGAACTCAGTTTAAAATATCACTGTTTAGAACTCAGATCAAAATATCACTACTTAGAACTCAGATCAAAATATCACTGTTTAAAACTCAGTTTAAAATATCACTGTTTAGAACTCAATTTAAAATATCACTGTTTAGAACTCAGATCAAAATATCACTACTTAGAACTCAGATCAAAATATCACTGTTTAAAACTCAGTTTAAAATATCACTGTTTAGAACTCAGTTTAAAATATCACTGTTTAGAACTCAGATCAAAATATCACTGTTTAGAACTCAGATCAAAATATCACTGTTTAGAACTCAGGGTAAAATATCACTGCTTAGAACCCAGTTTAAAAGATCACTGTTAAGAGCTCAGTTTAAAATATCACTCTTTAGAGGTCAGTTTAAAATATCACTGTTTAGAACTCAGATTAAAATATGACTGTTTAGAACTCAGATCAAAATATCACTGTTTAGAACTCAGTTTAAAATATCACTGTTTAAAACTCAGTTTAAAATATCACTGTTTATCACTGTTTAGAACTCAGTTTAAAATATCGCTGTTTAGAACAAAGATCAAAATATCACTCTTTAGAACTCAGATTAAAATATCACTGTTAAGAACTCAGTTTAAAATATCACTGTTTAGAATTCAGTTTAAAATATTACTGTTTGGAACTCAGTATAAAATATCACTCTTTAAAACTCATTATAAAATATCACTGTTTAGAACTCGGATCAAAATATCACTGTTTAGAACTCAGATCAAAATATCACTACTTAGAACTCAGATCAAAATATCACTGTTTAAATCTCAGTTTAAAATATCACTGTTTAGAACTCAGTTTAAAATATCACTGTTTAGAACTCAGATCAAAATATCACTGTTTAGAACTCAGTTTAAAATATCACTGTTTAGAACTCAGTTTAAAATATCACTGTTTAGAACTCAGATCAAAATATCACTACTTAGAACTCAGATCAAAATATCACTGTTTAAAACTCAGTTTAAAATATCACTGTTTAGAACTCAGTTTAAAATATCACTGTTTAGAACTCAGATCAAAATATCACTACTTAGAACTCAGATCAAAATATCACTGTTTAAAACTCAGTTTAAAATATCACTGTTTAGAACTCAGTTTAAAATATCACTGTTTAGAACTCAGATCAAAATGTCACTGTTTCGAACTCAGTTTTAAATATCACTGTTTAGAACTCAGTTTAAAATATCTCTGTTTAGAACTCAGTTTAAAATATCACTCTTTAAAACTCAGATTAAAATATCACTGTTTAGAACTCAGTTTAAATATCACTCTTTAGAACTCAGTTTAAAATATCTCTGTTTTGAACTCAGATCAGAATATCACTGTTTAGAACTCAGATCAAAATATCACTGTTTAGAACTAAGTTTAAAATATCACTGTTTAGAACTCAGTTTAAAATATAACAACTTAGAACACAGTTTAAAATATCACTGTTCAGAACTCAGTTTAAAATATCACTGTTTAGAACTCAGATTAAAATATCACTGTTTAGAACTCAGATCAAAATATCACTGTTTAGAACTCAGATCAGAATATCACTGTTTAGAAGTCAGTTTTAAATATCACTATTTAGAACTCAGTTTAAAATATCAGTGTATAGAACGCAGTTTAAAATATCACTGTTTAGAACTCAGTTTAAAATATCGCTGTTTAGAACAAAGATCAAAATATCACTCTTTAGAACTCAGATTAAAATATCACTGTTAAGACCTCAGTTTAAAATATCACTGTTTAGAAATCAGTTTAAAATATTACTGTTTGGAACTCAGTTTACAATATCACTGTTTAGAACTCAGATTAAAATATCACTGTTTAGAACTCAGTTTAAAATATCACTGCTTAAAACTCAGTTTAAAATATCACTGTTTATCACTGTTTAGAACTCAGTTTAAAATATCACTGTTTAGAACTCAGTTTAAAATATCACTGTTTAGAACTCAGATCAAAATATCACTACTTAGAACTCAGATCAAAATATCACTGTTTAAAACTCAGTTTAAAATATCACTGTTTAGAACTCAGTTTAAAATATCACTGTTTAGAACTCAGATCAAAATATCACTACTTAGAACTCAGATCAAAATATCACTGTTTAAAACTCAGTTTAAAATATCACTGTTTAGAACTCAGTTTAAAATATCACTGTTTAGAACTCAGATCAAAATGTCACTGTTTCGAACTCAGTTTTAAATATCACTGTTTAGAACTCAGTTTAAAATATCTCTGTTTAGAACTCAGTTTAAAATATCACTCTTTAAAACTCAGATTAAAATATCACTGTTTAGAACTCAGTTTAAATATCACTCTTTAGAACTCAGTTTAAAATATCTCTGTTTTGAACTCAGATCAGAATATCACTGTTTAGAACTCAGATCAAAATATCACTGTTTAGAACTAAGTTTAAAATATCACTGTTTAGAACTCAGTTTAAAATATAACAACTTAGAACACAGTTTAAAATATCACTGTTCAGAACTCAGTTTAAAATATCACTGTTTAGAACTCAGATTAAAATATCACTGTTTAGAACTCAGATCAAAATATCACTGTTTAGAACTCAGATCAGAATATCACTGTTTAGAAGTCAGTTTTAAATATCACTATTTAGAACTCAGTTTAAAATATCAGTGTATAGAACGCAGTTTAAAATATCACTGTTTAGAACTCAGTTTAAAATATCGCTGTTTAGAACAAAGATCAAAATATCACTCTTTAGAACTCAGATTAAAATATCACTGTTAAGACCTCAGTTTAAAATATCACTGTTTAGAAATCAGTTTAAAATATTACTGTTTGGAACTCAGTTTACAATATCACTGTTTAGAACTCAGATTAAATTATCACTGTTTAGAACTCAGTTTAAAATATCACTGCTTAAAACTCAGTTTAAAATATCACTGTTTATCACTGTTTAGAACTCAGTTTAAAATATCACTGTTTAGAACTCAGATCAAAATATCACTACTTAGAACTCAGATCAAAATATCACTGTTTAAAACTCAGTTTAAAATATCACAGTTCAGAACTCAGTTTAAAATATCACTGTTTAGAACTCAGATCAAAATGTCACTGTTTAGAACTCAGTTTAAAATATCACTCTTTAGAACTCAGTTTAAAATATCACTGTTTAGAACTCAGTTTAAAATATCACTGTTTAGAACTCAGTTTTAAATATCACTGTTTAGAACTCAGTTTAAAATATCTCTGTTTAGAACTCAGTTTAAAATATCACTCTTTAAAACTCAGATTAAAATATCACTGTTTAGAACTCAGTTTAAAATATCACTCTTTAGAACTCAGTTTAAAATATCACTGTTTAGAACTCAGTTTACAATATCACTGTTTAGAACTCAGATTAAAATATCACTGTTTAGAACTCAGTTTAAAATATCACTGTTTAAAACTCAGTTTAAAATATCACTGTTTATCACTGTTTAGAACTCAGTTTAAAATATCGCTGTTTAGAACTCAGATCAAAATATCACTACTTAGAACTCAGATCAAAATATCACTACTTAGAACTCAGTTTAAAATATCACTCTTTAGAATTCAGTTTAAAATATTACTGTTTGGAACTCAGTATAAAATATCACTCTTTAAAACTCAGTATAAAATATCACTGTTTAGAACTCGGATCAAAATATCACTGTTTAGAACTCAGATCAAAATATCACCACTTAGAACTCAGATCAAAATATCACTGTTTAAATCTCAGTTTAAAATATCACTGTTTAGAACTCAGTTTAAAATATCACTGTTTAGAACTCAGACCAAATATCACTGTTTAGAACTCAGTTTAAAATATCACTGTTTAGAACTCAGTTTAAAATATCACTGTTTAGAACTCAGGTCAAAATATCACTACTTAGAACTCAGATCAAAATATCACTGTTTAAAACTCAGTTTAAAATATCACTGTTTAGAACTCAGTTTAAAATATCACTGTTTAGAACTCAGATCAAAATATCACTACTTAGAACTCAGATCAAAATATCACTGTTTAAAACTCAGTTTAAAATATCACTGTTTAGAACTCAGTTTAAAATATCACTGTTTAGAACTCAGATCAAAATATCACTGTTTAGAACTCAGATCAAAATATCACTGTTTAGAACTCAGGGAAAAATATCACTGCTTAGAACCCAGTTTAAAAGATCACTGTTAAGAGCTCAGTTTAAAATATCACTCTTTAGAGGTCAGTTTAAAATATCACTGTTTAGAACTCAGTTTAAAATATGACTGTTTAGAACTCAGATCAAAATATCACTGTTTAGAACTCAGTTTAAAATATCACTGTTTAAAACTCAGTTTAAAATATCACTGTTTATCACTGTTTAGAACTCAGTTTAAAATATCGCTGTTTAGAACAAAGATCAAAATATCACTCTTTAGAACTCAGATTAAAATATCACTGTTAAGAACTCAGTTTAAAATATCACTGTTTAGAATTCAGTTTAAAATATTACTGTTTGGAACTCAGTATAAAATATCACTCTTTAAAACTCAGTATAAAATATCACTGTTTAGAACTCGGATCAAAATATCACTGTTTAGAACTCAGATCAAAATATCACTACTTAGAACTCAGATCAAAATATCACTGTTTAAATCTCAGTTTAAATTATCACTGTTTAGAACTCAGTTTAAAATATCACTGTTTAGAACTCAGATCAAAATATCACTGTTTAGAACTCAGTTTAAAATATCACTGTTTAGAACTCAGTTTAAAATATCACTGTTTAGAACTCAGATCAAAATATCACTGCTTAGAACTCAGATCAAAATATCACTGTTTAAAACTCAGTTTAAAATATCACTGTTTAGAACTCAGTTTAAAATATCACTGTTTAGAACTCAGATCAAAATATCACTACTTAGAACTCAGATCAAAATATCACTGTTTAAAACACAGTTTAAAATATCACTGTTTAGAACTCAGTTTAAAATATCACTGTTTAGAACTCAGTTTAAAATATCACTCTTTAAAACTCAGATTAAAATATCACTGTTTAGAACTCAGTTTAAAATATCACTCTTTAGAACTCAGTTTAAAATATCTCTGTTTTGAACTCAGATCAGAATATCACTGTTTAGAACTCAGATCAAAATATCACTGTTTAGAACTAAGTTTAAAATATCACTGTTTAGAACTCAGTTTAAAATATCACAACTTAGAACACAGTTTAAAATATCACTGTTCAGAACTCAGTTTAAAATATCACTGTTTAGAACTCAGATTAAAATATCACTGTTTAGAACTCAGATCAAAATATCACTGTTTAGAACTCAGATCAGAATATCACTGTTTAGAAGTCAGTTTAAAATATCACTATTTAGAACTCAGTTTAAAATATCAGTGTATAGAACTCAGTTTAAAATATCACTGTTTAGAACTCAGTTTACAATATCACTGTTTAGAACTCAGATTAAAATATCACTGTTTAGAACTCAGTTTAAAATATCACTGTTTAAAACTCAGTTTAAAATATCACTGTTTATCACTGTTTAGAACTCTGTTTAAAATATCGCTGTTTAGAACAAAGATCAAAATATCACTATTTAGAACTCAGACCAAAATATCACTATTTAGAACTCAGATCAAAATATCACTACTTAGAACTCAGATCAAAATATCACTACTTAGAACTCAGTTTAAAATATCACTCTTTAGAACTCAGATTAAAATATCACTGTTAAGAACTCAGTTTAAAATATCACTGTTTAGAATTCAGTTTAAAATATTACTGTTTGGAACTCAGTATAAAATATCACTCTTTAAAACTCAGTATAAAATATCACTGTTTAGAACTCGGATCAAAATATCACTGTTTAGAACTCAGATCAAAATATCACTACTTAGAACTCAGATCAAAATATCACTGTTTAAATCTCAGTTTAAAATATCACTGTTTAGAACTCAGTTTAAAATATCACTGTTTAGAACTCAGACCAAATATCACTGTTTAGAACTCAGTTTAAAATATCACTGTTTAGAACTCAGTTTAAAATATCACTGTTTAGAACTCAGATCAAAATATCACTACTTAGAACTCAGATCAAAATATCACTGTTTAAAACTCAGTTTAAAATATCACTGTTTAGAACTCAGTTTAAAATATCACTGTTTAGAACTCAGATCAAAATATCACTACTTAGAACTCAGATCAAAATATCACTGTTTAAAACTCAGTTTAAAATATCACTGTTTAGAACTCAGTTTAAAATATCACTGTTTAGAACTCAGATCAAAATATCACTGTTTAGAACTCAGATCAAAATATCACTGTTTAGAACTCAGGGTAAAATATCACTGCTTAGAACCCAGTTTAAAAGATCACTGTTAAGAGCTCAGTTTAAAATATCACTCTTTAGAGGTCAGTTTAAAATATCACTGTTTAGAACTCAGTTTAAAATATGACTGTTTAGAACTCAGATCAAAATATCACTGTTTAGAACTCAGTTTAAAATATCACTGTTTAAAACTCAGTTTAAAATATCACTGTTTATCACTGTTTAGAACTCAGTTTAAAATATCGCTGTTTAGAACAAAGATCAAAATATCACTATTTAGAACTCAGATCAAAATATCACTACTTAGAACTCAGATCAAAATATCACTGTTTAAATCTCAGTTTAAAATATCACTGTTTAGATCTCAGTTTAAAATATCACTGTTTAGAACTCAGATCAAAATATCACTGTTTAGAACTCAGTTTAAAATATCACTGTTTAGAACTCAGTTTAAAATATCACTGTTTAGAACTCAGATCAAAATATCACTACTTAGAACTCAGATCAAAATATCACTGTTTAAAACTCAGTTTAAAATATCACTGTTTAGAACTCAGTTTAAAATATCACTGTTTAGAACTCAGATCAAAATATCACTACTTAGAACTCAGATCAAAATATCACTGTTTAAAACTCAGTTTAAAATATCACTGTTTAGAACTCAGTTTAAAATATCACTGTTTAGAACTCAGATCAAAATGTCACTGTTTAGAACTCAGTTTAAAATATCACTCTTTAGAACTCAGTTTAAAATATCACAACTTAGAACGCAGTTTAAAATATCACTGTTCAGAACTCAGTTTAAAATATCACTGTTTAGAACTCAGATTAAAATATCACTGTTTAGAACTCAGATCAAAATATCACTGTTTTGAACTCAGATCAGAATATCACTGTTTAAAGCTCAGTTTAAAATATCACTTTATAGAACTCAGTTTAAAATATCACTGTTTATAACTCAGATTAAAATATCACTGTTTAGAACTCAGTTTAAAATATCACTGTTTAGAACTCAGATCAGAATATCACTGTTTAGAACTCAGTTTCAAATATCACTGTTTAGAACTCAGTTTAAAATATCACTGTTTAGAACTCAGTTTAAAATATCACTGTTTAAAACTCAGATTAAAATATCACTGTTTAGAACTCGGATCAAAATATCACTGTTTAGAACTTAGATCAAAATACCACTACTTAGAACTCAGATCAAAATATCACTGTTTAGAGCTCAATTTAAAATATCACTGTTTAAAACTCTGTTTAAAATATCACTGTTTAGAACTCAAATCAAAATATCACTACTTAGAACTCAGATCAAAATATCACTGTTTAAAACTCAGTTTAAAATATCACTGTTTAGAACTCAGTTTAAAATATCACTGTTTAGAACTCAGATCAAAATATCACTGTTTAGAACTCAGTTTAAAATATCACTGTTTAGAACTCAGATCAAAATATCGCTGTTTAGAACTCAGTTTAAGATATCACTGTTTAAAACTCAGATTAAAATATCACTGTTTATAACTCAGATTAAAATATCACTGTTTAGAACTCAGTTTAAAATATCACTGTTTAGAACTCAGATCAGAATATCACTGTTTAGAACTCAGATCAAAATACCACTACTTAGAACTCAGATCAAAATATCACTGTTTAGAGCTCAGTTTAAAATATCATTGTTTAAAACTCAGTTTAAAATATCACTGTTTAGAACTCAGATCAAAATATCACTACTTACAACTCAGATCAAAATATCACAGTTTACTCAGTTTACAATAATACTGTTTCAAACTCAGATCAAAATATCACTATTTAGAACTCAGTTTAAAATATCACTTTTTAGAACTCAGATTAAAATATCAATGTTAAAAACTCAGTTTAGAATATCACTGTTTAGAACTCAGTATAAAATATCACTGTTTAGAACTCGGATCAAAATATCACTGTTTAGAACTCAGATCAAAATATCACTACTTAGAACGCAGATCAAAATATCACTGTTTAAATCTCACTTTAAAATATCACTGTTTAGAACTCAGTTTAAAATATCACTGTTTAGAACTCAGATCAAAATATCACTGTTTAGAACTCAGTTTAAAATATCACTGTTTAGAACTCAGTTTAAAATATCACTGTTTAGAACTCAGATCAAAATATCACTACTTAGAACTCAGATCAAAATATCACTGTTTAGAACTCAGTTTAAAATATCACTGTTTAGAACTCAGATCAAAATATCGCTGTTTAGAACTCAGTTTAAGATATCACTGTTCAGAACTCAGTTTAAAATATCACTGTTTAGAACTCAGATTAAAATATCACTGTTTAGAACTCAGATCAAAATATCACTGTTTTGAACTCAGATCAGAATATCACTGTTTAAAGCTCAGTTTAAAATATCACTGTATAGATCTCAGTTTAAAATATCACTGTTTATAACTCAGATTAAAATATCACTGTTTAGAACTCAGTTTAAAATATCACTGTTTAGAACTCAGATCAGAATATCACTGTTTAGAACTCAGTTTCAAATATCACTGTTTAGAACTCAGTTTAAAATATCACTGTTTAGGACTCAGTTTAAAATATCACTGTTTAAAACTCAGATTAAAATATCACTGTTTAGAACTCGGATCAAAATATCACTGTTTAGAACTCAGATCAAAATACCACTACTTAGAACTCAGATCAAAATATCACTGTTTAGAGCTCAGTTTAAAATATCACTGTTTAAAACTCAGTTTAAAATATCACTGTTTAGAACTCAGATCAAAATATCACTACTTACAACTCAGATCAAAATATCACAGTTTACTCAGTTAGCAATATCACTGTTTCAAACTCAGATCAAAATATCACTATTTAGAACTCAGTTTAAAATATCACTTTTTAGAACTCAGATTAAAATATCACTGTTAAGAACTCAGTTTAGAATATCACTGTTTAGAACTCAGTATAAAATATCACTGTTTAGAACTCGGATCAAAATATCACTGTTTAGAACTCAGATCAAAATATCACTACTTAGAACTCAGATCAAAATATCACTGTTTAAATCTCACTTTAAAATATCACTGTTTAGAACTCAGTTTAAAATATCACTGTTTAGAACTCAGATCAAAATATCACTGTTTAGAACTCAGTTTAAAATATCACTGTTTAGAACTCAGTTTAAAATATCACTGTTTAGAACTCAGATCAAAATATCACTACTTAGAACTCAGATCAAATTATCACTGTTTAAAACTCAGTTTAAAATATCACTGTTTAGAACTCAGTTTAAAATATCACTGTTTAGAACTCAGATCAAAATATCACTACTTAGAACTCAGATCAAAATATCACTGTTTAAAACTCAGTTTAAAATATCACTGTTTAGAACTCAGTTTAAAATATCACTGTTTAGAACTCAGATCAAAATATCACTACTTAGAACTCAGATCAAAATATCACTGTTTAAAACTCAGTTTAAAATATCACTGTTTAGAACTCAGTTTAAAATATCACTGTTTAGAACTCAGGTCAAAATGTCACTGTTTAGAACTCAGTTTAAAATATCACTCTTTAGAACTCAGTTTAAAATATCACTGTTTAGAACTCAGTTTAAAATATCACTGTTTAGAACTCAGATTAAAATATCACTGTTTAGAACTCAGATCAAAATATCACTGTTTTGAACTCAGATCAGAATATCACTGTTTAAAGCTCAGTTTAAAATATCACTGTATAGAACTCAGTTTAAAATATCACTGTTTATAACTCAGATTAAAATATCACTGTTTAGAACTCAGTTTAAAATATCACTACTTAGAACTCAGATCAGAATATCACTGTTTAGAACTCAGTTTCAAATATCACTGTTTAGAACTCAGTTTAAAATATCACTGTTTAGAACTCAGTTTAAAATATCACTGTTTAAAACTCAGATTAAAATATCACTGTTTAGAACTCGGATCAAAATATCACTGTTTAGAACTCAGATCAAAATACCACTACTTAGAACTCAGATCAAAATATCACTGTTTAGAGCTCAGTTTAAAATATCACTGTTTAAAACTCAGTTTAAAATATCACTGTTTAGAACTCAAATCAAAATATCACTACTTAGAACTCAGATCAAAATATCACTGTTTAAAACTCAGTTTAAAATATCACTGTTTAGAACTCAGTTTAAAATATCACTGTTTAGAACTCAGTTTAAAATATCACTGTTTAGAACTCAGATCAAAATATCGCTGTTTAGAACTCAGTTTAAGATATCACTGTTCCGAACTCAGTTTAAAATATCACTGTTTAGAACTCAGATTAAAATATCACTGTTTAGAACTCAGATTCAAATATCACTGTTTAGAACTCAGATCAAAATATCACTGTTTTGAACTCAGATCAGAATATCACTGTTTAAAGCTCAGTTTAAAATATCACTGTATAGAACTCAGTTTAAAATATCACTGTTTATAACTCAGATTAAAATATCACTGTTTAGAACTCAGTTTAAAATATCACTGTTTAGAACTCAGATCAGAATATCACTGTTTAGAACTCAGTTTCAAATATCACTGTTTAGAACTCAGTTTAAAATATCACTGTTTAGAACTCAGTTTAAAATATCACTGTTTAAAACTCAGATTAAAATATCACTGTTTAGAACTCGGATCAAAATATCACTGTTTAGAACTCAGATCAAAATACCACTACTTAGAACTCAGATCAAAATATCACTGTTTAGAACTAAGTTTAAAATATCACTGTTTAGAACTCAGTTTAAAATATCACAACTTAGAACACAGTTTAAAATATCACTGTTCAGAACTCAGTTTAAAATATCACTGTTTAGAACTCAGATTAAAATATCACTGTTTAGAACTCAGATCAAAATATCACTGTTTTGAACTCAGATCAGAATATCACTGTTTAAAGCTCAGTTTAAAATATCACTGTATAGAACTCAGTTTAAAATATCACTGTTTATAACTCAGATTAAAATATCACTGTTTAGAACTCAGTTTAAAATATCACTGTTTAGAACTCAGATCAGAATATCACTGTTTAGAACTCAGTTTCAAATATCACTGTTTAGAACTCAGTTTAAAATATCACTGTTTAGAACTCAGTTTCAAATATCACTGTTTAGAACTAAGTTTAAAATATCACTGTTTAGAACTCAGTTTAAAATATCACTGTTTAAAACTCAGATTAAAATATCACTGTTTAGAACTCGGATCAAAATATCACTGTTTAGAACTCAGATCAAAATACCACTACTTAGAACTCAGATCAAAATATCACTGTTTAGAGCTCAGTTTAAAATATCACTGTTTAAAACTCAGTTTAAAATATCACTGTTTAGAACTCAAATCAAAATATCACTACTTAGAACTCAGATCAAAATATCACTGTTTAAAACTCAGTTTAAAATATCACTGTTTAGAACTCAGTTTAAAATATCACTGTTTAGAACTCAGATCAAAATATCACTGTTTAGAACTCAGTTTAAAATATCACTGTTTAGAACTCAGATCAAAATATCACTGTTTAGAACTCAGTTTAAAATATCACTGTTTAGAACTCAGTTTAAAATATCACTGTTTAGAACTCAGATCAAAATATCACTACTTAGAACTCAGATCAAATTATCACTGTTTAAAACTCAGTTTAAAATATCACTGTTTAGAACTCAGTTTAAAATATCACTGTTTAGAACTCAGATCAAAATATCACTACTTAGAACTCAGATCAAAATATCACTGTTTAAAACTCAGTTTAAAATATCACTGTTTAGAACTCAGTTTAAAATATCACTGTTTTGAACTCAGATCAGAATATCATTGTTTAGAACTCAGATCAAAATATCACTACTTAGAACTCAGATCAAAATAGCACTGTTTAAAACTCAGTTTAAAATATCACTGTTTAGAACTCAGTTTAAAATATCTCTGTTTTGAACTCAGATCAGAATATCATTGTTTAGAACTCAGATCAAAATATCACTGTTTAGAACTAAGTTTAAAATATCGCTGTTTAGAACTCAGTTTAAAATATCACAACTTAGAACACAGTTTAAAATATCACTGTTCAGAACTCAGTTTAAAATATCACTGTTTAGAACTCAGATTAAAATATCACTGTTTAGAACTCAGATCAAAATATCACTGTTTTGAACTCAGATCAGAATATCACTGTTTAAAGCTCAGTTTAAAATATCACTGTATAGAACTCAGTTTAAAATATCACTGTTTATAACTCAGATTAAAATATCACTGTTTAGAACTCAGTTTAAAATATCACTACTTAGAACTCAGATCAGAATATCACTGTTTAGAACTCAGTTTCAAATATCACTGTTTAGAACTCAGTTTAAAATATCACTGTTTAGAACTCAGTTTAAAATATCACTGTTTAAAACTCAGATTAAAATATCACTGTTTAGAACTCGGATCAAAATATCACTGTTTAGAACTCAGATCAAAATACCACTACTTAGAACTCAGATCAAAATATCACTGTTTAGAGCTCAGTTTAAAATATCACTGTTTAAAACTCAGTTTAAAATATCACTGTTTAGAACTCAAATCAAAATATCACTACTTAGAACTCAGATCAAAATATCACTGTTTAAAACTCAGTTTAAAATATCACTGTTTAGAACTCAGTTTAAAATATCACTGTTTAGAACTCAGTTTAAAATATCACTGTTTAGAACTCAGATCAAAATATCGCTGTTTAGAACTCAGTTTAAGATATCACTGTTCAGAACTCAGTTTAAAATATCACTGTTTAGAACTCAGATTAAAATATCACTGTTTAGAACTCAGATTAAAATATCACTGTTTAGAACTCAGATCAAAATATCACTGTTTTGAACTCAGATCAGAATATCACTGTTTAAAGCTCAGTTTAAAATATCACTGTATAGAACTCAGTTTAAAATATCACTGTTTATAACTCAGATTAAAATATCACTGTTTAGAACTCAGTTTAAAATATCATTGTTTAGAACTCAGATCAGAATATCACTGTTTAGAACTCAGTTTCAAATATCACTGTTTAGAACTCAGTTTAAAATATCACTGTTTAGAACTCAGTTTAAAATATCACTGTTTAAAACTCAGATTAAAATATCACTGTTTAGAACTCGGATCAAAATATCACTGTTTAGAACTCAGATCAAAATACCACTACTTAGAACTCAGATCAAAATATCACTGTTTAGAACTAAGTTTAAAATATCACTGTTTAGAACTCAGTTTAAAATATCACAACTTAGAACACAGTTTAAAATATCACTGTTCAGAACTCAGTTTAAAATATCACTGTTTAGAACTCAGATTAAAATATCACTGTTTAGAACTCAGATCAAAATATCACTGTTTTGAACTCAGATCAGAATATCACTGTTTAAAGCTCAGTTTAAAATATCACTGTATAGAACTCAGTTTAAAATATCACTGTTTATAACTCAGATTAAAATATCACTGTTTAGAACTCAGTTTAAAATATCACTGTTTAGAACTCAGATCAGAATATCACTGTTTAGAACTCAGTTTCAAATATCACTGTTTAAAACTCAGTTTAAAATATCACTGTTTAGAACTCAAATCAAAATATCACTACTTAGAACTCAGATCAAAATATCACTGTTTAAAACTCAGTTTAAAATATCACTGTTTAGAACTCAGTTTAAAATATCACTGTTTAGAACTCAGATCAAAATATCACTGTTTAGAACTCAGTTTAAAATATCACTGTTTAGAACTCAGATCAAAATATCACTGTTTAGAACTCAGTTTAAAATATCACTGTTTAGAACTCAGTTTAAAATATCACTGTTTAGAACTCAGATCAAAATATCACTACTTAGAACTCAGATCAAATTATCACTGTTTAAAACTCAGTTTAAAATATCACTGTTTAGAACTCAGTTTAAAATATCACTGTTTAGAACTCAGATCAAAATATCACTACTTAGAACTCAGATCAAAATATCACTGTTTAAATCTCAGTTTAAAATATCACTGTTTAGAACTCAGATTAAAATATCACTGTTTAGAACTCAGTTTAAAATATCATTGTTTAGAACTCAGATCAGAATATCACTGTTTAGAACTCAGTTTCAAATATCACTGTTTAGAACTCAGTTTAAAATATCACTGTTTAGAACTCAGTTTAAAATATCACTGTTTAAAACTCAGATTAAAATATCACTGTTTAGAACTCGGATCAAAATATCACTGTTTAGAACTCAGATCAAAATACCACTACTTAGAACTCAGATCAAAATATCACTGTTTAGAACTAAGTTTAAAATATCACTGTTTAGAACTCAGTTTAAAATATCACAACTTAGAACACAGTTTAAAATATCACTGTTCAGAACTCAGTTTAAAATATCACTGTTTAGAACTCAGATTAAAATATCACTGTTTAGAACTCAGATCAAAATATCACTGTTTTGAACTCAGATCAGAATATCACTGTTTAAAGCTCAGTTTAAAATATCACTGTATAGAACTCAGTTTAAAATATCACTGTTTATAACTCAGATTAAAATATCACTGTTTAGAACTCAGTTTAAAATATCACTGTTTAGAACTCAGATCAGAATATCACTGTTTAGAACTCAGTTTCAAATATCACTGTTTAGAACTCAGTTTAAAATATCACTGTTTAGAACTCAGTTTAAAATATCACTGTTTAAAACTCAGATTAAAATATCACTGTTTAGAACTCGGATCAAAATATCACTGTTTAGAACTCAGATCAAAATACCACTACTTAGAACTCAGATCAAAATATCACTGTTTAGAGCTCAGTTTAAAATATCACTGTTTAAAACTCAGTTTAAAATATCACTGTTTAGAACTCAAATCAAAATATCACTACTTAGAACTCAGATCAAAATATCACTGTTTAAAACTCAGTTTAAAATATCACTGTTTAGAACTCAGTTTAAAATATCACTGTTTAGAACTCAGATCAAAATATCACTGTTTAGAACTCAGTTTAAAATATCACTGTTTAGAACTCAGATCAAAATATCACTGTTTAGAACTCAGTTTAAAATATCACTGTTTAGAACTCAGTTTAAAATATCACTGTTTAGAACTCAGATCAAAATATCACTACTTAGAACTCAGATCAAATTATCACTGTTTAAAACTCAGTTTAAAATATCACTGTTTAGAACTCAGTTTAAAATATCACTGTTTAGAACTCAGATCAAAATATCACTACTTAGAACTCAGATCAAAATATCACTGTTTAAAACTCAGTTTAAAATATCACTGTTTAGAACTCAGTTTAAAATATCACTGTTTAGAACTCAGATCAAAATATCACTACTTAGAACTCAGATCAAAATATCACTGTTTAAAACTCAGTTTAAAATATCACTGTTTAGAACTCAGTTTAAAATATCACTGTTTAGAACTCAGGTCAAAATGTCACTGTTTAGAACTCAGTTTAAAATATCACTCTTTAGAACTCAGTTTAAAATATCACTGTTTAGAACTCAGTTTAAAATATCACTGTTTAGAACTCAGTTTTAAATATCACTGTTTAGAACTCAGTTTAAAATATCTCTGTTTAGAACTCAGTTTAAAATATCACTCTTTAAAACTCAGATTAAAATATCACTGTTTAGAACTCAGTTTAAAATATCACTCTTTAGAACTCAGATTAAAATATCTCTGTTTTGAACTCAGATCAGAATATCATTGTTTAGAACTCAGATCAAAATATCACTGTTTAGAACTAAGTTTAAAATATCACTGTTTAGAACTCAGTTTAAAATATCACAACTTAGAACACAGTTTAAAATATCACTGTTCAGAACTCAGTTTAAAATATCACTGTTTAGAACTCAGATTAAAATATCACTGTTTAGAACTCAGATCAAAATATCACTGTTTTGAACTCAGATCAGAATATCACTGTTTAAAGCTCAGTTTAAAATATCACTGTATAGAACTCAGTTTAAAATATCACTGTTTATAACTCAGATTAAAATATCACTGTTTAGAACTCAGTTTAAAATATCACTACTTAGAACTCAGATCAGAATATCACTGTTTAGAACTCAGTTTCAAATATCACTGTTTAGAACTCAGTTTAAAATATCACTGTTTAGAACTCAGTTTAAAATATCACTGTTTAAAACTCAGATTAAAATATCACTGTTTAGAACTCGGATCAAAATATCACTGTTTAGAACTCAGATCAAAATACCACTACTTAGAACTCAGATCAAAATATCACTGTTTAGAGCTCAGTTTAAAATATCACTGTTTAAAACTCAGTTTAAAATATCACTGTTTAGAACTCAAATCAAAATATCACTACTTAGAACTCAGATCAAAATATCACTGTTTAAAACTCAGTTTAAAATATCACTGTTTAGAACTCAGTTTAAAATATCACTGTTTAGAACTCAGATCAAAATATCACTGTTTAGAACTCAGTTTAAAATATCACTGTTTAGAACTCAGATCAAAATATCGCTGTTTAGAACTCAGTTTAAGATATCACTGTTCAGAACTCAGTTTAAAATATCACTGTTTAGAACTCAGATTAAAATATCACTGTTTAGAACTCAGATCAAAATATCACTGTTTTGAACTCAGATCAGAATATCACTGTTTAAAGCTCAGTTTAAAATATCACTGTATAGAACTCAGTTTAAAATATCACTGTTTATAACTCAGATTAAAATATCACTGTTTAGAACTCAGTTTAAAATATCACTGTTTAGAACTCAGATCAGAATATCACTGTTTAGAACTCAGTTTCAAATATCACTGTTTAGAACTCAGTTTAAAATATCACTGTTTAGAACTCAGTTTAAAATATCACTGTTTAAAACTCAGATTAAAATATCACTGTTTAGAACTCGGATCAAAATATCACTGTTTAGAACTCAGATCAAAATACCACTACTTAGAACTCAGATCAAAATATCACTGTTTAGAGCTCAGTTTAAAATATCACTGTTTAAAACTCAGTTTAAAATATCACTGTTTAGAACTCAGATCAAAATATCGCTGTTTAGAACTCAGTTTAAAATATCACTGTTTAGAACTCAGTTTAAAATATCACTGTTAAGAACTCAGTTTAGAATATCACTGTTTAGAACTCAGTTTAAAATATCACTATTTAGAACTCAGTTTAAAATATCACTGTTTAGAACTCAGTTTAAAATATCACTGTTTAGAACTCAGTTTAAAATATCACTGTTTAGAACTCAGAGCAGAATATCACTGTTTAGAACTCAGTTTCAAATATCACTGTTTAGAACTCAGTTTAAAATATCACTGTTTAGATCTCAGTTTAAAATATCACTATTTAAAACTCAGATTAAAATATCACTGTTTAGAACTCGGATCAAAATATCACTGTTTAGAACTCAGATCAAAATACCACTACTTAGAACTCAGATCAAAATATCACTGTTTAGAGCTCAGTTTAAAATATCACTGTTTAAAACTCAGTTTAAAATATCACTGTTTAGAACTCAAATCAAAATATCACTACTTAGAACTCACATCAAAATATCACTGTTTAAAACTCAGTTTAAAATATCACTGTTTAGAACTCAGTTTAAAATATCACTGTTTAGAACTCAGATCAAAATATCACTGTTTAGAACTCAAATCAAAATATCACTACTTAGAACTCAGATCAAAATATCACTGTTTAAAACTCAGTTTAAAATATCACTGTTTAGAACTCAGATCAAAATATCACTGTTTAGAACTCAGTTTAAAATATCACTGTTTAGAACTCAGATCAAAATATCGCTGTTTAGAACTCAGATCAAAATATCGCTGTTTAGAACTCAGTTTAAGATATCACTGTTCAGAACTCAGTTTAAAATATCACTGTTTAGAACTCAGATCAGAATATCACTGTTTAAAGCTCAGTTTAAAATATCACTGTTTAGAACTCAGTTTAAAATATCACTGTTTAGAACTCAGATCAGAATATCACTGTTTAGAACTCAGTTTCAAATATCACTGTTTAGAACTCAGTTTAAAATATCACTGTTTAGAACTCAGTTTAAAATATCACTGTTTAAAACTCAGATTAAAATATCACTGTTTAGAACTCGGATCAAAATATCACTGTTTAGAACTCAGATCAAAATACCACTACTTAGAACTCAGATCAAAATATCACTGTTTAGAGCTCAGTTTAAAATATCACTGTTTAAAACTCAGTTTAAAATATCACTGTTTAGAACTCAGATCAAAATATCACTACTTACAACTCAGATTAAAATATCACAGTTTACTCAGTTTGCAATATCACTGTTTCAAACTCAGATCAAAATATCACTATTTAGAACTCAGTTTAAAATATCACTTTTTAGAACTCAGATTAAAATATCACTGTTAAGAACTCAGTTTAGAATATCACTGTTTAGAACTCAATTTAAAATATCACTATTTGGAACTCAGTTTAAAATATCACGGTTCAGAACGCATTTTAAAATATCACTGTTTAGAACTCAGATCAAAATATCGCTGTTTAGAACTCAGTTTAAAATATCACTGTTTAGAACTCAGTTTAAAATATCACTGTTAAGAACTCAGTTTAGAATATCACTGTTTAGAACTCAGTTTAAAATATCACTATTTAGAACTCAGTTTAAAATATCACTGTTTAGAACTCAGTTTAAAATATCACTGTTTAGACCTCAGTTTAAAATATCACTGTTTAGAACTCAGAGCAGAATATCACTGTTTAGAACTCAGTTTCAAATATCACTGTTTAGAACTCAGTTTAAAATATCACTGTTTAGAACTCAGTTTAAAATATCACTGTTTAAAACTCAGATTAAAATATCACTGTTTAGAACTCGGATCAAAATATCACTGTTTAGAACTCAGATCAAAATACCACTACTTAGAACTCAGATCAAAATATCACTGTTTAGAGCTCAGTTTAAAATATCACTGTTTAAAACTCAGTTTAAAATATCACTGTTTAGAACTCAAATCAAAATATCACTACTTAGAACTCACATCAAAATATCACTGTTTAAAACTCAGTTTAAAATATCACTGTTTAGAACTCAGTTTAAAATATCACTGTTTAGAACTCAGATCAAAATATCACTGTTTAGAACTCAAATCAAAATATCACTACTTAGAACTCAGATCAAAATATCACTGTTTAAAACTCAGTTTAAAATATCACTGTTTAGAACTCAGTTTAAAATATCACTGTTTAGAACTCAGATCAAAATATCACTGTTTAGAACTCAGTTTAAAATATCACTGTTTAGAACTCAGATCAAAATATCGCTGTTTAGATCTCAGATCAAAATATCGCTGTTTAGAACTCAGTTTAAGATATCACTGTTCAGAACTCAGTTTAAAATATCACTGTTTAGAACTCAGATTAAAATATCACTGTTTAGAACTCAGATCAAAATATCACTGTTTTGAACTCAGATCAGAATATCACTGTTTAAAGCTCAGTTTAAAATATCACTGTATAGAACTCAGTTTAAAATATCACTGTTTATAACTCAGATTAAAATATCACTGTTTAGAACTCAGTTTAAAATATCACTGTTTAGAACTCAGATCAGAATATCACTGTTTAGAACTCAGTTTCAAATATCACTGTTTAGAACTCAGTTTAAAATATCACTGTTTAGATCTCAGATTAAAATATCACTGTTTAAAACTCAGATTAAAATATCACTGTTTAGAACTCGGATCAAAATATCACTGTTTAGAACTCAGATCAAAATACCACTACTTAGAACTCAGATCAAAATATCACTGTTTAGAGCTCAGTTTAAAATATCACTGTTTAAAACTCAGTTTAAAATATCACTGTTTAGAACTCAGATCAAAATATCACTACTTACAACTCAGATCAAAATATCACAGTTTACTCAGTTTGCAATATCACTGTTTCAAACTCAGATCAAAATATCACTATTTAGAACTCAGTTTAAAATATCACTTTTTAGAACTCAGATTAAAATATCACTGTTAAGAACTCAGTTTAGAATATCACTGTTTAGAACTCAGTTTAAAATATCACTATTTAGAACCCAGTTCAAAATATCACGGTTCAGAACGCAGTTTAAAATATCACTGTTTAGAACTCAGATCAAAATATCGCTGTTTAGAACTCAGTTTAAAATATCACTGTTTAGAACTCAGTTTAAAATATCACTGTTAAGAACTCAGTTTAGAATATCACTGTTTAGAACTCAGTTTAAAATATCACTATTTAGAACTCAGTTTAAAATATCACTGTTTAGAACTCAGTTTAAAATATCACTGTTTAGAACTCAGTTTAAAATATCACTATTTAGAACTCAGATCAGAATATCACTGTTTAGAACTCAGTTTCAAATATCACTGTTTAGAACTCAGTTTAAAATATCACTGTTAAGAACTCAGTTTAGAATATCACTGTTTAAATCTCAGATTAAAATATCACTGTTTAGAACTCGGATCAAAATATCACTGTTTAGAACTCAGATCAAAATACCACTACTTAGAACTCAGATCAAAATATCACTGTTTAGAGCTATGTTTAAAATATCACTGTTTAAAACTCAGTTTAAAATATCACTGTTTAGAACTCAAATCAAAATATCACTACTTAGAACTCACATCAAAATATCACTGTTTAAAACTCAGTTTAAAATATCACTGTTTAGAACTCAGTTTAAAATATAACTGTTTAGAACTCAGATCAAAATATCACTGTTTAGAACTCAAATCAAAATATCACTACTTAGAACTCAGATCAAAATATCACTGTTTAAAACTCAGTTTAAAATATCACTGTTTAGAACTCAGTTTAAAATATCACTGTTTAGAACTCAGATCAAAATATCACTGTTTAGAACTCAGTTTAAAATATCACTGTTTAGAACTCAGATCAAAATATCGCTGTTTAGAACTCAGATCAAAATATCACTGTTTAAAGCTCAGTTTAAAATATCACTGTTTAGAACTCAGTTTAAAATATCACTGTTTAGAACTCAGATCAAAATATCACTGTTTAGAACTCAGTTAAAAATATCACTGTTTAGAACTCAGTTTAAAATATCACTGTATAGAACTCAGTTTAAAATATCACTGTTTATAACTCAGATTAAAATATCACTGTTTAGAACTCAGTTTAAAATATCACTGTTTAGAACTCAGATCAGAATATCACTGTTTAGAACTCAGTTTAAAATATCACTGTTTAGAACTCAGTTTAAAATATCACTGTTTAGAACTCAGTTTAAAATATCACTGTTTAAAACTCAGATTAAAATATCACTGTTTAGAACTCGGATCAAAATATCACTGTTTAGAACTCAGATCAAAATACCACTAATTAGAACTCAGATCAAAATATCACTGTTTAGAGCTCAGTTTAAAATATCACTGTTTAAAACTCAGTTTAAAATATCACTATTTAGAACTCAAATCAAAATATCACTACTTAGAACTCAGATCAAAATATCACTGTTTAGAACTCAGTTAAAAATATCACTGTTTAGAACTCAGTTTAAAATATCACTGTTTAGAACTCAGATCAAAATATCGCTGTTTAGAACTCAGTTTAAAATATCACTGTTTAGAACTAAGTTTAAAATATCAATGTTTAGAAGTCAGTTTAAAATATCACTGTTTAGAACTCTGATTAAAATATCACTACTTAGAACTCAGATCAAAATATCACTGTTTACTCAGTTTGAAATATCTCTGTTTCAAACTCAGATCAAAATATCACTACTTAGAACTCAGTTTAAAATATCATACTTTAGAACTCAGATTAAAATATCACTGTTAAGAACTCAGTTTAAAATATCACTGTTTAGAACTCAGTTTAAAATATCACTATTTAGAACTCAGTTTCAAATATCACTGTTCAGAACGCAGTTTAAAATATCACTGTTTAGAATTCAGAACAAAATATCACTATTTAGAACTCAGATCAAAATATCACTGTTTAGAACTCAGATCAAAATATCACTACTTACAACTCAGATCAAAATATCACAGTTTACTCAGTTTGCAATATCACTGTTTCAAACTCAGATCAAAATATCACTACTTAGAACTCAGTTTAAAATATCACTGTTAAGAACTCAGTTTAGAATATCACTGTTTAGAACTCAGTTTAAAATATCACTATTTAGAACTCAGTTTAAAATATCACGGTTCAGAACGCAGTTTAAAATATCACTGTTTAGAACTCAGATCAAAATATCGCTGTTTAGAACTCAGTTTAAAATATCCCTGTTTAGAACTCAGTTTAAAATATCACTGTTAAGAACTCAGTTTAGAATATCACTGTTTAGAACTCAGTTTAAAATATCACTATTTAGAACTCAGTTTAAAATATCACTGTTTAGAACTCAGTTTAAAATATCACTGTTTAGAACTCAGTTTAAAATATCACTGTTTAGAACTCAGTTTAAAATATCACCGTTTAGAACTCGGATCAAAATATCACTGTTTAGAACTCAGATCAAAATATCACTTTTTAGAACTCAGATTAAAATATCACTGTTAAGAACTCAGTTTAGAATATCACTGTTTAGAACTCAGTTTAAAATATCACTATTTAGAACTCAGTTTAAAATATCACGGTTCAGAACGCAGTTTAAAATATCACTGTTTAGAACTCAGATCAAAATATCGCTGTTTAGAACTCAGTTTAAAATATCCCTGTTTAGAACTCAGTTTAAAATATCACTGTTAAGATCTCAGTTTAGAATATCACTGTTTAGAACTCAGTTTAAAATATCACTATTTAGAACTCAGTTTAAAATATCACTGTTTAGAACTCAGTTTAAAATATCACTGTTTAGAACTCAGTTTAAAATATCACTATTTAGAACTCAGATCAGAATATCACTGTTTAGAACTCAGTTTCAAATATCACTGTTTAGAACTCAGTTTAAAATATCACTGTTTAGAACTCAGTTTAAAATATCACTGTTTAAAACTCAGATTAAAATACCTCTGTTTAGAACTCGGATCAAAATATCACTGTTTAGAACTCAGATCAAAATACCACTACTTAGAACTCAGATCAAAATATCACTGTTTAGAGCTCAGTTTAAAATATCACTGTTTAAAACTCAGTTTAAAATATCACTGTTTAGAACTCAAATCAAAATATCACTACTTAGAACTCAGATCAAAATATCACTGTTTAAAACTCAGTTTAAAATATCACTGTTTAGAACTCAGTTTAAAATATCACTGTTTAGAACTCAGATCAAAATATCACTGTTTAGAACTCAGTTAAAAATATCACTGTTTAGAACTCAGTTTAAAATATCACTGTTTAGAACTCAGATCAAAATATCGCTGTTTAGAACTCAGTTTAAAATATCACTGTTTAGAACTCAGTTTAAAATATCAATGTTTAGAAGTCAGTTTAAAATATCACTGTTTAGAACTCAGATCAAAATATCGCTGTTTAGAACTCAGTTTAAAATATCACTGTTTAGAACTCAGTTTAAAATATCACAGTTAAGAACTCAGTTTAGAATATCACTGTTTAGAACTCAGTTTAAAATATCACTATTTAGAACTCAGTTTAAAATATCATTGTTTAGAACTCAGTTTAAAATATCACTGTTTAGAACTCAGATTAAAATATCACTGTTTAGAACTCAGTTTAAAATATCACTGTTTAGAACTCAGATCAGAATATCACTGTTTAGAACTCAGTTTCAAATATCACTGTTTAGAACTCAGTTTAAAATATCACTGTTTAGAACTCAGTTTAAAATATCACTGTTTAAAACTCAGATTAAAATATCACTGTTTAGAACTCGGATCAAAATATCACTGTTTAGAACTCAGATCAAAATATCGCTGTTTAGAACTCAGTTTAAAATATCACTGTTTAGAACTCAGTTTAAAATATCACTGTTAAGAACTCAGTTTAGAATATCACTGTTTAGAACTCAGTTTAAAATATCACTATTTAGAACTCAGTTTAAAATATCACTGTTTAGAACTCAGTTTAAAATATCACTGTTTAGAACTCAGATCAGAATATCACTGTTTAGAACTCAGTTTCAAATATCACTGTTTAGAACTCAGTTTAAAATATCACTGTTTAGAACTCAGTTTAAAATATCACTGTTTAAAACTCAGATTAAAATATCACTGTTTAGAACTCGGATCAAAATATCACTGTTTAGAACTCAGATCACAATACCATTACTTAGAACTCAGATCAAAATATCACTGTTTAGAGCTCAGTTTAAAATATCACTGTTTAAAACTCAAATCAAAATATCACTACTTAGAACTCAGATCAAAATATCACTGTTTAAAACTCAGTTTAAAATATCACTGTTTAGAACTCAGTTTAAAATTTCACTGTTTAGAACTCAGATCAAAATATCACTGTTTAGAACTCAGTTAAAAATATCACTGTTTAGAACTCAGTTTAAAATATCACTGTTTAGAACTCAGATCAAAATATCGCTGTTTAGAACTCAGTTTAAAATATCACTGTTTAGAACTCAGTTTAAAATATCAATGTTTAGAAGTCAGTTTAAAATATCACTGTTTAGAACTCAGATTAAAATATCACTACTTAGAACTCAGATCAAAATATCACTGTTTACTCAGTTTGAAATATCACTGTTTCAAACTCAGATCAAAATATCACTACTTAGAACTCAGTTTAAAATATCATACTTTAGAACTCAGATTAAAATATCACTGTTAAGAACTCAGTTTAAAATATCACTGTTTAGAACTCAGTTTAAAATATCACTATTTAGAACTCAGTTTAAAATATCACTGTTCAGAACGCAGTTTAAAATATCACTGTTTAGAATTCAGAACAAAATATCACTATTTAGAACTCAGATCAAAATATCACTGTTTAGAACTCAGTTAAAAATATCACTGTTTAGAACTCAGTTTAAAATATCACTGTTTAGAACTCAGATCAAAATATCGCTGTTTAGAACTCAGTTTAAAATATCACTGTTTAGAACTCAGTTTAAAATATCAATGTTTAGAAGTCAGTTTAAAATATCACTGTTTAGAACTCAGATCAAAATATCGCTGTTTAGAACTCAGTTTAAAATATCACTGTTTAGAACTCAGTTTAAAATATCAATGTTTAGAAGTCAATTTAAAATATCACTGTTTAGAACTCAGTTTAAAATATCACTGTTTAGAACTCAGATCAAAATATCACTGTTTAGAACTCAGTTAAAAATATCACTGTTTAGAACTCAGTTTAAAATATCACTGTTTAGAACTCAGATCAAAATATCGCTGTTTAGAACTCAGTTTAAAATATCGCTGTTTAGAACTCAGTTTAAAATATCAATGTTTAGAAGTCAGTTTAAAATATCACTGTTTAGAACTCAGATTAAAATATCACTACTTAGAACTCAGATCAAAATATCACTGTTTACTCACTTTGAAATATCACTGTTTCAAACTCAGATCAAAATATCACTACTTAGAACTCAGTTTAAAATATCATACTTTAGAACTCAGATTAAAATATCACTGTTAAGAACTCAGTTTAAAATATCACTGTTTAGAACTCATTTTAAAATATCACTATTTAGAACTCAGTTTAAAATATCACTGTTCAGAACGCAGTTTAAAATATCACTGTTTAGAATTCAGTACAAAATATCACTATTTAGAACTCAGATCAAAATATCACTGTTTAGAACTCAGATCAAAATATCAGTACTTACAACTCAGATCAAAATATCACAGTTTACTCAGTTTGCAATATCACTGTTTCAAACTCAGATCAAAATATCACTACTTAGAACTCAGTTTAAAATATCACTTTTTAGAACTCAGATTAAAATATCACTGTTAAGAACTCAGTTTAGAATATCACTGTTTAGAACTCAGTTTAAAATATCACTATTTAGAACTCAGTTTAAAATATCACGGTTCAGAACGCAGTTTAAAATATCACTGTTTAGAACTCAGATCAAAATATCGCTGTTTAGAACTCAGTTTAAAATATCACTGTTTAGAACTCAGTTTAAAATATCACTGTTAAGAACTCAGTTTAGAATATCACTGTTTAGAACTCAGTTTAAAATATCTCTATTTAGAACTCAGATTAAAATATCACTGTTTAGAACTCAGTTTAAAATATCACTGTTTAGAACTCAGATCAGAATATCACTGTTTAGAACTCAGTTTCAAATATCACTGTTTAGAACTCAGTTTAAAATAACACTACTTAGAACTCAGTTCAAAATATCGCTGCTTAGAACCCAGTTTAAAATATCACTGTTTATAGCTCAGTTTAAAATAACACTGCTTAGAACTCAGATTAAAATATCGCCGCTTAGAACTCAGTTTGAAATAACATTATTTTGAACTCAGATTAAAATATCGCTGCTTAGAACTTAGTTTAAAATATCACTATTTAGAACTCAGATTAAAATATCGCTGCTTAGAACTCAGATTAAAATATCGCTGCTTAGAACTCAGTTTGAAATAACATTATTTTGAACTCAGATTAAAATATCGCTGCTTAGAACTTAGTTTACAATATCACTGTTTAGAACTCAGATCTAAATATCACTGTTTAGAACTCAGTTTAAAATATCACTCTTTAGAACTCAGTTTAAAATATCACTGTTTAGAGCTCAGTTTAAAATATCACTCTTTAGAGCTCAGTTTAAAATATCACTGTTTAGAACTCAGTTGAAAATATCACTGTTTAGAACTCAGTTTAAAATATCACTCTTCAAAACTCAGTTTAAAATATCACTGTTTAGACCTCAGATCGAAATATCACTGTTTAGAACTCAGATCAAAATATCACTGTTTAGAACTCAGGTCAAAATATCACTGTTTAGAACTCAGTTTAAAATATGACTGTTTAGAACTAAGATCAAAATATCACTGTTTAGAACTCAGATCAAAATATCACTCTTTAGAACTCAGTTTAAAATAACACTCTTTAGAACTCAGATCAAAATATCACTGTTTAGACCTCAGATCAAAATATCACTACTTAGAACTCAGTTCAAAATATCGCTGCTCAGAACTCAGTTTAAAACAACACTATTTAGAACTCAGATTAAAATATCGCTGCTTAGAAGTCAGTTTAAAATAACACTACTTAGAACTCAGTTCAAAATATCGCTGCTTAGAACCCAGTTAAAAATATCACTGTTTAGATCTCAGTTTAAAATAACACTACTTAGAACTCAGTTCAAAATATCGCTGCTTAGAACCCAGTTTAAATTATCACTGTTTATAGCTCATTTTAAAATAACACTGCTTAGAACTCAGATTAAAATATCGCTGCTTAGAACTCAGTTTGAAATAACATTATTTAGAACTAAGATTAAAATATCGCTGCTTAGAACTTAGTTTAAAATATCACTATTTAGAACTCAGATTAAAATATCGCTGCTTAGAACTCAGTTTAAAAAGACACTATTTAGAACTCAGATTAAAATAACACTACTTAGAACTCAGTTTAAAATAACACTACTTAGAACTCAGTTCAAATTATCGCTGCTTAGAACCCAGTTTAAAATATCACTGCTTAGAACTCAATTTAAAATAACACTATTTAGAACTCAGATTAAAATATCGCTGCTTAGAACCCAGTTTAAAATATCACTGTTTAGAGCTCAGATTAAAATAACACTGCTTAGATTCAGATCAAAATATCGCTGCTTAGAACCCAGTTTAAAATATCACTCTTTAGAACTCAGTTTAAAATAACACTGTTTAGAGCTCAGTTTAAAATATCACTCTTTAGAGGTCAGTTTAAAATATCACTGTATAGAACTCAGTTTAAAATATGACTGTTTAGAACTCAGATCAAAATATCACTGTTTAGAACTTAGATCAAAATATCACTGTTTAGAACTCAGTTTAAAATATCACTTTTTAGAACTCAGATTAAAATATCACTGTTTAGAACTCAGTTTAAAATAACGCTGATTAGAGCTCAGTTTAAAATATCACTCTTTAGAGGTCAGTTTAAAATATCACTGTTTAGAACTCAGTTTAAAAAATGACTGTTTAGAACTCAGATCAAAATATCACTGTTTAGAACTCAGGTCAAAATATCACTGTTTAGAACTCAGGGTAAAATATCACTCTTTGGAACTCAGTTTAAAATAACACAGTTTAGAGCTCAGTTTAAAATATCACTCTTTAGAGCTCAGTTTAAAATGTCACTGTTTAGAACTCAGTTGAAAATATCACTGTTTAGAACTCAGTTTAAAATATCACTCTTTAGAACCCAGTTTAAAATATCACTGTTTAGAGCTCAGTTTGAAATATCACTGTTTAGAACTCAGTTTAAAATAACACTATTTAGAGCTCAGTTTAAAATAACACTGCTTTGAACTCAGATTAAAATATCGCTGCTTAGAACTCAGTTTAAAATATCACTGTTTAGAACTCAGATAGAAATATCACTGTTTAGAAGTCAGTTTAAAATATCACTGTTTAGAACTCAGATTAAAATAACACTACTTAGAACTCAGTTTAAAATATCACTATTTAGAACTCAGATTAAAAGAACACTACTTAGAACTCTGTTTGAAATAACACTTCTTAGAACTCAGTTCAAAATATCGCTGCTTAGAACCCAGTTTAAAAAATCAATGCTTAGAACTCAGTTTAAAATAACACTATTTAGAACGCAGATTAAAATATCGCTGCTTAGAACTCAGTTTAAAATATCACTGTCAAGAGCTCAGTTTAAAATAACACTGCTTAGAACTCAGTTCAAAATATCGCAGCTTAGAACCCAGTTTAAAATATCACTGTTTAGAGCTCAGTTTAAAATAACACTGTTTAGAGCTCAGTTTAAAATAACACTGCTTAGAACTCAGATTAAAATATCACTGCTTAGAAGTCAGTTTAAAATATCACTATTTAAAACTCAGTTTAAAATAACACTACATAGAATTCAATTCAAAATATCGCTGCATAGAACCCAGTTTAAAATATCACTGTTTACAGCTCAGTTTAAAATAATACTACTTAGAACTCAGTTGAAAATATCACTCTTCAAAACTCAGTTTAAAATATGACTGTTTAGAACTCAGATCGAAATATCACTGTTTAGAACTCAGTTTAAAATATCACTCTTTAGAACCCAGTTTAAAATATCACTGTTTAGAGCTCAGTTTAAAATATCACTGTTTAGAACTCAGTTTAAAATATGACTGTTTAGAACTCAGATCAAAATATCACTGTTTACAACTCTGATCAAAATATCTCTGTTTAGAACTCAGTTTAAAATATCACTCTTTAGAACTCAGATCAAAATATCACTGTTTAGAACTCAGTTTAAAATAACACTGCTTAGAACTCAGTTGAAAATATCACTGTTTAGAACTCAGTTTAAAATATACACTTCAAAACTCAGTTTAAAATATCACTGTTTAGAACTCAGATAGAAATATCACTGTTTAGAAGTCAGTTTAAAATATCACTGTTTAGAACTCAGTTTAAAATATCACTGTTTAGAGCTCAGTTTAATATATCACACTTTAGAGCTCAATTTAAAATATCACTGTTTAGAACTCAGTTTAAAATATGACTGTTTAGAACTCAGATCGAAATATCAATGTTTAGAACGCAGATCAAAATATCACTGTTTATAACTTAGATCAAAACATCACTGTTTAGAACTCAGTTTAAAATATCACTCTTTAGAACTCAGTTTAAAATATCACTCTTTAGAGCTCAGTTTAAAATATCACTCTTTAGAGCTCAGTTTAAAATATCACCGTTTAGAACTCAGTTTAAAAAATCACTGTTTAGAACTCAGATCAAAATATCACTGTTTAGAACTCAGATCAAAATATCACTCTTTAGAACTCAGTTTACAATTTCACTGTTTAGATCTCAGTTTAAAATATCACTCTTTAGAACTCGGATCAAAATATCAATATTTTGGACCCAGTTTAAAATATCACTGTTTAGAACTCAGATCGAAATATCACTGTTTAGAACTCAGTTTAAAATATCACTCTTTAGAACTCAGTTTAAAATATGACTGTTTAGAACTCAGATCGAAATATCACTGTTTAGAACTCAGATCAAAATATCACTGTTTATAACTTAGATCAAAATATCACTGTTTAGAACTCAGTTTAAAATATCACTCTTTAGAACTCAGTTTAAAATATCACTCTTTAGAGCTCAGTTTAAAATATCACTCTTTAGAACTCAGTTTAAAATATGACTGTTTAGAACTCAGATCAAAATATCACTGTTTAGAACTGAGATCGAAATATCACTGTTTAGAACTCAGTTTAAAATATCACTCTTTAGAACTCAGTTTACAATTTCACTGTTTAGAGCTCAGTTTAAAATATCACTCTTTAGAGCTCAGTTTAAAATATCAGTGTTTAGAACTCAGTTTAAAATATGACTGTTTAGAACTCAGATCAAAATATCACTATTTAGAACTCAGATCAAAATATCACTGTTTAGAACTCAGATCAAAATATCACTGTTTAGAACTCAGATCAAAATATCACTACTTAGAACTCAGTTCAAAATATCGCTGCTTAGAACCCAGTTTAAAATATCACTGTTTAGAACTCAGTTTAAAATATCACTCTTTAGAACTCAGTTTAAAATAACACTGTTTAGAGCTCAGTTTAAAATATCACTCTTTAGAGGTCAGTTTAAAATATCACTGTTTAGAACTCAGTTTAAAATATGACTGTTTAGAACTCAGATCAAAATATCACTGTTTAGAACTCCGATCAAAATATCACTGTTTAGAACTCAGTTTAAAATATCACTCTTTAGAGCTCAGTTTAAAATATCACTCTTTAGAGTTCAGTTTAAAATATCACCGTTTAGAACTCAGTTTAAAATATGACTGTTTAGAACTCAAATCAAAATATCACTGTTTAGAACTCAGATCAAAATATCACTGTTTCGAACTGAGATCAAAATATCACTGTTTAGAACTCAGATCAAAATATCACTACTTAGAACTCAGTTCAAAATATCGCTGCTTAGAACCCAGTTTAAAATATCACTCTTTAGAACTCAGTTTAAAATATCACTACTTAGAACTCAGTTCAAAATATCGCTGCTTAGAACCCAGTTAATATTATCACTATTTTGAACTCAGTTTAAAATAACACTACTTAGATCTCAGATTAAAATATCGCTGCTTAGAACTCAGTTTAAAATAACACTATTTAGAGCTCAGTTTAAAATAACACTGCTTTGAACTCAGATTAAAATATCGCTGCTTAGAACTCAGTTTAAAATAACACTATTTAGAGCTCAGTTTAAAATAACACTGCTTTGAACTCAGATTAAAATATCGCTGCTTAGAACTCAGTTTAAAATAACACTATTTAGAACTCAGATTAAAATATCGCTGCTTAGAACTCAGTTTAAAATAACACTATTTAGAACTCAGATTAAAATAACACTACTTAGAACTCAGTTTAAAATATCACTATTTAGAACTCAGATTAAAATAACACTACTTAGAACTCTGTTTGAAATAACACTTCTTAGAACTCAGTTCTAAATATCGCTGCTTAGAACCCAGTTTAAACAATCAATGCTTAGAACTCAGTTTAAAATAACACTATTTAGAACGCAGATTAAAATATCGCTGCTTAGAACCCAGTTTAAAATATCACTGTTTAGAACTCATTTTAAAATAACACTACTTAGAACTCAGTTTAAAATAACACTACTTAGAACTCAGTTCAAAATATCTCTGCTTAGAACCCAGTTTAAAATATCACTGTCAAGAGCTCAGTTTAAAATATCACTGTTTAGAACTCAGATCAAAATATCACTGTTTAGAACTCTGATCAAAATAACTCAGTTTAGAACTCAGTTTAAAATAACACTGCATAGAACTCAGTTGAAAATATCACTGTTTAGAACTCAGTTTAAAATATCACACTTCAAAACTCAGTTTAAAATATCACTGTTTAGAACTCAGATAGAAATATCACTGTTTAGAAGTCAGTTTAAAATATCACTGTTTAGAACTCAGTTTAAAATATCACTGTTTAGAGCTCAGTTTAATATGTCACACTTTAGAGCTCAGTTTAAAATATCACTCTTTAGAGCTCAGTTTAAAATATCACCGTTTTAGAACTCAGTTTAAAAAATCACTGTTTAGAACTCAGATCAAAATATCACTGTTTAGAACTCAGATCAAAATATCACTCTTTAGAACTCAGTTTACAATTTCACTGTTTAGAGCTCAGTTTAAAATATCACTCTTGAGAACTCGGATCAAAATATCAATATTTTGGACCCAGTTTAAAATATCACTGTTTAGAACTCAGATCGAAATATCACTGTTTAGAACTCAGTTTAAAATATCACTCTTTAGAACTCAGTTTAAAGTATCACTCTTTAGAGCTCAGTTTAAAATACCACTGTTTAGAACTCAGTTTAAAATATGACTGTTTAGAACTCAGATCAAAATATCACTGTTTAGAACTCAGATCGAAATATCACTGTTTAGAACTCAGTTTAAAATATCACTCTTTAGAACTCAGTTTACAATTTCACTGTTTAGAGCTCAGTTTAAAATATCCCTCTTTAGAGCTCAGTTTAAAATATCACTGTTTATAACTCAGTTTAAAATATCACTGTTTAGAACTCAGATCAAAATATCACTGTTTAGAACTCAGATCAAAAAATCACTGTTTAGAACTCAGATCAAAATATCACTGTTTAGAACTCAGATCAAAATATCACTACTTAGAACTCAGTTCAAAATATCGCTTCTTAGAACCCAGTTTAAAATATCACTATTTAGAACTCAGTTTAAAATATCACTACTTAGAACTCAGTTCAAAATATCGCTACTTAGAACCCAGTTAAAATTATCACTGTTTAGAACGCAGTTTAAAATAACACTACTTATAACTCAGATTAAAATATCGCTGCTTAGAACTCAGTTAAAATTATCACTGTTTAGAACTCAGTTTAAAATAACACTACTTAGAACTCAGTTCAAAATATCGCTGCTTAGATCCCAGTTTAAAATATCACTCTTTAGAACTCAGTTTAAAATATCACTACTTAGAACTCAGTTCAAAATATCGCTGCTTAGAACCCAGTTAAAATTATCACTGTTTAGAACTCAGTTTAAAATAACACTACTTAGAACTCAGATTAAAATATCGCTGCTTAGAACTCAGTTTAAAATAACACTATTTAGAGCTCAGTTTAAAATAACACTGCTTTGAACTCAGATTAAAATATCGCTGCTTAGAACTCAGTTTAAAATAACACTATTTAGAACTCAGATTAAAATATCGCTGCTTAGAACTCAGTTTAAAATAACACTATTTAGAACTCAGATTAAAATAACACTACTTAGTACTCAGTTTAAAATATCACTGTTTAGAACTCAGTTTAAAATAACACTACTTAGAACTCGGTTTAAAATAACACTACTTAGAACTCAGTTCAAAATATCGCTGCTTAGAACCCAGTTTAAAATATCACTGTCAAGAACTCAGTTTAAAATAACACTTCTTAGAACTCAGTTCAAAATATCGCAGCATAGAACCCAGTTTAAAATATCACTGTTTAGAGCTCAGTTTAAAATAACACTGTTTAGAGCTCAGTTTAAAATAACACTGCTTAGAACTCAGATTAAAATATCACTGCTTAGAACCCAGTTTAAAATATCACTGTTTAGAGCTCAGTTTAAAATAACACTACTTAGAACTCAGTTGAAAATATCACTCTTCAAAACTCAGTTTAAAATATCACTGTTTAGAGCTCAGATCGAAATATCACTGTTTAGAACTCAGTTTAAAATATCACTCTTTAGAACTCAGTTTAAAATATCACTGTTTAGAACTCAGATCAAAATATCACTGTTTATAACTCAGATCAAAATATCACTGTTTAGAACTCAGTTTAAAATATCACTCTTTAGAACTCAGTTTAAAACATCACTCTTTAGAGCTCAGTTTAAAATATCACTCTTTAGAGCTCAGTTTAAAATATCACCGTTTAGAACTCAGTTTAAAATATCACTGTTTAGAACTCAGATCAAAATATCACTATTTAGAACTCGGATCAAAATATCACTATTTAGAACTCAGTTTAAAATATCACTGTTTAGAACTCAGATCGAAATATCACTGTTTAGAACTCAGATCAAAATATTACTGTTTAGAACTCAGATCAAAATATCACTGTTTAGAACTCAGTTTAAAATATCACTCTTTAGAGCTCAGTTTAAAATAACACTGCTTTGAACTCAGATTAAAATATCGCTGCTTAGAACTCAGTTTAAAATAACACTATTTAGAACTCAGATTAAAATATCGCTGCTTAGAACTCAGTTTAAAATAACACTATTTAGAACTCAGATTAAAATAACACTACTTAGAACTCAGTTTAAAATAACACTACTTAGAACTCAGTTTAAAATATCACTGTTTAGAACTCAGTTTAAAATAACACTACTTAGAACTCGGTTTAAAATAACACTACTTAGAACTCAGTTCAAAATATCGCTGCTTAGAACCCAGTTTAAAATATCACTGTCAAGAACTCAGTTTAAAATAACACTTCTTAGAACTCAGTTCAAAATATCGCAGCATAGAACCCAGTTTAAAATATCACTGTTTAGAACTCAGTTTAAAATATCACACTTCAAAACTTAGTTTAAAATATCACTGTTTAGAACTCAGATAGAAATATCACTGTTTAGAAGTCAGTTTAAAATATCACTGTTTAGAACTCAGTTTAAAATATCACTGTTTAGAACTCAGATCAAAATATCACTGTTTAGAACTCTGATCAAAATATCTCTGTTTAGAACTCAGTATAAAATATCACTCTTTAGAACTCAGATCAAAATATCACTGTTTAGAACTCAGATCAAAATATCACTACTTAGAACACAGTTCAAAATATCGCTGCTTAGAACCCAGTTTAAAAGATCACTGTTTAGAGCTCAGTTTAAAATAACACTGCTTAGAACTCAGTTGAAAATATCACTGTTTAGAACTCAGTTTAAAATATCACACTTCAAAACTCAGTTTAAAATATCACTGTTTAGAACTCAGATAGAAATATCACTGTTTAGAAGTCAGTTTAAAATATCACTGTTTAGAACTCAGTTTAAAATATCACTGTTTAGAGCTCAGTTTAATATATCACACTTTAGAGCTCAGTTTAAAATATCACTGTTTAGAACTCAGTTTAAAATATGACTGTTTAGAACTCAGATCGAAATATCACTGTTTAGAACTCAGATCAAAATATCACTGTTTATAACTCAGATCAAAATATCACTGTTTAGAACTCAGTTTAAAATATCACTCTTTAGAACTCAGTTTAAAACATCACTCTTTAGAGCTCAGTTTAAAATATCACTCTTTAGAGCTCAGTTTAAAATATCACCGTTTAGAACTCAGTTTAAAATATCACTGTTTAGAACTCAGATCAAAATATCACTATTTAGAACTCGGATCAAAATATCACTATTTAGAACTCAGTTTAAAATATCACTGTTTAGAACTCAGATCGAAATATCACTGTTTAGAACTCAGATCAAAATATCACTGTTTAGAACTCAGTTTAAAATATCACTGTTTAGAACTCAGATCAAAATATCGCTGTTTAGAACTCAGTTTAAAATATCACTGTTTAGAACTCAGTTTAAAATATCAATGTTTAGAGCTCAGTTTAAAATAACACTGCTTTGAACTCAGATTAAAATATCGCTGCTTAGAACTCAGTTTAAAATAACACTATTTAGAACTCAGATTAAAATATCGCTGCTTAGAACTCAGTTTAAAATAACACTATTTAGAACTCAGATTAAAATAACACTACTTAGAACTCAGTTTAAAATATCACTGTTTAGAACTCAGTTTAAAATAACACTACTTAGAACTCGGTTTAAAATAACACTACTTAGAACTCAGTTCAAAATATCGCTGCTTAGAACCCAGTTTAAAATATCACTGTCAAGAACTCAGTTTAAAATAACACTTCTTAGAACTCAGTTCAAAATATCGCAGCATAGAACCCAGTTTAAAATATCACTGTTTAGAACTCAGTTTAAAATATCACACTTCAAAACTTAGTTTAAAATATCACTGTTTAGAACTCAGATAGAAATATCACTGTTTAGAAGTCAGTTTAAAATATCACTGTTTAGAACTCAGTTTAAAATATCACTGTTTAGAGCTCAGTTTAATATATCACACTTTAGAGCTCAGTTTAAAATATCACTGTTTAGAACTCAGTTTAAAATATCACTGTTTAGAACTCAGATCAAAATATCACTGTTTAGAACTCTGATCAAAATATCTCTGTTTAGAACTCAGTTTAAAATATCACTGTTTAGAACTCAGTTTAAAATAACACTACTTAGAACTCGGTTTAAAATAACTCTACTTAGAACTCAGTTCAAAATATCGCTGCTTAGAACCCAGTTTAAAATATCACTGTCAAGAACTCAGTTTAAAATAACACTTCTTAGAACTCAGTTCAAAATATCGCAGCATAGAACCCAGTTTAAAATATCACTGTTTAGAGCTCAGTTTAAAATAACACTGTTTAGAGCTCAGATTAAAATAACACTGCTTAGAACTCAGATTAAAATATCACTGCTTAGAACCCAGTTTAAAATATCACTGTTTAGAGCTCAGTTTAAAATAACACTACTTAGAACTCAGTTGAAAAGATCACTCTTCAAAACTCATTTTAAAATATCATGTTTAGAGCTCAGATCGAAATATCACTGTTTAGAACTCAGTTTAAAATATCACTCTTTAGAACTCAGTTTAAAATATCACTGTTTAGAGCTCAGTTTAAAATATCACTGTTTAGAACTCAGATAAAAATATCACTGTTTAGAACTCAGTTTAAAATAACATTCTTTAGAGGTCAGTTTAAAATATCACTGTTTAGAACTCAGTTTAAAATATCACTGTTTAGAACTCAGATCAAAATATCACTGTTTAGAACTCTGATCAAAATATCTCTGTTTAGAACTCAGTTTAAAATATCACTCTTTAGAACTCAGATCAAAATATCACTGTTTAGAACTCAGATCAAAATATCACTACTTAGAACACAGTTCAAAATATCGCTGCTTAGAACCCAGTTTAAAAGATCACTGTTTAGAGCTCAGTTTAAAATAACACTGCTTAGAACTCAGTTGAAAATATCACTGTTTAGAACTCAGTTTAAAATATCACACTTCAAAACTCAGTTTAAAATATCACTGTTTAGAACTCAGATAGAAATATCACTGTTTAGAAGTCAGTTTAAAATATCACTGTTTAGAACTCAGTTTAAAATATCACTGTTTAGAGCTCAGTTTAATATATCACACTTTAGAGCTCAGTTTAAAATATCACCGTTTAGAACTCAGTTTAAAATATCACTGTTTAGAACTCAGATCAAACTATCACTATTTAGAACTCGGATCAAAATATCACTATTTAGAACTCAGTTTAAAATATCACTGTTTAGAACTCAGATCGAAATATCACTGTTTAGAACTCAGATCAAAATATTACTGTTTAGAACTCAGATCAAAATATCACTGTTTAGAACTCAGTTTAAAATATCACTCTTTAGAGCTCAGTTTAAAATAACACTGCTTTGAACTCAGATTAAAATATCGCTGCTTAGAACTCAGTTTAAAATAACACTATTTAGAACTCAGATTAAAATATCGCTGCTTAGAACTCAGTTTAAAATAACACTATTTAGAACTCAGATTAAAATAACACTACTTTGAACTCAGTTTAAAATATCACTGTTTAGAACTCAGTTTAAAATAACACTACTTAGAACTCGGTTTAAAATAACACTACTTAGAACTCAGTTCAAAATATCGCTGCTTAGAACCCAGTTTAAAATATCACTGTCAAGAACTCAGTTTAAAATAACACTTCTTAGAACTCAGTTCAAAATATCGCAGCATAGAACCCAGTTTAAAATATCACTGTTTAGAACTCAGTTTAAAATATCACACTTCAAAACTTAGTTTAAAATATCACTGTTTAGAACTCAGATAGAAATATCACTGTTTAGAAGTCAGTTTAAAATATCACTGTTTAGAACTCAGTTTAAAATATCACTGTTTAGAGCTCAGTTTAATATATCACACTTTAGAGCTCAGTTTAAAATATCACTGTTTAGAACTCAGTTTAAAATATGACTGTTTAGAACTCAGATCGAAATATCACTGTTTAGAACTCAGATCAAAATATCACTGTTTATAACTTAGATCAAAATATCACTGTTTAGAACTCAGTTTAAAATATCACTCTTTAGAACTCAGTTTAAAATATCACTCTTTAGAGCTCAGTTTAAAATATCACTCTTTAGAGCTCAGTTTAAAATATCACCGTTTAGAACTCAGTTTAAAAAATCACTGTTTAGAACTCAGATCAAAATATCACTGTTTAGAACTCAGATCAAAATATCACTCTTTAGAACTCAGTTTACAATTTCACTGTTTAGAGCTCAGTTTAAAATATCACTCTTGAGAACTCGGATCAAAATATCAATATTTTGGACCCAGTTTAAAATATCACTGTTTAGAACTCAGATCGAAATATCACTGTTTAGAACTCAGTTTAAAATATCACTCTTTAGAACTCAGTTTAAAGTATCACTCTTTAGAGCTCAGTTTAAAATATCACTGTTTAGAACTCAGTTTAAAATATGACTGTTTAGAACTCAGATCAAAATATCACTGTTTAGAACTCAGATCGAAATATCACTGTTTAGAACTCAGTTTAAAATATCACTCTTTAGAACTCAGTTTACAATTTCACTGTTTAGAGCTCAGTTTAAAATATCCCTCTTTAGAGCTCAGTTTAAAATATCACTGTTTAGAACTCAGATCAAAATATCACTGTTTAGAACTCAGATCAAAATATCACTGTTTAGAACTCAGATCAAAATATCACTACTTAGAACTCAGTTCAAAATATCACTATTTAGAACTCAGTTTAAAATATCACTACTTAGAACTCAGTTTAAAATATCACTATTTAGAACTCAGTTTAAAATATCACTACTTAGAACTCAGTTCAAAATATCGCTACTTAGAACCCAGTTAAAATTATCACTGTTTAGAACGCAGTTTAAAATAACACTACTTAGAACTCAGATTAAAATATCGATGCTTAGAACTCAGTTTAAAATAACACTATTTAGAGCTCAGTTTAAAATAACACTGCTTTGAACTCAGATTAAAATATCGCTGCTTAGAACTCAGTTTAAAATAACACTATTTAGAACTCAGATTAAAATATCGCTGCTTAGAACTCAGTTTAAAATAACACTATTTAGAACTCAGATTAAAATAACACTACTTAGAACTCAGTTTAAAATATCACTGTTTAGAACTCAGTTTAAAATAACACTACTTAGAACTCGGTTTAAAATAACACTACTTAGAACTCAGTTCAAAATATCGCTGCTTAGAACCCAGTTCAAAATATCACTGTCAAGAACTCAGTTTAAAATAACACTTCTTAGAACTCAGTTCAAAATATCGCAGCATAGAACCCAGTTTAAAATATCACTGTTTAGAGCTGAGTTTAAAATAACACTGTTTAGAGCTCAGTTTAAAATAACACTGCTTAGAACTCAGATTAAAATATCACTGCTTAGAAGTCAGTTTAAAATATCACTATTTAGAACTCAGTTTAAAATAACACTACTTAGAATTCAGTTCAAAATATCGCCGCTTAGAACCCAGTTTAAAATATCACTGTTTAGAGCTCAGTTTAAAATAACACTGCTTAGAACTCAGTTTAAAATATCACTCTTTAGAACTCAGATCAAAATATCACTGTTTAGAACTCAGATCAAAATATCACTACTTAGAACACAGTTCAAAATATCGCTGCTTAGAACCCAGTTTAAAAGATCACTGTTTAGAGCTCAGTTTAAAATAACACTGCTTAGAACTCAGTTGAAAATATCACTGTTTAGAACTCAGTTTAAAATATCACACTTCAAAACTCAGTTTAAAATATCACTGTTTAGAACTCAGATAGAAATATCACTGTTTAGAAGTCAGTTTAAAATATCACTGTTTAGAACCCAGTTTAAAATATCACTCTTTAGAACTCAGTTTAAAATATCACTACTTAGAACTCTGTTCAAAATATCGCTGCCTAGAACCCAGTTAAAATTATCACTGTTTAGAACTCAGTTTAAAATAACACTATTTAGAGCTCAGTTTAAAATAACACTGCTTTGAACTCAGATTAAAATATCGCTGCTTAGAACTCAGTTTAAAATAACACTATTTAGAACTCAGATTAAAATATCGCTGCTTAGAACTCAGTTTAAAATAACACTATTTAGAACTCAGATTAAAATAACACTACTTAGAACTCAGTTTAAAATATCACTGTTTAGAACTCAGTTTAAAATAACACTACTTAGAACTCGGTTTAAAATAACACTACTTAGAACTCAGTTCAAAATATCGCTGCTTAGAACCCAGTTTAAAATATCACTGTCAAGAACTCAGTTTAAAATAACACTTCTTAGAACTCAGTTCAAAATATCGCAGCATAGAACCCAGTTTAAAATATCACTGTTTAGAGCTGAGTTTAAAATAACACTGTTTAGAGCTCAGTTTAAAATAACACTGCTTAGAACTCAGATTAAAATATCACTGCTTAGAAGTCAGTTTAAAATATCACTATTTAGAACTCAGTTTAAAATAACACTACTTAGAATTCAGTTCAAAATATCGCCGCTTAGAACCCAGTTTAAAATATCACTGTTTAGAGCTCAGTTTAAAATAACACTACTTAGAACTCAGTTTAAAATATCACTCTTTAGAACTCAGATCAAAATATCACTGTTTAGAACTCAGATCAAAATATCACTACTTAGAACACAGTTCAAAATATCGCTGCTTAGAACCCAGTTTAAAAGATCACTGTTTAGAGCTCAGTTTAAAATAACACTGCTTAGAACTCAGTTGAAAATATCACTGTTTAGAACTCAGTTTAAAATATCACACTTCAAAACTCAGTTTAAAATATCACTGTTTAGAACTCAGATAGAAATATCACTGTTTAGAAGTCAGTTTAAAATATCACTGTTTAGAACTCAGTTTAAAATATCACTGTTTAGAGCTCAGTTTAATATATCACACTTTAGAGCTCAGTTTAAAATATCACTGTTTAGAACTCAGTTTAAAATATGACTGTTTAGAACTCAGATCGAAATATCACTGTTTAGAACTCAGATCAAAATATCACTGTTTATAACTCAGATCAAAATATCACTGTTTAGAACTCAGTTTAAAATATCACTCTTTAGAACTCAGTTTAAAACATCACTCTTTAGAGCTCAGTTTAAAATATCACTCTTTAGAGCTCAGTTTAAAATATCACCGTTTAGAACTCAGTTTAAAATATCACTGTTTAGAACTCAGATCAAAATATCACTATTTAGAACTCGGATCAAAATATCACTATTTAGAACTCAGTTTAAAATATCACTGTTTAGAACTCAGATCGAAATATCACTGTTTAGAACTCAGATCAAAATATCACTGTTTAGAACTCAGATCAAAATATCACTGTTTAGAACTCAGTTTAAAATATCACTCTTTAGAACTCAGTTTAAAATATCACTCTTTAGAACTCAGTTTAAAATATCACTGTTTAGAGCTCAGTTTAAAATATCACTCTTTAGAGCTCAGTTTAAAATATCACTGTTTAGAACTCAGTTTAAAATATCACTGTTTAGAACTCAGTTTAAAATATCACTCTTCAAAACTCAGTTTAAAATATCACTGTATAGAACTCAGTTCAAAATATCGCTGCTTAGAACCCAGTTTAAAATATCACTGTTAAGAGCTCAGTTTAAAATAACACTGCTTAGAACTCAGTTCAAAATATCGCAGCTTAGAACCCAGTTTAAAATATCACTGTTTAGAGCTCAGTTTAAAATAACACTGCTTTGAACTCAGTTCAAAATATCGCAGCTTAGAACCCAGTTTAAAATATCACTGTTTAGAGCTCAGTTTAAAATAACACTGTTTAGAGCTCAGTTTAAAATAACACTGCTTGGAACTCAGATTAAAATATCACTGCTTAGAAGTCAGTTTAAAATATCACTATTTAGAACTCAGTTTAAAATATCACTACTTAGAACACAGTTCAAAATATCGCTGCTTAGAATCCCGTTTAAAAGATCACTGTTTAGAACTCAGTTTAAAATAACACTGCTTAGAACTCAGTTGAAAATATCACTGTTTAGAACTCAGTTTAAAATATCACACTTCAAAACTCAGTTTAAAATATCACTGTTTAGAACTCAGATAGAAATATCACTGTATAGAAGTCAGTTTAAAATATCACTGTTTAGAACTCAGTTTAAAATATCACTGTTTAGAGCTCAGTTTAATATATCAATCTTTAGAGCTCAGTTTAAAATATCACTGTTTAGAACTCAGCTTAAAATATGACTGTTTAGAACTCAGATCGAAATATCACTGTTTAGAATTCAGATCAAAATATCACTGTTTATAACTCAGATCAAAATATCACTGTTTAGAACTCAGTTTAAAATATCACTCTTTAGAGCTCAGTTTAAAATATCACCGTTTAGAACTCAGTTTAAAATATCACTGTTTAGAACTCAGATCAAAATATCACTATTTAGAACTCGGATCAAAATATCACTATTTAGAACTCAGTTTAAAATATCACTGTTTAGAACTCAGATCGAAATATCACTGTTTAGAACTCAGATCAAAATATCACTGTTTAGAACTCAGATCAAAATATCACTGTTTAGAACTCAGTTTTAAATATCACTTTTTAGAACTCAGTTTAAAATATCACTCTTTAGAGATCAGTTTAAAATATCACTGTTTAGAACTCAGTTTAAAATATGACTCTTTAGAACTCAGATCAAAATATCACTGTTTAGAACTCAGATCGAAATATCACTGTTTAGAACTCAGTTTAAAATATCACTCTTTAGAACTCAGTTTACAATTTCACTGTTTAGAGCTCGGTTTAAAATATCACTCTTTAGAGCTCTGTTTAAAATATCACTGTTTAGAACTCAGTTTAAAATATGACTGTTTAGAACTCAGATCAAAATATCACTGTTTAGAACTCAGATCAAAATATCACTGTTTAGAACTCAGATTAAAATATCACTGTTTAGAACTCAGATAAAAATATCACTACTTAGAACTCAGTTCAAAATATCGCTGCTTAGAACCCAGTTTAAAATATCACTCTTTAGAACTCAGTTTAAAATATCACTACTTAGAACTCAGTTCAAAATATCGCTGCCTAGAACCCAGTTAAAATTATCACTGTTTAGAACTCAGTTTAAAATAACACTATTTAGAGCTCAGTTTAAAATAACACTGCTTTGAACTCAGATTAAAATATCGCTGCTTAGAACTCAGTTTAAAATAACACTATTCAGAACTCAGATTAAAATATCACTCTTTAGAACTCAGTTTAAAATATCACTATTCAGAACTCAGTTTAAAATATCACTGTTTCGAACTCAGATCGAAATATCACTGTTTAGAACTCAGATCAAAATATCACTCTTTAGAACTCAGTTTAAAATATCACTCTTTAGAGCTCAGTTTAAAATATCACTGTTTAGAACTCAGTTTAAAATAACACTATTCAGAACTCAGATTAAAATATCACTCTTTAGAACTCAGTTTAAAATATCACTCTTTAGAGCTCAGTTTAAAATATCACTCTTTAGAGCTCAGTTTAAAATATCACCGTTTAGAACTCAGTTTAAAATATCACTGTTTAGAACTCAGATCAAAATATCACTATTTAGAACTCGGATCAAAATATCACTATTTAGAACTCAGTTTAAAATATCACTGTTTAGAACTCAGATCGAAATATCACTGTTTAGAACTCAGATCAAAATATCACTGTTTAGAACTCAGATCAAAATATCACTGTTTAGAACTCAGTTTAAAATATCACTTTTTAGAACTCAGTTTAAAATATCACTCTTTAGAGATCAGTTTAAAATATCACTGTTTAGAACTCAGTTTAAAATATGACTCTTTAGAACTCAGATCAAAATATCACTGTTTAGAACTCAGATCGAAATATCACTGTTTAGAACTCAGTTTAAAATATCACTCTTTAGAACTCAGTTTACAATTTCACTGTTTAGAGCTCGGTTTAAAATATCACTCTTTAGAGCTCTGTTTAAAATATCACTGTTTAGAACTCAGTTTAAAATATGACTGTTTAGAACTCAGATCAAAATATCACTGTTTAGAACTCAGATCAAAATATCACTGTTTAGAACTCAGATTAAAATATCACTGTTTAGAACTCAGATAAAAATATCACTACTTAGAACTCAGTTCAAAATATCGCTGCTTAGAACCCAGTTTAAAATATCACTCTTTAGAACTCAGTTTAAAATATCACTACTTAGAACTCAGTTCAAAATATCGCTGCCTAGAACCCAGTTAAAATTATCACTGTTTAGAACTCAGTTTAAAATAACACTATTTAGAGCTCAGTTTAAAATAACACTGCTTTGAACTCAGATTAAAATATCGCTGCTTAGAACTCAGTTTAAAATAACACTATTCAGAACTCAGATTAAAATATCACTCTTTAGAACTCAGTTTAAAATATCACTATTCAGAACTCAGTTTAAAATATCACTGTTTCGAACTCAGATCGAAATATCACTGTTTAGAACTCAGATCAAAATATCACTCTTTAGAACTCAGTTTAAAATATCACTCTTTAGAGCTCAGTTTAAAATATCACTGTTTAGAACTCAGTTTAAAATAACACTATTCAGAACTCAGATTAAAATATCACTCTTTAGAACTCAGTTTAAAATATCACTATTCAGAACTCAGTTTAAAATATCACTGTTTCGAACTCAGATCGAAATATCACTGTTTAGAACTCAGATCAAAATATCACTCTTTAGAACTCAGTTTAAAATATCACTCTTTAGAGCTCAGTTTAAAATATCACTGTTTAGAACTCAGTTTAAAATATGACTGTTTAGAACTCAGATCAAAATATCACTGTTTAGAACTCAGATCAAAATATCACTGTTTAGAACTCAGATCGAAATATCGCTGTTTAGAACACTGATCAAAATATCACTGTTTAGAACTCAGTTTAAAATATCACTGTTTAGAACTCAGTTTAAAATATGACTGTTTAGAACTCAGATCGAAATATCACTGTTTAGAATTCAGATCAAAATATCACTGTTTATAACTCAGATCAAAATATCACTGTTTAGAACTCAGTTTAAAATATCACTCTTTAGAACTCAGTTTAAAATATCACTCTTTAGAGCTCAGTTTAAAATATCACTCTTTAGAGCTCAGTTTAAAATGTCACCGTTTAGAACTCAGTTTAAAATATCACTGTTTAGAACTCAGATCAAAATATCACTATTTAGAACTCGGATCAAAATATCACTATTTAGAACTCAGTTTAAAATATCACTATTTAGAACTCAGATCGAAATATCACTGTTTAGAACTCAGATCAAAATATCATTGTTTAGAACTCAGATCAAAATATCACTGTTTAGAACTCAGTTTAAAATATCACTCTTTAGAACTCAGTTTAAAATATCACTCTTTAGAGCTCAGTTTAAAATATCACTGTTTAGAACTCAGTTTAAAATATGGCTGTTTAGAACTCAGATCAAAATATCACTGTTTAGAACTCAGAACAAAATATCACTGTTTAGAACTCAGATTAAAATATCACTGTTTAGAACTCAGATAAAAATATCACTACTTAGAACTCAGTTCAAAATATCGCTGCTTAGAACCCAGTTTAAAATATCACTCTTTAGAACTCAGTTTAAAATATCACTACTTAGAACTCTGTTCAAAATATCGCTGCCTAGAACCCAGTTAAAATTATCACTGTTTAGAACTCAGTTTAAAATAACACTATTTAGAACTCAGATTAAAATAACACTACTTAGAACTCAGTTTGAAATAACACTTCTTAGAACTCAGTTCAAAATATCACTGCTTAGAACCCAGTTTAAAAAATCAATGCTTAGAACTCAGATTAAAATAACACTATTTAGAACACAGATTAAAATATCGCTGCTTAGAACCCAGTTTAAAATATCACTCTTAAAAACTCAGTTTAAAATATCACTGTTTAGAACTCGGATCAAAATATCACTGTTTAGAACTCAGTTCAAAATATCGCTGCTTAGAACCCAGTTTAAAATATCACTGTTAAGAGCTCAGTTTAAAATAACACTGCTTAAAACTCAGTTCAAAATATCGCTGCTTAGAACCCAGTTTAAAATATCACTGTTTAGAGCTCAGTTTAAAATAACACTGTTTAGAGCTCAGTTTAAAATAACACTGCTTAGAACTCAGATTAAAATATCACTGCTTAGAAGTCAGTTTAAAATAACACTACTTAGAACTCAGTTTAAAATAACACTACTTAGAACTCAGTTCAAAATATCGCTGCTTAGAACGCAGTTTAAAATATCACTGTTTAGAGCTCAGTTTAAAATATCACTGTTTAGAACTCTGTTTAAAATATCACTGCTTAGAACTCAGTTTAAAATATCACTACTGAAAACTCAGTTCAAAATATCGCTGCTTAGAACCCAATTTAAAATATCACTGTTTAGAGCTCAGTTTAAAATATCACTGCTTAGAACTCAGATTAAAATATCGCTGCTTAGAACTCAGTTTAAAATATCACTGTTCAGAACTCAGTTTAAAATATCACACTTCAAAACTCAGTTTAAAATATCACTGTTTAGAACTCAGATAGAAATATCACTGTTTAGAAGTCAGTTTAAAATATCACTGTTTAGAACTCAGTTTAAAATATCACTGTTCAGAGCTCAGTTTAATATATCACTCTTTAGAGCTCAGTTTAAAATATCACTGTTTAGAACTCAGTTTAAAACATGACTGTTTAGAACTCAGATCGAAATATCACTGTTTAGAATTCAGATCAAAATATCACTGTTTATAACTCAGATCAAAATATCACTGTTTAGAACTCAGTTTAAAATATCACTCTTTAGAACTCAGTTTAAAATATCACTCTTTAGAGCTCAGTTTAAAATATCACTCTTTAGAGCTCAATTTAAAATATCAACGTTTAGAACTCAGTTTAAAATATCACAGTTTAGAACTCAGATCAAAATATCACTATTTAGAACTCGGATCAAAATATCACTATTTAGAACTCAGTTTAAAATATCACTGTTTAGAACTCAGATCGAAATATCACTGTTTAGAACTCAGATCAAAATATCACTGTTTAGAACTCAGATCAAAATATCACTGTTTAGAACTCAGTTTAAAATATCACTCTTTAGAACTCAGTTTAAAATATAACTCTTTAGAGCTCAGTTTAAAATATCACTGTTTAGAACTCAGTTTAAAATATGACTGTTTAGAACTCAGATCAAAATATCACTGTTTAGAACTCAGATCAAAATATCACTGTTTAGAACTCAGATTAAAATATCCCTGTTTAGAACTCAGATAAAAATATCACTACTTAGAACTCAGTTCAAAATATCGCTGCTTAGAACCCAGTTTAAAATATCACTCTTTAGAACTCAGTTTAAAATATCACTACTTAGAACACAGTTCAAAATATCGCTGCCTAGAACCCAGTTAAAATTATCACTGTTTAGAACTCAGTTTAAAATAACACTATTTAGAGCTCAGTTTAAAATAACACTGCTTTGAACTCACATTAAAATATCGCTGCTTAGAACTCAGTTTAAAATAACACTATTCAGAACTCAGATTAAAATATCGCAGCTTAGAACTCAGTTTAAAATAACACTATTTAGAACTCAGATTAAAATAACACTACTTAGAACTCAGTTTGAAATAACACTTCTTAGAACTCAGTTCAAAATATCGCTGCTTAGAACCCAGTTTAAAAAATCAATGCATAGAACTCAGATTAAAATAACACTATTTAGAACGCAGATTAAAATATCGCTGCTTAGAACCCAGTTTAAAATATCACTCTTAAAAACTCAGTTTAAAATATCACTGTTTAGAACTCGGATCAAAATATCACTGTTTAGAACTCAGTTCAAAATATCGCTGCTTAGAACCCAGTTTAAAATATCGCTGTTAAGAGCTCAGTTTAAAATAACACTGCTTAAAACTCAGTTCAAAATATCGCTGCTTAGAACCCAGTTTAAAATATCACTGTTTAGAGCTCAGTTTAAAATAACACTGTTTAGAGCTCAGTTTATAATAACACTGCTTAGAACTCAGATTAAAATATCACTGCTTAGAAGTCAGTTTAAAATAACACTACTTAGAACTCAGTTTAAAATATCACTACTGAAAACTCAGTTCAAAATATCGCTGCTTAGAACCCAATTTAAAATATCACTGTTTAGAGCTCAGTTTAAAATATCACTGCTTAGAACTCAGATTAAAATATCGCTGCTTAGAACTCAGTTTAAAATATCACTGTTTAGAACCCAGTCTAATATATCACTATTTAGAACTCACTTTAAAATAACACTACTTAGAACTCAGTTCAAATTATCGCTGCTTAGAACCCAGTTTAAAATATCACTGTTTAGAACTCAGTTTAAAATAACACTACTTAGAACTCAGTTCAAAATATCGCTGCTTAGAACCCAGTTTAAAATATCACTGTTTAGAACTCAGTTTAAAATAACACAACTTAGAACTCAGTTTAAAATATCACTGCTTAGAACTCAGTTTAAAATATCACTACTGAAAACTCAGTTCAAAATATCGCTGCTTAGAACCCAATTTAAAATATCACTGTTTAGAGCTCAGTTTAAAATATCACTGCTTAGAACTCAGATTAAAATATCGCTGCTTAGAACTCAGTTTAAAATATCACTGTTTAGAACCCAGTTTAATATATCACTATTTAGAACTCACTTTAAAATAACGCTACTTAGAACTCAGTTCAAATTATCGCTGCTTCGAACCCAGTTTAAAATATCACTGTTTAGAACTCAGTTTAAAATAACACTACTTAGAACTCACTTTAAAATAACACTACTTAGAACTCAGTTCAAAATATCGCTGCTTAGAACCCAGTTTAAAATATCACTGTTTAGAGCTCAGTTTAAAATAACACTGCTTAGAACTCAGTTCAAAATATCGCTGCTTAGAACCCAGTTAAAATTATCACTGTTTAGAACTCAGTTTAAAATAACACTACTTAGAACTCAGATTAAAATATCGCTGCTTAGAACTCAGTTTAAAATAACACCATTTAGAGCTCAGTTTAAAATAACACTGTTTTGAACTCAGTTTAAAATATCACTTTTTAGAACTCAGTTTAAAATATCACTCTTTAGAGATCAGTTTAAAATATCACTGTTTAGAACTCAGTTTAAAATATGACTCTTTAGAACTCAGATCAAAATATCACTGTTTAGAACTCAGATCGAAATATCACTGTTTAGAACTCAGTTTAAAATATCACTCTTTAGAACTCAGTTTACAATATCACTGTTTAGAGCTCGGTTTAAAATATCACTCTTTAGAGCTCTGTTTAAAATATCACTGTTTAGAACTCAGTTTAAAATATGACTGTTTAGAACTCAGATCAAAATATCACTGTTTAGAACTCAGATCAAAATATCACTGTTTAGAACTCAGATTAAAATATCACTGTTTAGAACTCAGATAAAAATATCACTACTTAGAACTCAGTTCAAAATATCGCTGCTTAGAACCCAGTTTAAAATATCACTCTTTAGAACTCAGTTTAAAATATCACTACTTAGAACTCAGTTCAAAATATCGCTGCCTAGAACCCAGTTAAAATTATCACTATTTAGAGCTCAGTTTAAAATAACACTGCTTTGAACTCAGATTAAAATATCGCTGCTTAGAACTCAGTTTAAAATAACACTATTCAGAACTCAGATTAAAATATCACTCTTTAGAACTCAGTTTAAAATATCACTATTCAGAACTCAGTTTAAAATATCACTGTTTCGAACTCAGATCGAAATATCACTGTTTAGAACTCAGATCAAAATATCACTCTTTAGAACTCAGTTAAAAATATCACTCTTTAGAACTCAGTTTAAAATATCACTGTTTAGAACTCAGTTTAAAATATGACTGTTTAGAACTTAGATCAAAATATCACTGTTTAGAACTCAGTTTGAAATATCACTCTTTAGAACTCAGTTTACAATATCACTGTTTAGAGCTCAGTTTAAAATATCACTCTTTAGAGCTCAGTTTAAAATATCACTGTTTAGAACTCAGTTTAAAATATGACTGTTTAGAACTCAGATCAAAATATCACTGTTTAGAACTCAGATCAAAATATCACTGTTTAGAACTCAGATTAAATTATCACTGTTTAGAACTCAGATCAAAATATGACTGTTTAGAACTCAGATCAAAATATCGCTGTTTAGAACTCTGATCAAAATATCACTGTTTAGAACTCAGTTTAAAATATCACTCTTTAGAACTCAGTTTAAAATATCACTCTTTAGAGCTCAGTTTAAAATATCACTCTTTAGAGCTCAGTTTAAAATGTCACCGTTTAGAACTCAGTTTAAAATATCACTGTTTAGAACTCAGATCAAAATATCACTATTTAGAACTCGGATCAAAATATCACTATTTAGAACTCAGATCAAAATATCATTGTTTAGAACTCAGATCAAAATATCACTGTTTAGAACTCAGTTTAAAATATCACTCTTTAGAACTCAGTTTAAAATATCACTCTTTAGAGCTCAGTTTAAAATATCACTGTTTAGAACTCAGTTTAAAATATGACTGTTTAGAACTCAGATCAAAATATCACTGTTTAGAACTCAGAACAAAATATCACTGTTTAGAACTCAGATTAAAATATCACTGTTTAGAACTCAGATAAAAATATCACTACTTAGAACTCAGTTCATAATATCGCTGCTTAGAACCCAGTTTAAAATATCACTCTTTAGAACTCAGTTTAAAATATCACTACTTAGATCTCTGTTCAAAATATCGCTGCCTAGAACCCAGTTAAAATTATCACTGTTTAGAACTCAGTTTAAAATAACACTATTTAGAGCTCAGTTTAAAATAACACTGCTTTGAACTCAGATTAAAATATCGCTGCTTAGAACTCAGTTTAAAATAACACTATTCAGAACTCAGATTAAAATATCGCAGCTTAGAACTCAGTTTAAAATAACACTATTTAGAACTCAGATTAAAATAACACTACATAGAACTCAGTTTGAAATAACACTTCTTAGAACTCAGTTCAAAATATCACTGCTTAGAACCCAGTTTAAAAAATCAATGCTTAGAACTCAGATTAAAATAACACTATTTAGAACACAGATTAAAATATCGCTGCTTAGAACCCAGTTTAAAATATCACTCTTAAAAACTCAGTTTAAAATATCACTGTTTAGAACTCGGATCAAAATATCACTGTTTAGAACTCAGTTCAAAATATCGCTGCTTAGAACCCAGTTTAAAATATCACTGTTAAGAGCTCAGTTTAAAATAACACTGCTTAAAACTCAGTTCAAAATATCGCTGCTTAGAACCCAGTTTAAAATATCACTGTTTAGAGCTCAGTTTAAAATAACACTGTTTAGAGCTCAGTTTAAAATAACACTGCTTAGAACTCAGATTAAAATATCACTGCTTAGAAGTCAGTTTAAAATAACACTACTTAGAACTCAGTTTAAAATAACACTACTTAGAACTCAGTTCAAAATATCGCTGCTTAGAACGCAGTTTAAAATATCACTGTTTAGAGCTCAGTTTAAAATATCACTGTTTAGAACTCTGTTTAAAATATCACTGCTTAGAACTCAGTTTAAAATATCACTACTGAAAACTCAGTTCAAAATATCGCTGCTTAGAACCCAATTTAAAATATCACTGTTTAGAGCTCAGTTTAAAATATCACGGCTTAGAACTCAGATTAAAATATCGCTGCTTAGAACTCAGTTTAATATATCACTGTTCAGAACTCAGTTTAAAATATCACTGTTTAGAACTCAGATAGAAATATCACTGTTTAGAAGTCAGTTTAAAATATCACTGTTTAGAACTCAGTTTAAAATATCACTGTTTAGAGCTCAGTTTAATATATCACTCTTTAGAGCTCAGTTTAAAATATCACTGTTTAGAACTCAGTTTAAAACATGACTGTTTAGAACTCAGATCGAAATATCACTGTTTAGAATTCAGATCAAAATATCACTGTTTATAACTCAGATCAAAATATCACTGTTTAGAACTCAGTTTAAAATATCACTCTTTAGAACTCAGTTTAAAATATCACTCTTTAGAGCTCAGTTTAAAATATCACTCTTTAGAGCTCAGTTTAAAATATCACCGTTTAGAACTCAGTTTAAAATATCACTGTTTAGAACTCAGATCAAAATATCACTGTTTAGAACTCAGATCAAAATATCACTGTTTAGAACTCAGATTAAAATATCCCTGTTTAGATCTCAGATAAAAATATCACTTCTTAGAACTCAGTTCAAAATATCGCTGCTTAGAACCCAGTTTAAAATATCACTCTTTAGAACTCAGTTTAAAATATCACTACTTAGAACACAGTTCAAAATATCGCTGCCTAGAACCCAGTTAAAATTATCACTGTTTAGAACTCAGTTTAAAATAACACTATTTAGAGCTCAGTTTAAAATAACACTGCTTTGAACTCAGATTAAAATATCGCTGCTTAGAACTCAGTTTAAAATAACACTATTCAGAACTCAGATTAAAATATCGCAGCTTAGAACTCAGTTTAAAATAACACTATTTAGAACTCAGATTAAAATAACACTACTTAGAACTCAGTTTGAAATATCACTTCTTAGAACTCAGTTCAAAATATCGCTGCTTAGAACCCAGTTTAAAAAATCAATGCATAGAACTCAGATTAAAATAACACTATTTAGAACGCAGATTAAAATATCGCTGCTTAGAACCCAGTTTAAAATATCACTCTTAAAAACTCAGTTTAAAATATCACTGTTTAGAACTCGGATCAAAATATCACTGTTTAGAACTCAGTTCAAAATATCGCTGCTTAGAACCCAGTTTAAAATATCACTGTGAAGAGCTCAGTTTAAAATAACACTGCTTAAAACTCAGTTCAAAATATCGCTGCTTAGAACCCAGTTTAAAATATCACTGTTTAGAGCTCAGTTTAAAATAACACTGTTCAGAGCTCAGTTTAAAATAACACTGCTTAGAACTCAGATTAAAATATCACTGCTTAGAAGTCAGTTTAAAATAACACTACTTAGAACTCAGTTTAAAATAACACTACTTAGAACTCAGTTCAAAATATCGCTGCTTAGAACCCAGTTTAAAATATCACTGTTTAGAGCTCAGTTTAAAATATCACTGCTTAGAACTCAGTTTAAAATATCACTGTTTAGAACCCAGTTTAATATATCACTATTTAGAACTCACTTTAAAATAACACTACTTAGAACTCAGTTCAAATTATCGCTGCTTAGAACCCAGTTTAAAATATCACTGTTTAGAACTCAGTTTAAAATAACACTACTTAGAACTCAGTTCAAAATATCGCTGCTTAGAACCCAGTTTAAAATATCACTGTTTAGAACTCAGTTTAAAATAACACAACTTAGAACTCAGTTTAAAATATCACTGCTTAGAACTCAGTTTAAAATATCACTACTGAAAACTCAGTTCAAAATATCGCTGCTTAGAACCCAATTTAAAATATCACTGTTTAGAGCTCAGTTTAAAATATCACTGCTTAGAACTCAGATTAAAATATCGCTGCTTAGAACTCAGTTTAAAATATCACTGTTTAGAACCCAGTTTAATATATCACTATTTAGAACTCACTTTAAAATAACGCTACTTAGAACTCAGTTCAAATTATCGCTGCTTCGAACCCAGTTTAAAATAACACTACTTAGAACTCACTTTAAAATAACACAACTTAGAACTCAGTTCAAAATATCGCTGCTTAGAACCCAGTTTAAAATATCACTGTTTAGAGCTCAGTTTAAAATAACACTGCTTAGAACTCAGTTCAAAATATCGCTGCTTAGAACTCAGTTTAAAATATCACTGTTTAGAACCCAGTTTAATATATCACTATTTAGAACTCACTTTAAAATAACGCTACTTAGAACTCAGTTCAAAATATCACTGTTTAGAACTCAGTTTAAAATAACACTACTTAGAACTCACTTTAAAATAACACTACTTAGAACTCAGTTCAAAATATCGCTGCTTAGAACCCAGTTTAAAATATCACTGTTTAGAGCTCAGTTTAAAATAACACTGCTTAGAACTCAGTTCAAAATATCGCTGCTTAGAACCCAGTTAAAATTATCACTGTTTAGAACTCAGTTTAAAATAACACTACTTAGAACTCAGATTAAAATATCGCTGCTTAGAACTCAGTTTAAAATAACACTATTTAGAGCTCAGTTTAAAATAACACTGATTTGAACTCAGATTAAAATATCGCTGCTTAGAACTCAGTTTAAAATAACACTATTTAGAACTCAGATTAAAATATCGCTGCTTAGAACTCAGTTTAAAATATCACTCTTAAAAACTCAGTTTAAAATATCACTGTTTAGAACTCGGATCAAAATATCACTGTTTAGAACTCAGTTCAAAATATCGCTGCTTAGAACCCAGTTTAAAATATCACTGTTAAGAGCTCAGTTTAAAATAACACTGCTTAAAACTCAGTTCAAAATATCGCTGCTTAGAACCCAGTTTAAAATATCACTGTTTAGAGCTCAGTTTAAAATAACACTGCTTAGAACTCAGATTAAAATATCACTGCTTAGAAGTCAATTTAAAATAACACTACTTAGAACTCAGTTTAAAATAACACTACTTAGAACTCAGTTCAAAATATCGCTGCTTAGAACCCAGTTTAAAATATCACTGTTTAGAGCTCAGTTTAAAATATCACTGTTTAGAACTCTGTTTAAAATATCACTGCTTAGAACTCAGTTTAAAATATCACTACTAAAAACTCAGTTCAAAATATCGCTGCTTAGAACCCAATTTAAAATATCACTGTTTAGAGCTCAGTTTAAAATATCACTGCTTAGAACTCAGATTAAAATATCGCTGCTTAGAACTCAGTTTAAAATATCACTGTTTAGAACACAGTTTAATATATCACTATTTAGAACTCACTTTAAAATAACACTACTTAGAACTCAGTTCAAATTATCGCTGCTTAGAACCCAGTTTAAAATATCACTGTTTAGAACTCAGTTTAAAATAACACTACTTAGAACTCAGTTCAAAATATCGCTGCTTAGAACCCAGTTTAAAATATCACTGTTTAGAACTCAGTTTAAAATAACACAACTTAGAACTCAGTTTAAAATATCACTGCTTAGAACTCAGTTTAAAATATCACTACTGAAAACTCAGTTCAAAATATCGCTGCTTAGAACCCAATTTAAAATATCACTGTTTAGAGCTCAGTTTAAAATATCGCTGCTTAGAACTCAGATTAAAATATCGCTGCTTAGAACTCAGTTTAAAATATCACTGTTTAGAACCCAGTTTAATATATCACTATTTAGAACTCACTTTAAAATAACGCTACTTAGAACTCAGTTCAAATTATCGCTGCTTCGAACCCAGTTTAAAATATCACTGTTTAGAACTCAGTTTAAAATAACACTACTTAGAACTCACATTAAAATAACACTACTTAGAACTCAGTTCAAAATATCGCTGCTTAGAACCCAGTTTAAAATATCACTGTTTAGAGCTCAGTTTAAAATAACACTGCTTAGAACTCAGTTCAAAATATCGCTGCTTAGAACCCAGTTAAAATTATCACTGTTTAGAACTCAGTTTAAAATAACACTACTTAGAACTCAGATTAAAATATCGCTGCTTAGAACTCAGTTTAAAATAACACTATTTAGAGCTCAGTTTAAAATAACACTGCTTTGAACTCAGTTTAAAATATCACTTTTTAGAACTCAGTTTAAAATATCACTCTTTAGAGATCAGTTTATAATATCACTGTTTAGAACTCAGTTTAAAATATGACTCTTTAGAACTCAGATCAAAATATCACTGTTTAGAACTCAGATCGAAATATCACTGTTTAGAACTCAGTTTAAAATATCACTCTTTAGAACTCAGTTTACAATATCACTGTTTAGAGCTCGGTTTAAAATATCACTCTTTAGAGCTCTGTTTAAAATATCACTGTTTAGAACTTAGTTTAAAATATGACTGTTTAGAACTCAGATCAAAATATCACTGTTTAGAACTCAGATCAAAATATCACTGTTTAGAACTCAGATTAAAATATCACTGTTTAGAACTCAGATAAAAATATCACTACTTAGAACTCAGTTCAAAATATCGCTGCTTAGAACCCAGTTTAAAATATCACTCTTTAGAACTCAGTTTAAAATATCACTACTTAGAACTCAGTTCAAAATATCGCTGCCTAGAACCCAGTTAAAATTATCACTATTTAGAGCTCAGTTTAAAATAACACTGCTTTGAACTCAGATTAAAATATCGCTGCTTAGAACTCAGTTTAAAATAACACTATTCAGAACTCAGATTAAAATATCACTCTTTAGAACTCAGTTTAAAATATCACTATTCAGAACTCAGTTTAAAATATCACTGTTTCGAACTCAGATCGAAATATCACTGTTTAGAACTCAGATCAAAATATCACTCTTTAGCACTCAGCTAAAAATATCACTCTTTAGAACTCAGTTTAAAATATCACTGTTTAGAACTCAGTTTAAAATATGACTGTTTAGAACTCAGATCAAAATATCACTGTTTAGAACTCAGTTTGAAATATCACTCTTTAGAACTCAGTTTACAATATCACTGTTTAGAGCTCAGTTTAAAATATCACTCTTTAGAGCTCAGTTTAAAATATCACTGTTTAGAACTCAGTTTAAAATATGACTGTTTAGAACTCAGATCAAAATATCACTGTTTAGAACTCAGATTAAATTATCACTGTTTAGAACTCAGATCAAAATATGACTGTTTAGAACTCAGATCAAAATATCGCTGTTTAGAACTCTGATCAAAATATCACTGTTTAGAACTCGGATCAAAATATCACTATTTAGAACTCAGTTTAAAATATCACTGTTTAGAACTCAGATCGAAATATCACTGTTTAGAACTCAGATCAAAATATCATTGTTTAGAACTCAGATCAAAATATCACTGTTTAGAACTCAGTTTAAAATATCACTCTTTAGAACTCAGTTTAAAATATCACTCTTTAGAGCTCAGTTTAAAATATCACTGTTTAGAACTCAGTTTAAAATATGACTGTTTAGAACTCAGATCAAAATATCACTGTTTAGAACTCAGAACAAAATATCACTGTTTAGAACTCAGATTAAAATATCACTGTTTAGAACTCAGATAAAAATATCACTACTTAGAACTCAGTTCAAAATATCGCTGCTTAGAACCCAGTTTAAAATATCACTCTTTAGAACTCAGTTTAAAATATCACTACTTAGAACTCTGTTCAAAATATCGCTGCCTAGAACCCAGTTAAAATTATCACTGTTTAGAACTCAGTTTAAAATAACACTATTTAGAGCTCAGTTTAAAATAACACTGCTTTGAACTCAGATTAAAATATCGCTGCTTTGAACTCAGTTTAAAATAACACTATTCAGAACTCAGATTAAAATATCGCAGCTTAGAACTCAGTTTAAAATAACACTATTTAGAACTCAGATTAAAATAACACTACTTAGAACTCAGTTTGAAATAACACTTCTTAGAACTCAGTTCAAAATATCACTGCTTATAACCCAGTTTAAAAAATCAATGCTTAGAACTCAGATTAAAATAACACTATTTAGAACACAGATTAAAATATCGCTGCTTAGAACCCAGTTTAAAATATCACTCTTAAAAACTCAGTTTAAAATATCACTGTTTAGAACTCGGATCAAAATATCACTGTTTAGAACTCAGTTCAAAATATCGCTGCTTAGAACCCAGTTTAAAATATCACTGTTAAGAGCTCAGTTTAAAATAACACTGCTTAAAACTCAGTTCAAAATATCGCTGCTTAGAACCCAGTTTAAAATATCACTGTTTAGAGCTCAGTTTAAAATAACACTGTTTAGAGCTCAGTTTAAAATAACACTGCTTAGAACTCAGATTAAAATATCACTGCTTAGAAGTCAGTTTAAAATAACACTACTTAGAACTCAGTTTAAAATAACACTACTTAGAACTCAGTTCAAAATATCGCTGCTTAGAACGCAGTTTAAAATATCACTGTTTAGAGCTCAGTTTAAAATATCACTGTTTAGAACTCTGTTTAAAATATCACTGCTTAGAACTCAGTTTAAAATATCACTACTGAAAACTCAGTTCAAAATATCGCTGCTTAGAACCCAATTTAAAATATCACTGTTTAGAGCTCAGTTTAAAATATCACGGCTTAGAACTCAGATTAAAATATCGCTGCTTAGAACTCAGTTTAATATATCACTGTTCAGAACTCAGTTTAAAATATCACACTTCAAAACTCAGTTTAAAATATCACTGTTTAGAACTCAGTTTAAAATATGACTGTTTAGAACTCAGATCAAAATATCACTGTTTAGAACTCAGAACAAAATATCACTGTTTAGAACTCAGATTAAAATATCACTGTTTAGAACTCAGATAAAAATATCACTACTTAGAACTCAGTTCAAAATATCGCTGCTTAGAACCCAGTTTAAAATATCACTCTTTAGAACTCAGTTTAAAATATCACTACTTAGAACTCTGTTCAAAATATCGCTGCCTAGAACCCAGTTAAAATTATCACTGTTTAGAACTCAGTTTAAAATAACACTATTTAGAGCTCAGTTTAAAATAACACTGCTTTGAACTCAGATTAAAATATCGCTGCTTTGAACTCAGTTTAAAATAACACTATTCAGAACTCAGATTAAAATATCGCAGCTTAGAACTCAGTTTAAAATAACACTATTTAGAACTCAGATTAAAATAACACTACTTAGAACTCAGTTTGAAATAACACTTCTTAGAACTCAGTTCAAAATATCACTGCTTATAACCCAGTTTAAAAAATCAATGCTTAGAACTCAGATTAAAATAACACTATTTAGAACACAGATTAAAATATCGCTGCTTAGAACCCAGTTTAAAATATCACTCTTAAAAACTCAGTTTAAAATATCACTGTTTAGAACTCGGATCAAAATATCACTGTTTAGAACTCAGTTCAAAATATCGCTGCTTAGAACCCAGTTTAAAATATCACTGTTAAGAGCTCAGTTTAAAATAACACTGCTTAAAACTCAGTTCAAAATATCGCTGCTTAGAACCCAGTTTAAAATATCACTGTTTAGAGCTCAGTTTAAAATAACACTGTTTAGAGCTCAGTTTAAAATAACACTGCTTAGAACTCAGATTAAAATATCACTGCTTAGAAGTCAGTTTAAAATAACACTACTTAGAACTCAGTTCAAAATATCGCTGCTTAGAACGCAGTTTAAAATATCACTGTTTAGAGCTCAGTTTAAAATATCACTGTTTAGAACTCTGTTTAAAATATCACTGCTTAGAACTCAGTTTAAAATATCACTACTGAAAACTCAGTTCAAAATATCGCTGCTTAGAACCCAATTTAAAATATCACTGTTTAGAGCTCAGTTTAAAATATCACGGCTTAGAACTCAGATTAAAATATCGCTGCTTAGAACTCAGTTTAATATATCACTGTTCAGAACTCAGTTTAAAATATCACACTTCAAAACTCAGTTTAAAATATCACTGTTTAGAACTCAGATAGAAATATCACTGTTTAGAAGTCAGTTTAAAATATCACTGTTTAGAACTCAGTTTAAAATATCACTGTTTAGAGCTCAGTTTAATATATCACTCTTTAGAGCTCAGTTTAAAATATCACTGTTTAGAACTCAGTTTAAAACATGACTGTTTAGAACTCAGATCGAAATATCACTGTTTAGAATTCAGATCAAAATATCACTGTTTATAACTCAGATCAAAATATCACTGTTTAGAACTCAGTTTAAAATATCACTCTTTAGAACTCAGTTTAAAATATCACTCTTTAGAGCTCAGTTTAAAATATCACTCTTTAGAGCTCAGTTTAAAATATCACCGTTTAGAACTCAGTTTAAAATATCACTGTTTAGAACTCAGATCAAAATATCACTATTTAGAACTCGGATCAAAATATCACTATTTAGAACACAGTTTAAAATATCACTGTTTAGAACTCAGATCGAAATATCACTGTTTAGAACTCAGATCAAAATATCACTGTTTAGAACTCAGATCAAAATATCACTGTTTAGAACTCAGTTTAAAATATCACTCTTTAGAACTCAGTTTAAAATATAACTCTTTAGAGCTCAGTTTAAAATATCACTGTTTAGAACTCAGTTTAAAATATGACTGTTTAGAACTCAGATCAAAATATCACTGTTTAGAACTCAGATCAAAATATCACTGTTTAGAACTCAGATTAAAATATCCCTGTTTAGAACTCAGATAAAAATATCACTACTTAGAACTCAGTTCAAAATATCGCTGCTTAGAACCCAGTTTAAAATATCACTCTTTAGAACTCAGTTTAAAATATCACTACTTAGAACACAGTTCAAAATATCGCTGCCTAGAACCCAGTTAAAATTATCACTGTTTAGAACTCAGTTTAAAATAACACTATTTAGAGCTCAGTTTAAAATAACACTGCTTTGAACTCAGATTAAAATATCGCTGCTTAGAACTCAGTTTAAAATAACACTATTCAGAACTCAGATTAAAATATCGCAGCTTAGAACTCAGTTTAAAATAACACTATTTAGAACTCAGATTAAAATAACACTACTTAGAACTCAGTTTGAAATAACACTTCTTAGAACTCAGTTCAAAATATCGCTGCTTAGAACCCAGTTTAAAAAATCAATGCATAGAACTCAGATTAAAATAACACTATTTAGAACGCAGATTAAAATATCGCTGCTTAGAACCCAGTTTAAAATATCACTCTTAAAAACTCAGTTTAAAATATCACTGTTTAGAACTCGGATCAAAATATCACTGTTTAGAACTCAGTTCAAAATATCGCTGCTTAGAACCCAGTTTAAAATATCACTGTTAAGAGCTCAGTTTAAAATAACACTGCTTAAAACTCAGTTCAAAATATCGCTGCTTAGAACCCAGTTTAAAATATCACTCTTTAGAGCTCAGTTTAAAATATCACTGTTTAGAACTCAGTTTAAAATATGACTGTTTAGAACTCAGATCAAAATATCACTGTTTAGAACTCAGAACAAAATATCACTGTTTAGAACTCAGATTAAAATATCACTGTTTAGAACTCAGATAAAAATATCACTACTTAGAACTCAGTTCAAAATATCGCTGCTTAGAACCCAGTTTAAAATATCACTCTTTAGAACTCAGTTTAAAATATCACTACTTAGAACTCTGTTCAAAATATCGCTGCCTAGAACCCAGTTAAAATTATCACTGTTTAGAACTCAGTTTAAAATAACACTATTTAGAGCTCAGTTTAAAATAACACTGCTTTGAACTCAGATTAAAATATCGCTGCTTTGAACTCAGTTTAAAATAACACTATTCAGAACTCAGATTAAAATATCGCAGCTTAGAACTCAGTTTAAAATAACACTATTTAGAACTCAGATTAAAATAACACTACTTAGAACTCAGTTTGAAATAACACTTCTTAGAACTCAGTTCAAAATATCACTGCTTATAACCCAGTTTAAAAAATCAATGCTTAGAACTCAGATTAAAATAACACTATTTAGAACACAGATTAAAATATCGCTGCTTAGAACCCAGTTTAAAATATCACTCTTAAAAACTCAGTTTAAAATATCACTGTTTAGAACTCGGATCAAAATATCACTGTTTAGAACTCAGTTCAAAATATCGCTGCTTAGAACCCAGTTTAAAATATCACTGTTAAGAGCTCAGTTTAAAATAACACTGCTTAAAACTCAGTTCAAAATATCGCTGCTTAGAACCCAGTTTAAAATATCACTGTTTAGAGCTCAGTTTAAAATAACACTGTTTAGAGCTCAGTTTAAAATAACACTGCTTAGAACTCAGATTAAAATATCACTGCTTAGAAGTCAGTTTAAAATAACACTACTTAGAACTCAGTTTAAAATAACACTACTTAGAACTCAGTTCAAAATATCGCTGCTTAGAACGCAGTTTAAAATATCACTGTTTAGAGCTCAGTTTAAAATATCACTGTTTAGAACTCTGTTTAAAATATCACTGCTTAGAACTCAGTTTAAAATATCACTACTGAAAACTCAGTTCAAAATATCGCTGCTTAGAACCCAATTTAAAATATCACTGTTTAGAGCTCAGTTTAAAATATCACGGCTTAGAACTCAGATTAAAATATCGCTGCTTAGAACTCAGTTTAATATATCACTGTTCAGAACTCAGTTTAAAATATCACACTTCAAAACTCAGTTTAAAATATCACTGTTTAGAACTCAGATAGAAATATCACTGTTTAGAAGTCAGTTTAAAATATCACTGTTTAGAACTCAGTTTAAAATATCACTGTTTAGAGCTCAGTTTAATATATCACTCTTTAGAGCTCAGTTTAAAATATCACTGTTTAGAACTCAGTTTAAAACATGACTGTTTAGAACTCAGATCGAAATATCACTGTTTAGAATTCAGATCAAAATATCACTGTTTATAACTCAGATCAAAATATCACTGTTTAGAACTCAGTTTAAAATATCACTCTTTAGAACTCAGTTTAAAATATCACTCTTTAGAGCTCAGTTTAAAATATCACTCTTTAGAGCTCAGTTTAAAATATCACCGTTTAGAACTCAGTTTAAAATATCACTGTTTAGAACTCAGATCAAAATATCACTATTTAGAACTCTGATCAAAATATCACTATTTAGAACACAGTTTAAAATATCACTGTTTAGAACTCAGATCGAAATATCACTGTTTAGAACGCAGATCAAAATATCACTGTTTAGAACTCAGATCAAAATATCACTGTTTAGAACTCAGTTTAAAATATCACTCTTTAGAACTCAGTTTAAAATATAACTCTTTAGAGCTCAGTTTAAAATATCACTGTTTAGAACTCAGTTTAAAATATGACTGTTTAGAACTCAGATCAAAATATCACTGTTTAGAACTCAGATCAAAATATCACTGTTTAGAACTCAGATTAAAATATCCCTGTTTAGAACTCAGATAAAAATATCACTACTTAGAACTCAGGTCAAAATATCGCTGCTTAGAACCCAGTTTAAAATATCACTCTTTAGAACTCAGTTTAAAATATCACTACTTAGAACACAGTTCAAAATATCGCTGCCTAGAACCCAGTTAAAATTATCACTGTTTAGAACTCAGTTTAAAATAACACTATTTAGAGCTCAGTTTAAAATAACACTGCTTTGAACTCAGATTAAAATATCGCTGCTTAGAACTCAGTTTAAAATAACACTATTCAGAACTCAGATTAAAATATCGCAGCTTAGAACTCAGTTTAAAATAACACTATTTAGAACTCAGATTAAAATAACACTACTTAGAACTCAGTTTGAAATAACACTTCTTAGAACTCAGTTCAAAATATCGCTGCTTAGAACCCAGTTTAAAAAATCAATGCATAGAACTCAGATTAAAATAACACTAATTAGAACGCAGATTAAAATATCGCTGCTTAGAACCCAGTTTAAAATATCACTCTTAAAAACTCAGTTTAAAATATCACTGTTTAGAACTCGCATCAAAATATCACTGTTTAGAACTCAGTTCAAAATATCGCTGCTTAGAACCCAGTTTAAAATATCACTGTTAAGAGCTCAGTTTAAAATAACACTGCTTAAAACTCAGTTCAAAATATCGCTGCTTAGAACCCAGTTTAAAATATCACTGTTTAGAGCTCAGTTTAAAATAACACTGTTCAGAGCTCAGTTTAATATAACACTGCTTAGAACTCAGATTAAAATATCACTGCTTAGAAGTCAGTTTAAAATAACACTACTTAGAACTCAGTTTAAAATAACACTACTTAGAACTCAGTTCAAAATATCGCTGCTTAGAACCCAGTTTAAAATATCACTGTTTAGAGCTCAGTTTAAAATATCACTGTTTAGAACTCTGTTTAAAATATCACTGCTTAGAACTCAGTTTAAAATATCACTACTGAAAACTCAGTTCAAAATATCGCTGCTTAGAACCCAATTTAAAATATCACTGTTTAGAGCTCAGTTTAAAATATCACTGCTTAGAACTCAGATTAAAATATCGCTGCTTAGAACTCAGTTTAAAATATCACTGTTTAGAACCCAGTTTAATATATCACTATTTAGAACTCACTTTAAAATAACACTACTTAGAACTCAGTTCAAATTATCGCTGCTTAGAACCCAGTTTAAAATATCACTGTTTAGAACTCAGTTTAAAATAACACTACTTAGAACTCAGTTCAAAATATCGCTGCTTAGAACCCAGTTTAAAATATCACTGTTTAGAACTCAGTTTAAAATAACACAACTTAGAACTCAGTTTAAAATATCACTGCTTAGAACTCAGTTTAAAATATCACTACTGAAAACTCAGTTCAAAATATCGCTGCTTAGAACCCAATTTAAAATATCACTGTTTAGAGCTCAGTTTAAAATATCACTGCTTAGAACTCAGATTAAAATATCGCTGCTTAGAACTCAGTTTAAAATATCACTGTTTAGAACCCAGTTTAATATATCACTATTTAGAACTCACTTTAAAATAACGCTACTTAGAACTCAGTTCAAATTATCGCTGCTTCGAACCCAGTTTAAAATATCACTGTTTAGAACTCAGTTTAAAATAACACTACTGAGAACTCACTTTAAAATAACACTACTTAGAACTCAGTTCAAAATATCGCTGCTTAGAACCCAGTTTAAAATATCACTGTTTAGAGCTCAGTTTAAAATAACACTGCTTAGAACTCAGTTCAAAATATCGCTGCTTAGAACCCAGTTAAAATTATCACTGTTTAGAACTCAGTTTAAAATAACACTACTTAGAACTCAGATTAAAATATCGCTGCTTAGAACTCAGTTTAAAATAACACTATTTAGAGCTCAGTTTAAAATAACACTGATTTGAACTCAGATTAAAATATCGCTGCTTAGAACTCAGTTTAAAATAACACTATTTAGAACTCAGATTAAAATATCGCTGCTTAGAACTCAGTTTAAAATATCACTCTTAAAAACTCAGTTTAAAATATCACTGTTTAGAACTCGGATCAAAATATCACTGTTTAGAACTCAGTTCAAAATATCGCTGCTTAGAACCCAGTTTAAAATATCACTGTTAAGAGCTCAGTTTAAAATAACACTGCTTAGAAGTCAGTTTAAAATAACACTACTTAGAACTCAGTTTAAAATAACACTACTTAGAACTCAGTTCAAAATATCGCTGCTTAGAACGCAGTTTAAAATATCACTGTTTAGAGCTCAGTTTAAAATATCACTGTTTAGAACTCTGTTTAAAATATCGCTGCTTAGAACCCAATTTAAAATATCACTGTTTAGAGCTCAGTTTAAAATATCACGGCTTAGAACTCAGATTAAAATATCGCTACTTAGAACTCAGTTTAATATATCACTGTTCAGAACTCAGTTTAAAATATCACACTTCAAAACTCAGTTTAAAATATCACTGTTTAGAACTCAGTTCAAAATATCGCTGCTTAGAACGCAGTTTAAAATATCACTGTTTAGAGCTCAGTTTAAATATCACTGTTTAGAACTCTGTTTAAAATATCGCTGCTTAGAACCCAATTTAAAATATCACTGTTTAGAGCTCAGTTTAAAATATCACGGCTTAGAACTCAGATTAAAATATCACTGTTTAGAACTCAGTTCAAAATATCGCTGCTTAGAACCCAGTTTAAAATATCACTGTTAAGAGCTCAGTTTAAAATAACACTGCTTAAAACTCAGTTCAAAATATCGCTGCTTAGAACCCAGTTTAAAATATCACTGTTTAGAGCTCAGTTTAAAATAACACTGCTTAGAACTCAGATTAAAATATCACTGCTTAGAAGTCAGTTTAAAATAACACTACTTAGAACTCAGTTTAAAATAACACTACTTAGAACTCAGTTCAAAATATCGCTGCTTAGAACCCAGTTTAAAATATCACTGTTTAGAGCTCAGTTTAAAATATCACTGTTTAGAACTCTGTTTAAAATATCACTGCTTAGAACTCTGTTTAAAATATCACTGCTTAGAACTCAGTTTAAAATATCACTACTGAAAACTCAGTTCAAAATATCGCTGCTTAGAACCCAATTTAAAATATCACTGTTTAGAGCTCAGTTTAAAATATCACTGCTTAGAACTCAGATTAAAATATCGCTGCTTAGAACTCAGTTTAAAATATCACTGTTTAGAACCCAGTTTAATATATCACTATTTAGAACTCACTTTAAAATAACACTACTTAGAACTCAGTTCAAATTATCGCTGCTTAGAACCCAGTTTAAAATATCACTGTTTAGAACTCAGTTTAAAATAACACTACTTAGAACTCAGTTCAAAATATCGCTGCTTAGAACCCAGTTTAAAATATCACTGTTTAGAACTCAGTTTAAAATAACACAACTTAGAACTCAGTTTAAAATATCACTGCTTAGAACTCAGTTTAAAATATCACTACTGAAAACTCAGTTCAAAATATCGCTGCTTAGAACCCAATTTAAAATATCACTGTTTAGAGCTCAGTTTAAAATATCACTGCTTAGAACTCAGATTAAAATATCGCTGCTTAGAACTCAGTTTAAAATATCACTGTTTAGAACCCAGTTTAATATATCACTATTTAGAACTCACTTTAAAATAACGCTACTTAGAACTCAGTTCAAATTATCGCTGCTTCGAACCCAGTTTAAAATATCACTGTTTAGAACTCAGTTTAAAATAACACTACTGAGAACTCACTTTAAAATAACACTACTTAGAACTCAGTTCAAAATATCGCTGCTTAGAACCCAGTTTAAAATATCACTGTTTAGAGCTCAGTTTAAAATAACACTGCTTAGAACTCAGTTCAAAATATCGCTGCTTAGAACCCAGTTAAAATTATCACTGTTTAGAACTCAGTTTAAAATAACACTACTTAGAACTCAGATTAAAATATCGCTGCTTAGAACTCAGTTTAAAATAACACTATTTAGAGCTCAGTTTAAAATAACACTGATTTGAACTCAGATTAAAATATCGCTGCTTAGAACTCAGTTTAAAATAACACTATTTAGAACTCAGATTAAAATATCGCTGCTTAGAACTCAGTTTAAAATATCACTCTTAAAAACTCAGTTTAAAATATCACTGTTTAGAACTCGGATCAAAATATCACTGTTTAGAACTCAGTTCAAAATATCGCTGCTTAGAACCCAGTTTAAAATATCACTGTTAAGAGCTCAGTTTAAAATAACACTGCTTAGAAGTCAGTTTAAAATAACACTACTTAGAACTCAGTTTAAAATAACACTACTTAGAACTCAGTTCAAAATATCGCTGCTTAGAACGCAGTTTAAAATATCACTGTTTAGAGCTCAGTTTAAAATATCACTGTTTAGAACTCTGTTTAAAATATCGCTGCTTAGAACCCAATTTAAAATATCACTGTTTAGAGCTCAGTTTAAAATATCACGGCTTAGAACTCAGATTAAAATATCGCTACTTAGAACTCAGTTTAATATATCACTGTTCAGAACTCAGTTTAAAATATCACACTTCAAAACTCAGTTTAAAATATCACTGTTTAGAACTCAGTTCAAAATATCGCTGCTTAGAACGCAGTTTAAAATATCACTGTTTAGAGCTCAGTTTAAATATCACTGTTTAGAACTCTGTTTAAAATATCGCTGCTTAGAACCCAATTTAAAATATCACTGTTTAGAGCTCAGTTTAAAATATCACGGCTTAGAACTCAGATTAAAATATCACTGTTTAGAACTCAGTTCAAAATATCGCTGCTTAGAACCCAGTTTAAAATATCACTGTTAAGAGCTCAGTTTAAAATAACACTGCTTAAAACTCAGTTCAAAATATCGCTGCTTAGAACCCAGTTTAAAATATCACTGTTTAGAGCTCAGTTTAAAATAACACTGCTTAGAACTCAGATTAAAATATCACTGCTTAGAAGTCAGTTTAAAATAACACTACTTAGAACTCAGTTTAAAATAACACTACTTAGAACTCAGTTCAAAATATCGCTGCTTAGAACCCAGTTTAAAATATCACTGTTTAGAGCTCAGTTTAAAATATCACTGTTTAGAACTCTGTTTAAAATATCACTGCTTAGAACTCAGTTTAAAATATCACTACTGAAAACTCAGTTCAAAATATCGCTGCTTAGAACCCAATTTAAAATATCACTGTTTAGAGCTCAGTTTAAAATATCACTGCTTAGAACTCAGATTAAAATATCGCTGCTTAGAACTCAGTTTAAAATATCACTGTTTAGAACCCAGTTTAATATATCACTATTTAGAACTCACTTTAAAATAACACTACTTAGAACTCAGTTTGAAATAACACTTCTTAGAACTCAGTTCAAAATATCACTGCTTAGAACCCAGTTTAAAAAATCAATGCTTAGAACTCAGATTAAAATAACACTATTTAGAACACAGATTAAAATATCGCTGCTTAGAACCCAGTTTAAAATATCACTCTTAAAAACTCAGTTTAAAATATCACTGTTTAGAACTCGGATCAAAATATCACTGTTTAGAACTCAGTTCAAAATATCGCTGCTTAGAACCCAGTTTAAAATATCACTGTTAAGAGCTCAGTTTAAAATAACACTGCTTAAAACTCAGTTCAAAATATCGCTGCTTAGAACCCAGTTTAAAATATCACTGTTTAGAGCTCAGTTTAAAATAACACTGTTTAGAGCTCAGTTTAAAATAACACTGCTTAGAACTCAGATTAAAATATCACTGCTTAGAAGTCAGTTTAAAATAACACTACTTAGAACTCAGTTTAAAATAACACTACTTAGAACTCAGTTCAAAATATCGCTGCTTAGAACGCAGTTTAAAATATCACAGTTTAGAGCTCAGTTTAAAATATCACTGTTTAGAACTCTGTTTAAAATATCGCTGCTTAGAACCCAATTTAAAATATCACTGTTTAGAGCTCAGTTTAAAATATCAAGGCTTAGAACTCAGATTAAAATATCGCTGCTTAGAACTCAGTTTAATATATCACTGTTCAGAACTCAGTTTAAAATATCACACTTCAAAACTCAGTTTAAAATATCACTGTTTAGAACTCAGATAGAAATATCACTGTTTAGAAGTCAGTTTAAAATATCACTGTTTAGAACTCAGTTTAAAATATCACTGTTTAGAGCTCAGTTTAATATATCACTCTTTAGAGCTCAGTTTAAAATATCACTGTTTAGAACTCAGTTTAAAACATGACTGTTTAGAACTCAGATCGAAATATCACTGTTTAGAATTCAGATCAAAATATCACTGTTTATAACTCAGATCAAAATATCACTGTTTAGAACTCAGTTTAAAATATCACTCTTTAGAACTCAGTTTAAAATATCACTCTTTAGAGCTCAGTTTAAAATATCACTCTTTAGAGCTCAGTTTAAAATATCACCGTTTAGAACTCAGTTTAAAATATCACTGTTTAGAACACAGATCAAAATATCACTACTTAGAACTCAGTTCAAAATATCGCTGCTTAGAACCCAGTTTAAAATATCACTCTTTAGAACTCAGTTTAAAATATCACTACTTAGAACACAGTTCAAAATATCGCTGCCTAGAACCCAGTTAAAATTATCACTGTTTAGAACTCAGTTTAAAATAACACTATTTAGAGCTCAGTTTAAAATAACACTGCTTTGAACTCAGATTAAAATATCGCTGCTTAGAACTCAGTTTAAAATAACACTATTCAGAACTCAGATTAAAATATCGCAGCTTAGAACTCAGTTTAAAATAACACTATTTAGAACTCAGATTAAAATAACACTACTTAGAACTCAGTTTGAAATAACACTTCTTAGAACTCAGTTCAAAATATCGCTGCTTAGAACCCAGTTTAAAAAATCAATGCATAGAACTCAGATTAAAATAACACTATTTAGAACGCAGATTAAAATATCGCTGCTTAGAACCCAGTTTAAAATATCACTCTTAAAAACTCAGTTTAAAATATCACTGTTTAGAACTCGGATCAAAATATCACTGTTTAGAACTCAGTTCAAAATATCGCTGCTTAGAACCCAGTTTAAAATATCACTGTTAAGAGCTCAGTTTAAAATAACACTGCTTAAAACTCAGTTCAAAATATCGCTGCTTAGAACCCAGTTTAAAATATCACTGTTTAGAGCTCAGTTTAAAATAACACTGTTCAGAGCTCAGTTTAAAATAACACTGCTTAGAACTCAGATTAAAATATCACTGCTTAGAAGTCAGTTTAAAATAACACTACTTAGAACTCAGTTTAAAATAACACTACTTAGAACTCAGTTCAAAATATCGCTGCTTAGAACCCAGTTTAAAATATCACTGTTTAGAGCTCAGTTTAAAATATCACTGTTTAGAACTCTGTTTAAAATATCACTGCTTAGAACTCAGTTTAAAATATCACTACTGAAAACTCAGTTCAAAATATCGCTGCTTAGAACCCAATTTAAAATATCACTGTTTAGAGCTCAGTTTAAAATATCACTGCTTAGAACTCAGATTAAAATATCGCTGCTTAGAACTCAGTTTAAAATATCACTGTTTAGAACCCAGTTTAATATATCACTATTTAGAACTCACTTTAAAATAACACTACTTAGAACTCAGTTCAAATTATCGCTGCTTAGAACCCAGTTTAAAATATCACTGTTTAGAACTCAGTTTAAAATAACACTACTTAGAACTCAGTTCAAAATATCGCTGCTTAGAACCCAGTTTAAAATATCACTGTTTAGAACTCAGTTTAAAATAACACAACTTAGAACTCAGTTTAAAATATCACTGCTTAGAACTCAGTTTAAAATATCACTACTGAAAACTCAGTTCAAAATATCGCTGCTTAGAACCCAATTTAAAATATCACTGTTTAGAGCTCAGTTTAAAATATCACTGCTTAGAACTCAGATTAAAATATCGCTGCTTAGAACTCAGATTAAAATATCACTGCTTAGAAGTCAGTTTAAAATAACACTACTTAGAACTCAGTTTAAAATAACACTACTTAGAACTCAGTTCAAAATATCGCTGCTTAGAACCCAGTTTAAAATATCACTGTTTAGAGCTCAGTTTAAAATATCACTGTTTAGAACTCTGTTTAAAATATCACTGCTTAGAACTCAGTTTAAAATATCACTACTGAAAACTCAGTTCAAAATATCGCTGCTTAGAACCCAATTTAAATTATCACTGTTTAGAGCTCAGTTTAAAATATCACTGATTAGAACTCAGATTAAAATATCGCTGCTTAGAACTCAGTTTAAAATATCACTGTTTAGAACCCAGTTTAATATATCACTATTTAGAACTCACTTTAAAATAACACTACTTAGAACTCAGTTCAAATTATCGCTGCTTAGAACCCAGTTAAAAATATCACTGTTTAGAACTCAGTTTAAAATAACACTACTTAGAACTCAGTTCAAAATATCGCTGCTTAGAACCCAGTTTAAAATATCACTGTTTAGAACTCAGTTTAAAATAACACAACTTAGAACTCAGTTTAAAATAACACTACTTAGAACTCAGTTCAAAATATCGCTGCTTAGAACCCAGTTTAAAATATCACTGTTTAGAGCTCAGTTTAAAATATCACTGTTTAGAACTCTGTTTAAAATATCACTGCTTAGAACTCAGTTTAAAATATCACTACTGAAAACTCAGTTCAAAATATCGCTGCTTAGAACCCAATTTAAAATATCACTGTTTAGAGCCCAGTTTAAAATATCACTGCTTAGAACTCAGATTAAAATATCGCTGCTTAGAACTCAGTATAAAATATCACTGTTTAGAACCCAGTTTAACATATCACTATTTAGAACTCACTTTAAAATAACACTACTTAGAACTCAGTTCAAATTATCGCTGCTTCGAACCCAGTTTAAAATATCACTGTTTAGAACTCAGTTTAAAATAACACTACTTAGAACTCACTTTAAAATAACACTACTTAGAACTCAGTTCAAAATATCGCTGCTTAGAACCCAGTTTAAAATATCACTGTTTAGAGCTCAGTTTAAAATAACACTGCTTAGAACTCAGTTCAAAATATCGCTGCTTAGAACCCAGTTAAAATTATCACTGTTTAGAACTCAGTTTAAAATAACACTACTTAGAACTCAGATTAAAATATCGCTGCTTAGTACTCAGTTTAAAATAACACTATTTAGAGCTCAGTTTAAAATAACACTGCTTTGAACTCAGATTAAAATATCGCTGCTTAGAACTCAGTTTAAAATAACACTATTTAGAACTCAGATTAAAATATCGCTGCTTAGAACTCAGTTTAAAATATCACTCTTAAAAACTCAGTTTAAAATATCACTGTTTAGAACTCGGATCAAAATATCACTGTTTAGAACTCAGTTCAAAATATCGCTGCTTAGAACCCAGTTTAAAATATCACTGTTAAGAGCTCAGTTTAAAATAACACTGCTTAAAACTCAGTTCAAAATATCGCTGCTTAGAACCCAGTTTAAAATATCACTGTTTAGAGCTCAGTTTAAAATAACACTGTTTAGAGCTCAGTTTAAAATAACACTGCTTAGAACTCAGATTAAAATATCACTGCTTAGAAGTCAGTTTAAAATAACACTACTTAGAACTCAGTTTAAAATAACACTACTTAGAACTCAAATCAAAATATCGTTGCTTAGAACTCAGTTTAAAATAACACTATTTAGAACTCAGATTAAAATATCGCTGCTTAGAACTCAGTTTAAAATAACACTGCTTAGAACTCAGATTATAATATCACTGCTTAGAAGTCAGTTTAAAATAACACTACTTAGAACTCAGTTTAAAATAACACTACTTAGAACTCAGTTCAAAATATCGCTGCTTAGAACCCAGTTTAAAATATCACTGTTTAGAGCTCAGTTTAAAATATCACTGTTTAGAACTCTGTTTAAAATATCACTGCTTAGAACTCAGTTTAAAATATCACTACTGAAAACTCAGTTCAAAATATCGCTGCTTAGAACCCAATTTAAAATATCACTGTTTAGAGCTCAGTTTAAAATATCACTGCTTAGAACTCAGATTAAAATATCGCTGCTTAGAACTCAGTTTAAAATATCACTGTTTAGAACCCAGTTTAATATATCACTATTTAGAACTCACTTTAAAATAACACTACTTAGAACTCAGTTCAAATTATCGCTGCTTAGAACCCAGTTAAAAATATCACTGTTTAGAACTCAGTTTAAAATAACACTACTTAGAACTCAGTTCAAAATATCGCTGCTTAGAACCCAGTTTAAAATATCACTGTTTAGAACTCAGTTTAAAATAACACAACTTAGAACTCAGTTTAAAATAACACTACTTAGAACTCAGTTCAAAATATCGCTGCTTAGAACCCAGTTTAAAATATCACTGTTTAGAGCTCAGTTTAAAATATCACTGTTTAGAACTCTGTTTAAAATATCACTGCTTAGAACTCAGTTTAAAATATCACTACTGAAAACTCAGTTCAAAATATCGCTGCTTAGAACCCAATTTAAAATATCACTGTTTAGAGCCCAGTTTAAAATATCACTGCTTAGAACTCAGATTAAAATATCGCTGCTTAGAACTCAGTATAAAATATCACTGTTTAGAACCCAGTTTAACATATCACTATTTAGAACTCACTTTAAAATAACACTACTTAGAACTCAGTTCAAATTATCGCTGCTTCGAACCCAGTTTAAAATATCACTGTTTAGAACTCAGTTTAAAATAACACTACTTAGAACTCACTTTAAAATAACACTACTTAGAACTCAGTTCAAAATATCGCTGCTTAGAACCCAGTTTAAAATATCACTGTTTAGAGCTCAGTTTAAAATAACACTGCTTAGAACTCAGTTCAAAATATCGCTGCTTAGAACCCAGTTAAAATTATCACTGTTTAGAACTCAGTTTAAAATAACACTACTTAGAACTCAGATTAAAATATCGCTGCTTAGTACTCAGTTTAAAATAACACTATTTAGAGCTCAGTTTAAAATAACACTGCTTTGAACTCAGATTAAAATATCGCTGCTTAGAACTCAGTTTAAAATAACACTATTTAGAACTCAGATTAAAATATCGCTGCTTAGAACTCAGTTTAAAATATCACTCTTAAAAACTCAGTTTAAAATATCACTGTTTAGAACTCGGATCAAAATATCACTGTTTAGAACTCAGTTCAAAATATCGCTGCTTAGAACCCAGTTTAAAATATCACTGTTAAGAGCTCAGTTTAAAATAA